>NC_079152.1:17564320-17890034 GCF_947563725.1 Argiope bruennichi | reverse complement strand
CAGATGAATCCAAAGTGAATAAATTCCGCATATTTTCTTTTTTTTTCAGGTATGCATCTGGATTGGTTGGGAAAATAGCAAAAGGAAGCAATATTTTACTATTTTTAAAAATTCTGGAATTTAATTTATTACTATAAAGTCAATATAGATAGAACCTGCTTTTCTGTATTTCCACCAAAATAAATACTCTATACTACTACATATTTGACATCTATTATAAGAAGATGTAAACTTTGATATATGTCTCTTTTTTCCGTTTCCTCCAATATTTTTGTCTTTGTACTTATTCGGAACATGAGAATTGTCGTCTTTGAAGCAAATTCTTCATCCGGTAAAAACGGCACATGAGGTGACATTAGGTAGATTAGCTTGCTGTGGTAATACCGTAATGAGACGCTTTGACATCTAGCCAGGATCTATAACCATTACCATATTCATGATGTAGAGCACGAGATTTAATCTATAGGCTTTGAATGTTTGTATTCAAACATGCATTGTCCTATGAGTGTTATAAAATCTGTGCAGATAAGTCTATTACATACAAAAGTATTAAAATCAAGTTAATAGGAAAATAAAAAAAAAACAAAATAAAAATACATAAAAAAATATATAAAAAAAGAATCCTACAATCCAAACAATCCTACAATTTTTTACCTAATTTACCGTTAGTGTTTTTAAAAAGCAGGAATCACAATCGATAGCTTAAAATTTTCTTGACTGCTGATGGTAAGTTCTTGCCTTTTCGTTTTTCCTTTAGTGCTATTTTATGGTATTTTTGTTTTTATTGTTATTTTTGTTATTGTATTTTTACTTAGTAGTGGTTATTTTCTTCTAATTTGTTGTTCTGTATTTTCCTTTCTGTTAAAATGGTATATTTCTTGGGCCTAATTTCAGGGGATTTTAGGGTCACGAGGAATCATTATTAGACTAATGTCTGCATTTCCTTCACAGAAAAAATCCCTTTCTTTGAATTCCTGCCTAAGGGTGACCCTTGAGAAAGTCTTCAGGCCGGATTCTTTCTTATATATTTTTTTTTGGTTTGATTTTTATTTGGTTTTTTTCATTTTTCTATTAACTTGATTTTAATACTTTTGTATCAATTCATCTATGTTTAGAAGTAGCTGCAGTTGCGCTCTCTAAATACTATGAAGGTTCTTTCCTTTTCCTTTTTTTTGTTTTAGTTTCAATAGGTAATAATTTTTAGTTGCGATTTCGAAACTGTTTTGTTTCGTTTTCCTTTTAGTTTCGTTTTCAAACTATTTCTTACTTTAGATTGGTTAAGTTACGTGATACTCACATTAAATCATATTTGAAAACTTTAAAAAGTTCCGAAATTTTTTAAATATAGTAGTATATTTTTTCACGAATAAAAATAATTCACTCCCTATTAGCACAACGTTGTTATGACATCTTCACGATGTTGACCGGCATTCAGAATATCGAAGAACATCGCGGATATATCGCACAATATCTTGTGCTAATAGAGCACATCATAGTTTGTAATATTGATAAGATAGGCCAATCTGAATTTGAAGTAATGCCCATTATCGTTTTAGCCATATTGGTACCTTATATGTACTAAATCTGATATATAAAAATTAATAAATCATATGAAAGATACCTCTATTGATTATCATTTTATTTAAAAGATATTAAAGTGGAAGAAAGCTGATCTTAAAATATCTATCTCTAATTTTGAAAATAAAATATATTGTTAATGCATTTATTCAAATATAAAAACCAACTTTTCAATTAACTTATAATTCCAAACGATTTATTTTCGATCAAATAATAATAAAAATTTCTCAATAATAATAAAATAATAAATAAATCATTTTTTCCTAAACGACTTATTTATTATTTTCTTATAATTGAGTCTATCATTTTAAAACAGTTGCAGTGAAAAGAAACATTTCCTTACAATAATTGAATGATCATAGTATAATAGATAAATCAAGCGATTAGTTGAAAACGCAGTTCCACTAAATGCATCACGCGGAGTCCATTCTATTTATTCCAAATAATTCAAACTTTCAATTTGGCAGCAGCAAACTGAAACCAGTGAAACAAGAAAGCTTTCTCACGAACACAGGAAATGAATCTCGTTTGTTGTCAACCTCATTACAGTTATGCTTCGATTCAATCCATTTAAAAATCTATCTTGAGATTTCTTAAGTAATTTTTCACGCAATGGGACTTCGTCTCGATATTCTATGAACGCAGGTCATGGTTACAGACAAATCACCTCTGTTTTGCACGACAGCGATTACCCGTGTACAACCACCTGCTATGAAGCAAGTAGTTATTACGCAAAGATAGAACCTTCCTTGTGACACGAAAGCCATGTGATTACAGGAATGCGACCCCTCCGTTCAAATGGTTCAACCCGTAGCAGACGAACTGATTCGAAAACCGTTACGAATGAGAATGTTCTCAGACGATAATTTCTAGGGAAAGGTGAGGAATCAGCAGATGGGAAGTAAAAATAAAACGCTGTTCGCGCCAAATGGCAATTACGTCACATGAAAGTAAGGCCGAATCTGGTCGACAGCGAAACATGATAAAAACCTGACCGGTTAGGCCATGTGGAAAGTTGAAATTGATGAACCACGCATGCTTATAACGTGATACAAGTAATTACAATGTATCTGTCTGAAGTTATTTTGAAACAACGATATGATCAAAAACGAACGACAACTGAAATGTATATTTTCTGGATATTTTCTAGTGCAATTTCTCAGTTATGCATTTGAGTTGTTCTCTTCTCGCACTTAGAGAGCAAAAACTAGATTCAAAAACTTTAAATATTTATAAAAACACATTGTTACAAAGATCATTTATGGATATAATTTTATTGCATAGCTTTCTATTGTATTAAAAGCAAAGGATTCATTGATTTATTTCATTCTATAACTTCTTATTAATTATTTTTTTGCTGATTTAACAACTGACATATAGTGAAATATAAGCCATACATGAAATAACATATAAAATGCTAATGTACATAAATAATTCTTATTACATACTAGCCGCTAAAGGCAGTGAATAAGTAATACGAATGAAAATTATCTTTCATAAAATAAGTAATTTTTTTTGAATATTAATAAAGTTTCTATTAAACTGGTATTTTAATTTTATTCCATATATATATATATATATATATAGTTATTATTTGGTTATATATATGGTTATTGCAGAAATATATTTAGATTTTTATTTAAGGATAGAATAAATCTTCCTTTCAATGTTAATGAAAGCTTAACTTAACGCATTATTAAAAGCAAAGCATTTTTCAATGTATAGACTAAAAGAATAAATTGAGTGACTGAGTTTGAAATGACTGACTGTAGAATGAATAGGTTTTGTTTTCTTCATTTTATTTAAATCGGACATTTTTTTGCAAAGATAAGTCGGATGAAATGAATCTACGTGGAATTAAATCCAAAATGACTTTTTCAAACCGCTATTTTCTAGAAATATTATTTAAAAAATTTCCATCAGGTAATCAATTTTTAAAGACTGCAGTTATTTGCTTTGCAAACACGATTGATTCGGTTTTTTTAACGATAAATTAAACAATATCAATGATAATTTTGAACAGCTATTCTGTAATCAATAAAATAGTAATTTTTTGCTAATTGCATGGCTTTTTCATTCTAAATTCGCTTTTTATATTCGTTTTCAAAGTATAAAAGGAAATATCTATATAAATAAAAATGTAAATATTTGTTGTACAACATCCGAATGTTCTTCGCTGATTGCTTTGAAATTTTGACAGAATATTGCAACATTTAAAATAAAATTAGCCGAAATTTATAAATAAAATTAGACCAATATTATAAATAAAATTTGTCCAATATTTGGGACTCATTTCATATACCTTTATATAGCTGTCACACTTGTGACAAGTAAAAAGAGGTATTTTTTAGAAAACAGCGCCATCTGTTGGACAAGAAAGCAACAAATGCCATTCTAAATGTTTACGATTCCATTCATTTACAATCCATTTACTATTTCCAAATTTTCAATTTTACTATTCCATTTTAATATTTCTGATTGCATTGTTCATTTGAATTTGCATAGATTTCTATTTATTTCCATTTTGCTTTAATTATTTCGTTTAACGTTCGTGTAACAGTTGGAGTTGAGACGTGTCATTTCTATATTAGTATAAATTTCCCAACAACATTCTTAGGATATCTCCACGATGTTGCCCGACAATTTGAATCGTATCAGTCAGTTCATCAATCATGCAGTTATCATGAAATATTTTGTGCTAATAAGGTTACCGTATTGTTCATTATATATATATATATATATATATATATATATATATATATATATATATATATATATATATATATATATATATATATATATATATATATATATATATATATTCAGTTTTTAATTGTTTTGTATTTCGATTTTAAACTATTTTTCTTATATGGACTTGAAATTCCCGTCAGAAATCTACAACAAAGCGTTGATAATGACTGATTTGTAAGTTTGAGTAAGAAAGTATGAATAGAAAGAAAATGTACATTTATTAATTACAGATAATTTTTAATACAGTTTTTTATATTATTTTGTTTTAAAATAATCTATCTATTAAACTGCGAATTTTAATGCCGTATGCTTATTTTAATGCCGTAAGTAGGGTCGCCAAATTTGGCGATTTATGCGAATTTTGGCCTGGTTGCGTTAATACGTAAGTACCAATTTATGTTTAGAAATCTCTCTCTCACACACACAAATTCTCAATCAACTAGGGGATGTGATCAACATATTGACCTGCAACTGCTTTGTTAGATGTAAAATTGCTTCGTGATCAAAATTACAACACAGGTGATCTTTTTTGGTTACTAATAGCTCAAAATGCCAAACAACATTGTTATAATATCTTCCCGACATTGGCCGGCATTCAGAACATCGATTAACATCGTGGGAACATCAAATATTATCTTGTGCTAATAGTTATAAATGCAATCAAATATTCCTAAACTCAATTTGAGCGAAAATCGTTTACGGTCAAACAATGCAAATTGCCAATAATAGGGTTTGGGAAATCTTCCCAGATTCCCCAGAAAGGATTATTAAAGCTTTCTTAAATAGATTGATTTAGAATTCTTCAGATTGATTAGAAATCTTTAAATCTGTAGTAGAGACCAAATATAGTATTCCAAATTGCATCTGCCTAGCTGAAAGCGTTTTTGAGTTGTTGTATTCATAGAAAAACAGACATATTTAAAAAAAAATGTCTTAAATGTATTTTCCGAACTTAGAGAGGAAAACGTGAAACGTGGAAATTTACATATTCTCGCTCTCGAATTTTTCACGATTACAAAAACTTTTCTTTATATACTTCATACACGAGAAAGTTAAAAAAGAGAACTGATGTTGTTGTTGTTTCTAATGGCGCTGCCATGGACAAGTTTGCTGAAGAAGTCAGCGATTCTAAGTCAAGGGAGCGGCTCTTGTTTTAGTAGAGCCAACTAGGGCCAAGAGTACGTCTTAGCTACTCACGCATCACATTAGCTTGCGCAACCCTTATTGACAGGGTGGGGGTGGAGGGGGTACACTCACACATCTCACAGATAAAACAGATGAAGAACAACCATGCCCGAGCGGAGACTCGACCCCCCCCCCCACGCGCTACCCCTATGTCAGAACGCCGGCAGAATTGATATAAATAGTGTTTTAATTAATTTTACAAAATTTACCAAAAATTAGAGAAGTATCTACTAAGAAAGGAAAGACACATCAGCATAAAGAAAATACTTTGAAATTTACGTTGGTGTAAAAATAGTTTTCATACGATGTTTCGTAGGATGTAGGAATAGTTTTCGTTACTATAATCTTACATTTTTTTGTTCCTATTTCGCAAAGCTTAGCAACTTTTTCATAAAACAGCTAATCCTTCATAATACTAAGAAACACTCCGAGACAAATATGGTTTAAATTTATTAAGAAGTGTGGAATCTTATACATTTCAAACACGAGCAATTATCCATATATTGCTTTCGGTGTTGTATTTGTTTCTGTCGCCGGCGTCCTGGCATAGGGGTAGCGCATCTTCCTCGTTTTCTGGGCGTCCCGTGTCCGAATCCTATTTCGGGCATGGCTATTCTTCATCTGTGTTCTCTCTGTGAGGTGTGTGAATGTGCCCCCCTGTAAAAAGGGGTTATGCAAGCGAATGTGTGTGTGTTCCATGAGCTAGAAGTCAGACTTCTGCCCTCGGGTGCTCAGGGATCTTTACCCTCAGAAGCTACTGCACCCCCTTTCCGTCGTAACGCGGACACGACATCATCATTTGTTTCTGTCAATGAATC
Source organism: Argiope bruennichi (assembly GCF_947563725.1). NCBI lineage: Eukaryota > Metazoa > Arthropoda > Arachnida > Araneae > Araneidae > Argiope > Argiope bruennichi. The sequence continues at coordinate 17,883,702 of NC_079152.1, read as the reverse complement.
ACTATTTTTTCAATCCGTTTTGGAGATTAGCTTTTTTTAAAGTATTCAAGAACATTATGGATAAAGAAAATCCCATTACAAAGAAACAAAACTTCGAATGTTTTTGCTTATTTACATCTAAAGCTCTCTTGAAATAATATTTTTTAAACATTCTGCCAAAGTGTATGATATTTTTTATTATAATTTACATTATTTAATTTGTGATAATTAGATCTAGGATACTGTTAGCGAAACAACAGCCTAACTCGGTGAGCATATCTTCCAGTTGACCAAAAGTGAATATACCCGCAATTCAGTTATCATTCTCCATCTAAATGAAATTCAACTCAGGTGTCGTCCTCGTCATCTGACCTTGGTTCAAAATTACTAGGTCCGTCCCAAAACAGCCCTAGTGTTGCTTTAAAACGGGACTTTAATATAACTAAACTAAACTAAACCCTCATTTCCGGCAATCAACAGAATCAATGATACAAATATTATAAAAGATGTAAATTACTTTTTAATCAAATTCATTTCTAGGTTTTCCCACCTACATGAAATTTAGCGAAAACTAGTAGATTAATTGACAAGTAAACTTTCAAAATCTAAAAATATTACATTGCCATCTGGGGAAAACAATTATATGAAACTCTTGTACACAAGGTAGAAAATTAAAAAAAAAAAAAAAAAAAAAAAAAAAAAAAAAAAAAAGCTGCTCCAAAAGGCTTAATAGCTTAGTCCTTTTTAAAGCGATGGACTTTAAAACGCTTAAAATAATTTCTACTAAACAAAAGAATTATCTCTAAAACTCGGGGAATCATTGATAACAATTGAAAATAATTGAACAAATTACAATTAAAATAAATACTTTTAAAGGCAAAACTCGTACAATAGGGATCATAATATGTAAGGAAAAAAAACATTTGATAATTGTTTTGCTCCATAAAACAGATTAGGAATTCTCAAAGTTATAAAAGAAATTCAAAATCAACAAATGTTTCACAAAATTGTGAAAAAAAGAAACCAAGATATATGGATTGATTAAAAGTCGAGGGTGATACGGAAATTAAGTTCTTCTTGAAATAGAAGTGGATAACTAAGTCACACCTGTTGAGTAGTGTGCACGTGTATTTTAATCACTGTTAATAGGAATCGGAAAGTTATTAATAATTAAATTGTCCATTTAATCAATTAAAAATGAAAACAAAAATAAAAAATCATGAACAATGCAGAAGTTCGTGAAATAATACGATTTTTATCTGCAAAAAATATTACAAAAGCTGCAATTTTTCTCGAAATGTTTAAAGGCCTCATATGAGCTTTCAAAAAAAGCTTTGGGGCTTGCATAACTCTAATGTAACAATGAGTAACCCCATTTCACTCTAGAATGTTTTTAAAAATGCATGTATTTTTGGTGTTAGATGCATAATCATGCCCATTGTGTTTCGATTATAGTGCCAATAATAGTTTTTGTACAATATTTATAGTTATATATTTATATACGTTATAGTTATATATTATATTATAGTACAATATTTATAGTTATATATTTATATACGTTATAGTTATATATTATATTATAGTACAATATTTATAGTTATATATTTATGTACGTTATAGTTATATATTATATTATAGTACAATATTTATAGTTATATATTTATATACGTTATAGTTATATATTATATTATAGTACAATATTTATAGTTATATATTTATATACGTTATAGTTATATATTATATTATAGTACAATATTTATAGTACAAACAATTTATAGTTTACGATTTTGTACAATATGACTATCATCCGTTGAAACGCATAAAACTGTTCGCTTTCCGTCAAGACAATGGATACGTCTGTGATGTTAAAGGCTGCTTCATTTTCTATTATCTTCATTATGTTGCAGATAGCGCTCTCAAAATGTTATTAATACTTGAGAAGGAAGAAATTGCTTTTTTAATTGAGAATGGCTAGTTACCGCTCGGTGGAATCATTGATTAAAATGACTGTTTTGAACTAATTTTTGTCCGATTTAATTATAACAAATTCTAGGTACGCTTTTTAAAAATAAATTTTAAATAGTGATTTTTGTCATGTCTTTGAATAAATATCATTTGGGTTTTTTTTAATATGTAAGTATGTTTTTCCAAAATATTATGTTTCCTCGAAAGCAAATTTTTTTTTGAAAAAAGATTTCAAATTTCATGAAAATTACGGCTTTTTTCCGTTGCGTATAGCAACAGTTCTTATCTGCGATTGTTCTTACATCATATTTTTCTCCGAAAAATTCTCGAAGATTTGAGTTTCTAATATGAAATATTGTCAATGTTTTAAGCTTTATTAATCTCATTATGTCTTATTTCCGAAATTTACTCTTTATTCTTTGAGTACAATTTTTACTTTCTCATTATACGTTGTATAGAGAAAGTATAGTACATTCGAACTCGAAATATTGGCGAATTTTAATTTAAGAAGTCCGTCTGTTCGAATATAAGTTAACACGACAACTACAAAACGATGACAGCTAGATAGATAAGATTTGGTACACAGATTTAACATCGATTGTGTAGACACCTGACAAATTTCGAACCAAATCCAACAACGGATCAATTGTCTCTGAGTTTGTACTTTCAGAAGCATGTTGATGTTTTTGTTTCTAATGGCACTTGCCATGGACAAGCTCGCTGAAGAAGTCAGCGATTTTAAGCCAAGGAAGCGTCTCTTGATTTAATAGAGCCACCTAGGGATGCCACCTAGAGTACGTCTTAGCTACTCACGCATCACATTCGCTTGCACAACCCCTTTTTACAGGAGGGAACATTCACACTTCTCACAGATAGAACAGATGAAGAACAACCATGTCCGAGCCGGGACTCGAACCCAGGACACCTGGGAAGACGCGCTACCCCTATGCCAGGACGCCTGCTCAGAAGCATGTAAACGCGATAATTCAAAAACGCAGTGACTTAAATATATCAAATTTGGTATGGGATTATGTGACCACAAGTGAAGTTTTTTGTCAAATCGTTGTTTCAATTGGTTGGGAACAACGTCTCTAACGCACAAATTCAAATTTCGGTTATTATTAACTGAAACCAGCGATTAATCGAGAAAAAAACTCTTCAAGAATGACTGAATAGATTCAGTAAAAATGCTAACTTGACGCCAAGAATTAATATTTCATAACTATTGTACGCAAATGACACGCAAGGCATTCTCCGGGGTTACATCTTTATTAAAGTGTATGCGAGAAGGTTTTGGGGAGACCCCCCACTAGTTTGAAATTGGGTCCCGCTATTTTATTTTTAAACTTTTATTCAGCAAAAAAATTCGTATAAAATACTTTCGAATAATTCTCATTTATTTCTAAACAAATTTATATTTGCATAACGAAATTCGCATTTTTGAATAATTTTACCTTTAGGATATATATAGAATTTATTTGTACGAATAATTAGATAAGTTTTTGTTATTCAAAATACTGATGTTATTTGTTGGATTAACTGGTTGGTACAAACTTAGTAATTAATCATATTACATTATCAAATGATTTCATTGAGGAGACATAACTGGTTTAAATGCTTTTTCAATTCTTAATATTATTTTTCCAATGATTCTAAATCAATAATTATATTTCTCACTGAATTTTTCCACAATCAATTTATTTTATCACCATTTAGAAATTAACCTCATTATTAACATTTTGATTGAATTCAGAAAATTAAAAATCAAACAAGACGCTGAACAAAAAATGAAATCACTTCATTTTCCGCTCCCGCAACTTCAAACTAATCGTTTGCAAATATGCGACCGAGAAATAGTTTCAAGGAGGTTACGTGACAAACGACGGGAAACCAAACGATCTTTCCGAAGTTTCGAACCAGTAAAGCAATAAAGAAAGATTTATTGTACGACGAAGATTTATTTAATAGCTATGATTAGAGTAATCTAACTACGGATTCCGCTATCCGCTTGCATTAGTTTAGCAATTAGCTAAGTTGAGCCCGGAATTGTTACAGGTAAACACATTATAAAGGAAGGCCGATCTATTTTCAGAATGCAGAGCAGCTGAAGCTCAAAGCTGCTCGCTCAATTTCACCTTGGGAACATATTCGAGTTTAATATACCTGGTAACAACTGATTTAATTTTATTACTAAGATAGCTAGCGAGGCATTTATTTAAAACAGGAATATCATTCTAGAATATAAGGCTGACTTAACCTATTGTTAAACAGAAGGAATTTTTGTTCCATAAGAATACAATATTTTTATTGCAAATAAAAGTTCTAAATTTGATTTAACTAATTATTCTTTAATCGCAAATTGTGGAATATTAAAAAAAATAATTTTAAAATGATTCAGGATTCTTTTTAATAAACGTCGTCGTTGTTTTCTATTGAGGCCTACTGATTGTGTTTCTTCATTGACCAAAAAAATCGCAAAAGAACCCCGGAAGTATATATATATACCCCGTAACAATATATATATATATATATATATATATATATATATATATATATATATATATATATATATATATTCGAGAATACTTTTTTGAGAATTCTATGCTTTTTGGCGCTAGGGAGATATATCTTCATTTTAATAAATGAATAAATAAAATTATGCAAGAAGCTAGTAAGAAATTTATCATAGCGCATGGCCCGTCGCGCGCACTGTGGATAGCTTTGTGTCAGGAGCATTCAAGGAGAAAAAATTACTGACACAGTGGTTATGTTATAAAATTTATTGCTTATTAGATCACTCAATAGATGGCGCTGGGGCACGCCCTACAATTGTTTTTATCTTAAATACGTTAGTTTGGAGGTGTTAAAAAAGCGGGAATCACAATTGATAGCTTAAAATTTCTTTGCCTGTGTCTGGTATGTCTTTTCTTTTTGTTTACATTACTGGTTTGAGTGTTATATAGTAATTTTGTTTTTATTGCTATTTTTGTTATTGTATTTTTGCTTATTAGTTGACATTTTCTTCTAATTTATTGTTTTGTATTTTCTTTTCTGTTAAAATGGTATATCTCTTGGGCCTTCAGGGGATTTTAGGGTCATGAGGAATCATTATTAGACTGTCTAGTCTGCATTCTTTCACAGAAAAAAAATTCATTTCTTTGAATCCCTGCCTGAGGGTGACTCTTGAAAAAGTCTTCAGGCCGGATTCTTTTAATTTTTGGTTTAATTTTTATTTGGTTTAATTTGATTTTCCTATTAACTTGATTTTAATACTTTTGTCTCAATTCATCTATGTTTTAGAAGTAGCTGCATTTGCGCTCTCTAAATACTATGATGCTTTTCCTGTTCCTTTTTTGGTTTTAGTTTGAATAAAAAATAATTTTTAGTTGCGATTCCGAAACTATTTCGTTTCGTTTTCAAAATATTTCTTACTTTAGATTGTTTACTTATATATATATATATATATATATATATATATATATATATATATATATATATATAATGCCTTTTGGTAAAATTTCACTATTTTTTTAATTGAAAGTGTCTATAAAACATGACTAAATCAAGCTATCTGAAAATTTCATTGTCTGTCACACCGTCTCAGGTGTTTGACACGCGCATATCCAATTTCCTAATATTCCATTAAATTGCTTTAGAAATATCATTTTTCCCGAGAACTAGTGATTGTGAAATATTCATCCTTTGAAAATGCGTTTGGAAATCTACTTTGATATTAGTTCATCAAGACATTCTGGAAGCTAAGAGCCGTTTTGCTGCTATTTTAAAACAGAATTGCCTGAAATACGAAAATTCTGCATGGGCAGGCAGATCTCTAAAATAAACATTATAAATATTATTTTCGGAGATTATTACGGTATAAACAAAATAAATAGTTCAATTTCTGTTGGAAACATCGCTAGTTCTGGTATCATTTTTATCCAATACGCAATATAAAGAATCTATATGCAAGCTGCGTCTTACTTAATTTAAAATCAAAACCTGCTTTAGATTCTACAAAGTTCTAACTTTAATTCTAGATCATAAAAATCTTTTTTTTTCTGAGAAAATCACCTTTATAATCCAGTCAGATATTTTAATCAAAGCTGTCAAAGGTTTAATCATCCTGATTTTTGCATTCACATGCATGTAAATGCCATAATTTAAAAAAATAGATAAATCAAATTTGTTAAAAATTGTAAACTAGATAAATTTGTAAAATAGATAATCAAATTGTGAACTAGATAATCAAATTGTAAACTAGATAATCTAATTGTGAACTAGGTAATCAAATTGTGAACTAGGTAATCAAATTGTAAACTAGATAATCAAATTGTGAATTAGGTAATCAAATTGTAAACTAGATAATCAAATTGCGAATTAGGTAATCAAATTGTAAACTAGATAATCAAATTGTGAATTAGGTAATCAAATTGAAAACTAGATAATCAAATTGTGAATTAGGTAATCAAATTGAAAACTAGATAATCAAATTGTAAACTAGGTAATCAAATTGTAAAGTAGATAATCAAATTGTAATTTAGGTAATCAAATTGTAAAGTAGATAATCAAATTGTAAACTAGGTAATCAAATTGTGAATTAGGTAATCAAATTGTAAACTAGATAATCAAATTGTGAATTAGGTAATCAAATTGAAAACTAGATAATCAAATTGTGAATTAGGTAATCAAACTGAAAACTAGATAATCAAATTGTAAACTAGGTAATCAAATTGTAAAGTAGATAATCAGATTTGTTAAAAAAAATAGATAAATTCTTGTTAAAAATTGTAATTATGTGTCAAATCAGGTGGGAAATAAAATCGTACAAATTGCATATTCATCTTTCTTTTAATAATTATTTACATTTCTTCACTATAATACGAAGCACATAAAACTCAAATAAAGGATCTTGAAAATAAAATGTGAGCACTTGTATCGTTCGTGATCTTGTTCAAAGTCGCATAGTTTTTATCTTAAGGTGAAGACAATGACAATTTTATTAGAAAGAATGCAAGAAAATTTTAAAGAAACTTCTCCCGCCTTTTGAGTTATTGTTGCCTTTTTGTTTACTTAAAGATTATTTAATTATTTTTGTTAATTAATTTCAAACAGATAAGGGCATGAATTTGCATATTTCGTCCTTCCAATATTTTTTATGTGTCTCAATTGAAGTTCCAACTCATGACGTTCATATGTTTTGTATTTTTCTATGTTCAATCATTTCATTTTAACAATCGTATAAAAACCTATAGTTATTAAGCAATAAATTACATAAATTGTATGAAACGTGAAATAATAACATTAGATGTTACTTCTAAACCAACTCTTTCAACAAACTTAAGAAATAAATTATAAAAGAAAACATCAAATATTATAGATTTCCTTCGATTTGTTGATATCGTTATGTACTAAATGCTGACATAAACCACAAATAAATTGTTGCAATTATTTCGATGTGCATGCTTCAAAATGCACAAAAATCATAGTTATTAATCTATCTAAATTGATTTGCTCAAATATGACTTTTTCCAAAGTGCTCTCAGAGTGCAAACCGAATTCAACTTGAACTGGAACGTAATAAAGTAATTTGAGGCAACCTTTTGAAATAATTCACTTAATAATAGGACAAACGAAATGACGCAAGTTTTATAAAGCTTAAATCCATGTTACCTTTTACTTTGCAGTGACGTCACATTCTTTTTCCTCTTTTCAAATGTCAATGACTTCAAATTTAGTTTTGTGCCATGCCTCTCTAAAAATATTATGTATATATTGCGCTTTATTCGCTTTGTGATTGATAAATAGCGAGTCACTTGACCCATGACATTTGGGGTTTGTTTTGCCAGTATTGTTTGATATTTAATGAAAATTATCATTAAATAGTAGTAAGTATTTATATTACATTTGACTATTGTTTTAAACTGTTTAAAATGTCGACAAAACAGAAAAAGTAGCATTTAAATTAACATCAAATTGGCAGCAAATGACTTTAAAACAATATTGCTTGTTAATTCTACTTTTAGACACATCGTTTGAGCCAATGCGAATGAATAGCTTTCCTGTTCATTTATCTTTTTCGAGTAAACGAAATTTTTAATTTCTCGTTTAACATTTTTCTGAATACACGAGTTAACCTGTATTGATTTGAAAAATACTAATGGGGCAACTAGCAATATCACATGAAGAATATCACAGCAATATCGCATTTTTTTAGAAAGATCAATGAACCCAAAATTTAGCCTTATGCTGATTAAAAGAATTTCCATTTCTTGTATATATTATATTCTTCCTTATACTTATAGCTTGAATAAATGATAATAAATATTTATTTGCTGAATTAGAGAATCAGAAACAACTCTCATAATCTATCTATCTATATAAACATTAACGTAGGTGTCACAGAAATAGATATTATTGCCGAATGGCAACTAAAAAATTAAAACATTATATCGTCACAACCTGAAATATCCATATTATTATGATATGTATATTTCAGGCTATTTCGCTGAACTTCGTTATAACTATATTTAATTCAATACTTTGCTAATTAATGAAACAGAAAAAAAATAGTATTAGATATGCTTTGAATATGGCTCACCAAAAATTTTGTTCACTCATAAGAAAGAAAATACAAAAGAAATTAAGAAATAGATTCAAACAAAATTTAATTGGGCTCGAAAATCAACATAACCATTTCCAGATGGGAAATCGTTATGAATTACCTATGAAAAATTGTTGGAGATATCTTTCAAAACTATTATTCATTATTAATTACACAAAAATGATCTTTGTTATCATCTTAGAACCGAAAATATTTTTTAAATGATATCATTTTTATTACTATATATTGTGTTTTCTTTATTTTTGATCATTTTTTTAGATGTAATTCTCAATTTGTAGCAGTTTTTAATATTATGAAATTCAAAATCATCCAAAAAAGCATTCAATCGTGTGTTTTTGCCAATGTTAAAATTATGGCTAAAGCAAAAATGCATTCTTTGCAATTTCATTCCTATGTAGGAGTTTTACTCCAGCTTCCATTTTATATTATATACGCTTTTTAGAACGCACGCACTATAATTTATCTTGACTTATTCAAATAAAATAATGTGTTTTAGTCTTATCAAGTAACGGTGAAATTAAAAATTCATATTAATATTTAAAGGTCAAAGAATATATCAAACAGAGTACAGTTAATCGCCAAAGGCGACTAGTTTATTTTAACTTACAATGCAACATTTATTGCAAGATGATGCGCATCGATTGACATATAAACTTTTAAACACAATTTTTATTTCTAAATATAATTATAACATTCTTTGTCTCAACCTAACTATCAAACTAATCTAGCTAAAAAAATATTCAAAAACAGAACTAATCGAGTATAATCAGAAGTGAAATAGGAATTAAACAAAGTTCAATAAAACTGTTTGCCTTTATTCAAAAGAATTGGAATTTTCAACAACTAATTTTCAGTTTTCACAACAACTTAGAGTACAAAACAATAATGCATGAACAATTTACTTTTCTTTTATGTTATTATATTCGCCGGCTGAAGATATTCTCTTTAATCTTATTATATCTTATTTTTAACTTGTTTTAATTAGATCTCATAATTCGTTCCAGGAAAGAAATATCATTCAACTGAATATCTTAGGCAGCTGCTATTCAACCTCTTGATGCGCGCAGATGGTTTTGAGATGAAAATACTCATAATCGGTGAAAATCGATGTTTTTTGTACAGACCGTTTATGTTCCCTCTTCGTCTAATTCCTTCTGCTGCTCTGAATTCAGATCTCAAATCATCACCAACAAAAAACTCTCTCCCGTAATCAGTTATTAAATCATTTCATTACTATATAAAATATTAATAATAATAATCGTCACATTCAGTTACTGAACAAGTGGATTTGAGATAAATCAATGTAAGCTTTTGGCGTAGATGCAGAAATGACATTCTATGAACAAGGGAAGCATTTAGAGGGATTCTGCTCATGCTGATTAGAAACTGACTTCAATATCGTATAACTTTAAAGGAGCAATTCTTGTATGTATATAAATTTATTCCATGTATCTCGGAAACATCTCTAACGATATGGATCAAATTTTATATTCATATAAGTTTTTTTAAAAATCTAAATATGTGTCTTTCCTGAAAAAATGCCATTTTACAGATACACACACACACACACACAATTACACACACACACAATTATACACACACAATTACACACACACAATTACACACACACACAATTACACACACACACACACACACAATTATACACACACACACACACAATTATACACACACACACACACACAATTATACACACACACACACACAATTACACACACACACAATTATACACACACACACACAATTATACACACACACAATTACACACACACACAATTACACACACACACACAATTACACACACACACACAATTACACACACACACAATTACACACACACAATTATACACACGCACACACAATTACACACACACACACACACACACACAATTACACACACACAATTATACACACACACACACATTTTTTATAACTAATTATTAAATACTTTTTCTATCTGTTTTAATGTTGACAATGTCAAATTGCGCCACCAAGTAAATTTTGGTGTACTTGCATTGTTGTCATATCATGATAATGATGCCACAAAATTTTGTGAGGTGGTGATATATAACATTATCCGAATATAATGCGTTCGGATCACACCCAATGGCAACACTGCAATTATCGTGTTAATCAGTTCGAATAATGTGTTAAACAAAGTGCATTCATGATTTTTTTATTTAAATAACCAGTTCATAAGTAGGTTAGATTGAAAAATCCAAAAAAATATATATATATAATTGAAAAAAAATGACTCCCAGTTATTAAGAATATAATAAGAATTTGGGCAACTTAGGGAAAATAAATGTTATGCTTAATAATTTATTATTTAATGATTCATTATTCATTTAAAAATAACAATTATCATTTCTCATTGGATGAAACCTTCATACTATGTTAATATTATTTTTCTTATTTCTTTTGAAAGATGCGTTTTAATAATAGGCTGTCAAAAAATATGTTCAATATGTATTAATTCTTTGTAACAAACTTGTATTTAAATATCTGAGATATATACGGATGTAATGTTTGTTAATCTAACACCATGATTTCAAGATAATTATTCGATAATTTATAAAAAATACAAAAGAATTAATACATATTGAAACATATTAAACATTTCTGTAATTAAAATTATTCTCTGATCCGAAATAACCTAATTCTACTATTAATGCTCAAAAGACATTATTTTTATTTAAAGATATCATAATAAAAAGTTGCTAATGAAATTGACTCAAGGTATTTTTGCTGGAAATAGGCAAAAGAGAAAAACATTATATTCTGATCAGGAATTATACTAGAATTATTCAGAGCAATAAAATATTATTGAACAAATCTAAAAAGTTATTCAAAGGTGAAATACATCGCAGGAAAAAATAAGTCAGCACACTCCTATAGGAAAGCGAATAATTTTATCGCTAAGGAAGTTCTTGTTACTTTCTTCCTGGACAAAATGAATACAAAAAAGAATTATTCGGCGCTGCGTGGGATATAACAAGATTATCTGCAAAAGAGCGAGAAAATAGTTTGAGTGAGGATAAGATTTCAGAGTTTGTTTCTTATTAATGGGTGGTATGCCCTTTAAACCCTTCTTCAACAAGATTCGTTTCTTGGAAAACTGTGGTTCTTGGAAACTTCGTCAGTTTCTTAAACTTCTTAAAAAATTTTCGATTTAGGTTTTCCTTATTTTATGAGCATTCAATTATTTATATTTACTTCTAATGAAAAGACGAAAAAAGTTATTTTCAAATCACTGAAATCGTTTTCAATTTAAGAAATGTTTTTCGAAAGCATTTTAACGATTAATTGGAATAATTATAATTACTCCGGTTCCCAGAAAAGCGGAACAAATTATTTCTTTTTATTCATGTTCGAAGACATTATTTGCCATTTCAAGAACTGGAAAGGTATAAGTTAAATTCAGTAGGATAAAATATTTCTTCTTCACGGAATGAAAATAATAAAGGTTTCCCGAAAAATTCATCTTTTTTTCCTTCCCTTTATAAGAAGAGAGCTCTTCTTTCTAGTCTTTCGATAAAATAAAATCACTTTAAATTTTCTGTAATTTTACCAAACTGGAAAATTATTCAAACCATTTTTTTATTATGGTAAACAAAATGAGAATAAGAATTTTTGGCACATGAATGTTAATAATCGTTTGGTGATTGAGTTACATTTCATTAATACTATTTAAATTATCGGTTTTAAATTGCTTTATTTTTAGAAAATACTGGCAAAATCTAATCTTATTCAGCCTTTTTTTCATTAAATCTAATAAGTAAGAGCCAACAAAACAATTTTATATTAAAAATTAATACATTTTATTACATAGATGGAATATTGCTTTAATTATAATAAAACAATTCACAAACTGTAAGATTAATAATTTCATTTCATTTGATGATACAATATATATTATATATTTATAGCATTATTAAACTCCTGTTAGACCATTTTTGTTTTCAAAGACTTAAGCATAAAATTCTCATGCTGACTCGTTCGTTCATTTACTAAAGACTTCTGTGATCTAGCCACATTCAATTGATAGAGATGAGTTAAATGAGTTTTTGCATTTTCAATATTTTTAGCTAATTGATGAAAAAAAGTTTATTAAATATCCACAAAATTGTTTTTAGTATTCTCAATAGCTATCCCTTTAAAACTTAAGTTTAATTATTATCTTAAGGTGTTCAATAGAAAAAAATAATTTCATTTTATTTTTAATTGGAAAGGTTGCAACAACGGAGATCAAATTTAATTTCACTGGGCATATTTGCGATGTGAGTCTAAGCTACTCAGTTCAACCCTATTTAGATGGCAGGAATTTTGGGACAATCTGGAGAAAATTTAATCACCATATAGACATATTATTAGTCTGACAAATTGAAATAAGAAAATCAAAATTTATAGCAATCGAACAATGTGATAAATTTATTTTAAAGACTTATTTTTACCTTATTCAGAAAAGGGAAGATTGGAGTTGGCTTTCTCTTAGGAATTTTTAAAAATTCAGAAAGGAGCACGTGTATTACATTTCATCAAATTATCAGCACGTTGAGTCATACATAGTTTTTATGATTAAAGTTTTATTTTGAAATGGTCATAAATTGAAAACTAATGGGCAAACTATTAGCACGTCTATTACAAAAAAATAAGATTTTATTTTCCTAAAAAAAAAAAATCACCATTTGCGAATAATAATCTTGTTAACAAAGTCGGCCATGGAACATCTTGTGAAGGGATGAGGCCCATCATCATCTGAATGGGAGTGTCAGCACTCATAACTGCACATGAGTTGCAACAAACAAATCTCTTATTTTAACCCCTTCCAGTAAGATTTAATAATGAAAAATTGTGCATGAAATAACCTTTTAATATTTATTTATGAAAACTCAATTTATTCTATAATTCTGACATATTTTTAATTAAAATTAAATTATTGATATGGATATAATTGTAATTCCTAATTTCATATTCAAACTTCTTCAAAAATCTCTAATGATTTCGGATTGGCCCCTAGTTTTCGCGTTCATGCCAGACACTCCAGTAATTTTTTTTATTTTATTTCAGGCACATCATCAAATTCATTCTGATGATGTGTCTACGACTCCAGAGCATTCACTGAAATCACTTATTAATTTCTCAGCACGTTTTTATCTTCTTGGTAATATTTCACTGTCATTAGTTTCGTTATTAGTATCAGGTAAATGTATACTTATTTCTTCTAATTTTTCTGAATGCCTCTAATAACCTTAATCTCCATAGTCTACACTACTCTACTCATAGTCTACACTTATGATGTTTATTTCATAACTTGTTTTTCCTTTAGTATGACGGATGTTCATACTCAATGTTTATAAGAATTTAATCCATTGACTAACAACAATTTGACTGCAACTTGTTCCAAGAAATTGTAATGGTAAACAATATATGATTGCGATCTATTATATTGTCACGTAAATACTATAGTATAGTATAGAACTCAATCACACACACGAGAGGTAGAGCTAAATCAATTTATTAACTGAACTCTGAACACAGTGACTCATAAATTTGCTTTTATACTAGCAGGGAAAGTTCCAGAATACTTTTCTGGAGACAGTAAGAAAAGTGCAGAACACTTGTCTATTAAACTAAAGAAAAGTCCAGAATCTTCTGGGACATGAAATAAAGAGAAACATAAAATCAATTAACTAAATATTTACACAAACTGTGACCCGCGGGATTCGAACTCACAAGCCCTTGATTATGAGATCAGTGCTATTACCATTCGGCCATGGAGAGTCGATGCGGCAGTATCAACAAAAGTAAGTACTGCCGGATTCAGTACACTAGAAATTTTTAACGGAATTTATAACCATATTCAACAGTAACTTTAGTCGCATGACGAGTACCGCTCATCATATGGCATGAAAAATACCAACCTGACCAAATACCAAAATGACCAACAATACTCGTCATTTGTGGGATTAACTACACATTTCCATTGTATTCTTCTGAAGTCATCATTTTGCGCCTTTAATGATTTTCTGTTTAAATGACAAATTTTCTGATTATAAACAAAATATAAAAAAATATGCGAGAAATATAAAGAAATAAAAGTAAAATCATTCAAAGTCTCAACCGTTAACTAGCAACCAGATATCTGCAATTTTTTTCTTTGAGGAAATAATAAATTGTTCTAAATTCAACAATGTAAATGAAATGAAAATTTTCAATATATCACGATGCTCAAAAGGCATTATTTTACATAAATTTGCTAAAAAGCCCATGATAGAATACTTACGCCTCTTAAAGAAAACAGCGTCCTTTAAGGTGTATGCACACACTTGAAACTTCGAAAATTGTTCAAAATATAGAATATTTTTTTATTGCTTAATAATGTTTTCTGATCCTTTAGCTTTCAAACGGTACAAAGATATTGTCAATATTCGAAATACTTCTCGAGTTATAATAATTTTTCTTGAGGTACTTTCATTAAAAACTCTAGTTACGGTTTTTTAAAAACTCATTTTATGAAGAATGATATTTTTCTACTATGTGGCTTCATTCAAACAATCATAAATCAGCAAGAAATGAACCAAATACAATTACTTATATATCAAAATAATCTGTATGAAATAGCGGATGTTTAGTACTTCAATCAAAGCTATATTTACAGAAATAAATTTTTAATAGCTATTTAAAAGTTAAAATGACAGAAAAAATCTCGCTTTTTCTATTCATCGTTAATGAAAATATTGTTAAAAAAAACTATATATTTTTATAACTTGATGGAGGCAGACAACATGAAGACTAATATTTGGCATCATTTCCAACTAAAATTGTGTCTGTACAAATTAGATTTTAAGATATCATGTTTCAAAAAATAGGCTAATTAGCTCATTAAATATTAATTAATTAATTAATAATGAGTGTAATATGTTTTTTTATCACTGAAATGAGTTTTAACATATATTAATGACCTACTGTGAAAAAACTGTATTTTTAAACTTAAAATTAAAAAAAAAACTTCTAGTGTGTACGAACACCTTAATTATGTGTTCCTAATAGATATCTTTTTATTCCTTCTACCAGTATTCGTATTCAAGTATTGACTAAACTTTTGCACGATACACAAAAAATAAAAAATAAAAAATATATCTTAAGTGAATGTTTCAATATATTCCGAAGCTCAAATTGTATCATATTACATAAATATAATAGAAACTCTTTTGCTAGTTTAATATTATCTCTAATGAAAACTGTATCCTTTAATCATGTGTACAATTAGCTATTTATTTCTTCTACCATTTTTCTCAAATAATGAAAAATTAAATATTTTAATGGAATAGTAAATCCCTCCTGCTTGGTTATATTAATAAAGAGCTTATTCAATATTCGCAAAGTAGTGTTTTGATTTTTTTTATTCAGAATTTTAAAATTTGTGCGAATGTTCCTGATTTTTAAAAAGAGACAGTTATTAATGTCTTCTAAAAATATTCAGAAGAATTTATAATAACTTGATTTTAAAGTGCTTCAATAGTGAGAGAATTAAATTTGCTTTCATCATGACTAATGGAAAAGAGTAAAAAGAATAAAGGGAAAATATCGCCGCATTAAAAATCTTTGAAAAATAAAAATTTCAAAGTTAAAAACATATTTATAAACAATTTATTTCTTACATATTTCATGACACATAAAATTGATAATATAAAGTTGATATAATTTTTTTCATATTCATGAAATGAATGAAAGTTATACATTTTCTATTTTGTTTTTACAGAAAATTTCATATTTTCTTTCTACAGAAAACAATATTTCTCTAAATCTTGTTTTGTATTTTTTTTTTTTTTTTTTTTTGTTATTGTTGATGTTTTATTCAAACTTGGCTTCTTGCCTACCATGGGAGTTGAAATGGAACTCATGAAACAGTGAAATTAAAATGTTAATTAAAAACTTTCGCGGAATATATTTCTATTTCATACGTTACGTATTTTATCTTAAATTTTAATTTCTTGCATCTTGAGTACTGGAGATTTTTGAAATTTAATTTCATTCAAAAAAGAATGCGACTGCAAAAAATAGGCTCCAGCATACATGTTATTACTACATTTCTCTAATTTATATATACCATAGTTTTTTTAAAAAAAATTCCTGAAACTTCGAATGATCTACTAAACACATTTGGAAAATGAAAGGAAAGTAGTTTGTATTTAAGCTAATTATTAAAGAGGTTATGATTTTTGTATTACTTACCAGCCGCCTTCAAGACCAGCTGGCTGGCCTAAAATATCGTTTCGGTATAACTTCCTGTTTTCTAATGTATGACTTGATGTCCACGATTATTCCGGAAATTGCAATAGATATTAAACATCAAATTATATCGCTTAGATCATCAAAACCGTGTTATTGTAATATCCGTGTATATGTTCTGTTCGTGATGTGCTTGAACCATCCTAATACAGTCAAGTCTCATGACGTAATGCAATTTTGAAAGTAACTTTCCAGAAAATATCTATTTTCTAGTTCCATTTCATCTTTTTTTTAAATTTAATTCGCAGTTATAAACTGATTCAAATGTAAAGGATTGTAAATGGTTGTTAAGAAATAACAATTCTCTTAATATTTCGTATTTTTGTAGAGAAATTACTTTTAGACCTTATTTCCATAATTTATTTCAATACCAAATTTCATCTAAGAACGAAACTAGCTCTTTCGTTGACTTAAAATTACATTTTTAAAGCGAAGTATCAAAAAATAAATTTATATATAAGGGGTATTCAAAATTATACGTGGAAGAGCATATAGTCTCATACCAGATCGGATCGGACTCCTTAAGAAAATAACTGCTCTCATAATCCATCCTCGCCAATCAATAGTAAGCCATCCGAATGGGTTATAAGCTATTAACCAGAAGGTCTTGGGTTAGAATCTATCATAGGTGGTGTCAATAATTAATTAGTGGGAGCGTTACAGTTGCCAATTAAAAAACAAACAAACAAAGCATTTCTTTTTCTTTATTGCTATGAAGGTCATGAGGTTTAAACTTGGGAATAATTATAATATTGTGAACTTCGTTGTACTGTGTCAAGAAACTATATTGTTGAATTATGGTTACTATATTGTAAAATATCGGAATTCAATAAGGAACAATATAGTAAGAGTCTCGTATTTTACATCATTTCAATGTTGAAAAACAATATTACTCAGTCTTTGTTTTTTCCTTCAAATTTTATGATATAACATAATACAATGTACTATTTTGATTCCGAAACATACTGGTAAATGAATACTGATTTATGTGGTAAGTTACAAAAATAGTCAAGTGGATTTATGGTCAAATAGCCCAAAATGCTAAGTAATGGAAATGTATGCTGTATTCTGCCAGAAAATATGAAACAGGTAGCAAAACACATGTAAGGCTTACACAAATAATAATTTTTGTAGAAACTGACAACACAAGCAGACTGAGAATCGCTGAATAGAAAGCAGCAGTATTGCTACAGTATATTGCAGCAATATTACTGATAACAAATCTGAAGAACACCTTCTACGATCAACATATCCCAAACAGAATTGATTTGATTGTGTAAGGCTGCATATATAGCCTCCATGTTAAGGTATAGATTTTTCTAGAAAGATCTTGGATCTTGGCTCATTGTGAAGATAACATTGAAATTCTTGTATTTTCTAGAACCTTTTTTTTACCAAATTCGTCAAGAAATTTGTAAATAGTTACTAAATTTGTCAGCAAACCATGAGTCGCTGACCCTGGCATCATTGATAATATCTGAATTCTCTTTTCTTTGTTACGAGACCAATTGAATGAGAAAACAATATCATATATTCGCAAGAGATGTATTAGTGTGTTTAAACTACAGTTTTCTTCTTATATGTATAAATTTTAGGAAAATTATTTGTTATAGATTTATTTTTCGTTAAGCGTATTTGTATTTTTGAGTAATTTGCCAAAAACCTTAATTTTTGGCATGCATCTCTTTGTAAATACTCGATCTATATATAGAATTACTTTTTTAAAATCATTCTAACATTTGTCACATGGTAATAAATCTTCAGAACACAACAACAGGACGATTTCAAAAATTAGTTTTGCCTGGCTCAGACAAGATTAATGGAAACTATGATTTATGTAGCGAGTCAAATAATAATGCAAAAGAAATGCAGTTACATCGAAAAGAGTTAATCGGAACAATTAAAAAAAAACGGACGATTTTTGAAATCAAGACAAATGGTTAATTATTCGACTAAAATGACAAATGGCCTTTTGACGCAGGTCAAAATAAAATTAGAAATTTCGGTAGGAATATATTTTGTAACTTGATGGCACAAAATTAAAGTTGATCATTAATTTAACAGAAGACTGATTGGAGTGAAAGAATTGTTTATTTCTTTCTAAATGTCCTACATTTTTCATTTCTAACTACATATGACTCGCCTCTGATTGATTTTTCCTAAATTGAACCCAAACAATGCAATTCACATGATCCTTGCTTATTGTTACCGTTGCAAACATTTTGTGTCATTAGGCAATTTTTAACATCATAAATGAAACGTACTATTTAAGAAATGAATGCTAAAGAATGAATGAAAGGACTATGTATAAACAATAAATGATATTAAAATAGTTATAATAAATTAGTAACATAAATACTAAATCTAATATATAAAGCTCAATGTGCGTGTGTGTGTTGGCGCTCTACAGAAACGACCATTTGACCTACAGCTACCAAATTTGGTACGTGTATATCTTGGAGGTCGGGAATGTGCACCTGGGTTCCCTTTTTTGAAATTTTAATTAGAATTGTAATTATTAATTAAAAACTAACTTTCCCGCCAAAAAATACTTTCATTTCGCCACCGCCAAATGAGTAAGGCTTCAGTTTTTGTTTGTTTTTTCCCAACAGCAATGAGGCTAGGGCTAACATTTTTCCGCCTATTATTTCAAACGATTCTGTTTATTTTCTTAATGTTTGATGCATTTAAAATTAAATATTGTTAATTAATGGATCTTTCAGATTCATTCTGAAGTACTTTTGAATTAAAATAAAACAGATTAAAGGAAATTAAAAATTTCGAATCTACATAGCGTTACCCCAACTGGCGTAGAAAAATTCACGCATTTGCGTTACCGTAACTGGCGTTGAAAATTCACGCATGCGCATTATATTCTGATTATTTACATTTCAACGGAAGCGGACTCGATTTTAATTATTTTTAGGTTAGTTGCATGCTTCTGTAATTAAATTGTATTTATGTTAGTTTAAGTTCATCGTTTTTTAAGTAATTTTTTTAACCTGTTTTCGACCGATTATTTTAAATGATTCTGTTTATCTTCTTAGTGTATGATGCATTTAAAATTAAACATTGTTAATTAATATACCTGCTCAAGATGAATCTGAAAAAAATTTGTTGACAAATTCTTGAGATATTACATAAATTAAGAAAGATATTCTTTAATGCCCATAAGGTTTAAATGCTCAGTGACTCTATTATCAGTAATCATATTATTAAAAAAAATGCTTCGTTTCAGAAAAAAATATTATGATATTAATTGCAGATTAATCATTTACACTTTAATTTAAAGCATAAATTCTACGGGAGCTAACAGAAAATTGGAGAGATACAGATTACGTTATGGCTGAATGCCTTTATAATATTCTGAATTGAAATTTGAAGTTTTAAAATATTTTAATGAAGAAGCTATTAAAGTAGGAATTACATAAAATAGTTAATTATTAAAATTTATACGAGCATTAAGATTGGCGAACCGGCTGGTCGCCAAAGGCGGCTAGTAATAAATAAAAGATTTGTAAAAATAGTTAAAATAAAATAGTTCTGGACTGTGAGAAAATCTTTAATTCAATACATTTATTAGTTTATTCAAAAAAAAATAAAATAAATAAATAAAGTGTATACTGCCACCATCGTAAAATATTATCCATAGCGAAAAAAGTAAACTAAACCTTTCTTTATCATTCATATAGAAGCATACAAATTTTCAAGTCTAAATTACATGCTTAGAAGCAACATGCAGATACTTCAGACGTAAAAGTGAATCAAAGCATTTAATTAGGGAAATAAACAATTAATTCCTTATTTTAATGAAATAAATCCCCCGACCTACTTTTTTTGAAAGCCCTATATAGTTAACCCTTTCTAGGGCCTTGGGAAGTATGCTTCCCACCAAATTTATCAATCTTTGTATGAATTTACGTAGGTTGGCATAAGTTCTGACAAATTTTTTTAGAAAAACAGAAACTTAGATGCTTCAGTTATTTATTTTACACAAAATGGCGTGTCTTGATTTGTTACTTAATTATTAATTAACCAAATTAAATAATTAATCAAATTAAATTTATCTAATAAGCTAAATGAATCCCTTTTCTTATTCTTATGTCATGCCTAAAAATATTTTAACATATCATGACTATGAAAAATGGCCCTTTAAAGGGTTAAATAAGAAAATCAAAGAACCATTCCTAATGTCCACACAACGGGTCTGATTTCACTCATTTTTGTATCATACTAGTCGCCTTTGGTGACCGGTTGATTCACCGGGATTAAAGATGGCTTAAATTTTCAATTAAAAGTTTGGTATTTATAGTTTATTCAACAAAATATTGTTAAGCTTCAAATTTTGATAGTCATATAACTCATACTATTATTTTAGAAACTTTATTCCATTGTGTTCATTTCCTTATTTTTTGTTATCTGCCCTAAAATATGAACTTAAAAAGATTGAAACGGAAGTGACTAAAATTCAACCTGCTGCTGCTTTTATTTTTAAATTTTGAGTGCAAAAAATAATATCGCACACATCTGAAATATTCTACTTACTACAGAATATTTTTTTTTTAATTCATGCAGTTTTTACAAGATATGCGATTTCTGTACAAGAATCGTAAATTTCTCCGAGTCATCTTAAAATTCAGTTTTCAATTCTACTTTCAGAGACTTAAATGAATGCAAATAATAATAATTTATTTTGTTTTATTCAATAAATATATTTATGATAAAATTATAAAAGTTGAATTTTATACGATTCTTTGGTTTTAATAAAACCATATTGAGTAAAATATTCTTGAAACTTTTAAATGATAAATAAATAAATATAACGTTTATATCTTATGCGACCAAATCTGATCGAATTATGAGAAATATCATTATTTTATGAAAATCAACAATTTCTTTATTTTAAGCCAATAGAGGTAAGGGGGATTTGATTGGCGTATCTTCCTCAAGCCGATCAGAATCAGTGGTTAAAATTTAGCGTTTTCATAAAATAGTGATCAGCTTAACTCAGCTAACTCAGATCAACTTTTGTGGTAAAGAGTTAAACTTTTTTTTTATTCTAGTTTAAGAGTATTTTATATCGAGTATTTTTAATACGAGTACTTTGTATCTAGTTTAGAGTATTTTTAAGAGTGTTTTTTTTATTCTAGTTTAAGAGTATTATAATATTATCGACAGTCTATATAAAAAACAGGAATTCTGTAATTCATCAGAACAATTATTACCTGAAATTACATAAAATATAATTATTTTCTTCATATACACAATTTTATCATGTGAGAATATGATATTGTTTTGGTTAAGGAGTTTTGAAGCTCGAAATCATGTAGGCAATGAATATTGAAGCTCGAAATCGCGTGGGCAATGAATAAAGCATACACGGAAATTTTCATCATCATCTTTTAATCGCATATATTTTTTTACCTGCTTTTACCAGTATTGCATTATAATTATGAATGCTTCTTTGAAAGCAGATGCGTTTTTAAAAAGCTTGATCTGCTTTTAACAGAATTGCTTTATTATTTCTTATTAGATTATGTTATTACATTTTGAGTTTTTGTACTAACATTCATGTCTAAAGAAAGCTGGACAGACTCTTTAAGCAATTTCTTCTTAAGGTAGGAACTTAGAACTTATATGTTAAAATCGTATACTAAATTTCTTTAGACTCAAGAATACTCCAAAATTTATAACTTCATCAAATATTTAGTCCGATTTTATGATGGTCATAATACGTTCTTTTTGTTTATTTCTCAAACCAGAAATTAGCTGAAAGCGTCCCTCCAAAACTTTCTTGCATACTCTCTAATAATGGTGTTATCTCAGAGAATGCCTCCATGGTATTGACGCAAAATATTCACGAAATATTAACTTTTGGCGAGAATTTAACCTTTTTAATGAATCTATCGTGTGATACTTAGCTAGTTTTCTTTAGCAATTAATCACTGGCATGCGATTAGTATTATTTGAAAATCGAATTTGTGTTTCGAACGTGCGTTTATACCAACCGATTGAAACAAAAATTTGACACAGAAATACACTTGCAGTCACGCAATGCCATTAACATCAATAACACAATTTGATATATTTTAGTCACACTGTTTTCGAGATATTGTGTTTACTTGTTTCTAAAAATACAGAAAGACAGACGAGCAACCTTTTGTAGTCCGTATGTAGTCTACAGTTATAGCTATAGTCCATATGTAGTTTCATATGGTCTATATATTCAGTAAGTGTAGAGTAACCCTAATTCTTGTATATTCTATAAAATATTATATCCTTGAATGTATGGACATGTGAATTTAGTTTTCTAAAATGAAATATATCATAAAATAAAGTAAAACGCACAAAATACACAAACACATAGTTTATTTTCACACGAAAATACATATATCAGATTTCGTGGAATTAATACTCAGGGTTACATTTTTTTAAAACATCAAACGATCAGTAATAGTGTTGAGACATTACAATGATATATTTTTATTAAACTGAAAACAGTATTTCGCATATTTAGTGCAGAAAGACTTTTACAACATCAAACAATAACACATGTTTTCAGAAGACCTTGTAAATGAATAATGGAACATCATACACAAAGACGATAAGCGATGTTCTTTGGTAGATAATACACAGCTTGGATACACTAATTACAATAAATCTAATAAATATCATAAAAACAGCAACAAAATAAGAATAATGAATTGTCATCAAATAACACACAAAAGGATGCACAAAAACTCCTGACTCAACAGAAGCTTTTAATCATTTCATTTTACCAAATGATTTGGTATGGCAGATTCCTTTTAAGGTAAACATGAATTAGTTAAAAATACCTAATACCTAACTGTTTACCTTATATCACAAGTATATACTTCACAATTAAAATGTGCATAAAAATGATACGCAGAAAACGATGATTTTTCAATCAGAACTTAATAATATGTTAGCAATAGTAAAATATTTTAAAATTTTAAATAAAAATAATGAAATAATATTAAAATATTATTATTAAATATTATTCATTTTAAACAACACACTTTTTGTTGGTTTTAACAATAATTTTAAATCCAATAGAAAATAAATTTGTTTTTAAAATTACTCTCAAAAACAATAGAAAATACGAAACACACACACACACACTTTAATTTTATATTGTAAAAGATAAGATTTATAGTGACAATAAAAATTTGTATATTAATTTAATATAGTGCGAATGTTACCATTTTAAGGATTACAAAGCTTTTGGTTGTTGAAAATTTATTCATTAATTGCACATGGAAGTGAGTCAGTGATATAATTGTCGCTAAAGAACAAAATAATTCTTAACAATATTAAGTCTCTTACAAATATCATATAATGCTTAAGAAAAATCAAATAATGATAAACTTCATAAGAATGGTGTGAAACGAAACTGCTCATATGATTTTAGAAGATGATCAAGACTTCGACAAATGAAAAAATTTTAAATGAATTTGGAATGAATGATTTATATCTATAAATAACACACTGTGATATATACATCTTGTCTACTCTTTAACTCTCAATTTTCAAAGCCACATTCTTATATTCTTTTCATTATTGAAACTTTAAACATGCTTTGTTTTATTTTTTTTCTAAAATATAGAGAACAGTCATGTTTTGTTATTTTAATTCTCTTTATAAAGTCATAACAACGCCTATACACAATATGCTTTCAGTATATGAGCGTATCTGCTCAAAAAAAGTTTCTTTCATTTTATAACTTTCATGTAAATAATTTGAATATATATTTGTGCATTTAGTTCTTCTAAAGGTAAGCAGAATTTTGGATGATAAATAATTTACATTGTTTTTGTCTGTGTATGTTGATAACGTACAAAATCAAATACAAAAATAAATTTTTGATTTAAATGGAAAGAGAGAATTAGCTGTTGTCAAAAAATTTTATTATTTTTATTTCCTTAAATTGAATGTATACATAAGAAACCGATTTGGATTTTTAACGAATGCTTTGCTTACTATGTTCTAAATACAACAATTATTCTATTCAAAATGAAGGAGTTTTGATTGAAAGAGTACATTCGTTCAAAACTTGAAAAAGGGAAGTGTAGAAGAAATATTTTCCAATCATGTGCATGATTCCTGATTATTCTTTATTTTTGCTTATTTTAAATACAAAATTAAAAATATTTTAAGGTTTAATACAAATCAAAACTATAAGAAAGATAGCAGAAAAGAAATTCTCTAACTCAAGCAGCATGAGATATTCCACAATTTCCTTACGATATTGCCCAACAGCATTATATAATATCTTAAGCTTGATAATTTATATTAATAATATTTTCTTAATATAAAAATAATATCTTAAGGTTAATAACAAATTTCGTCAATTAGCAGCTACAAGGAGAGTCAGATCAAATATAACAATTTGATTATATAAATTGTTATCAAATATAACAATTTGATAACAAGATATGCTGTTTCATAAAATATATGCTAAAATTAAAGATACTAATTATGATAGTTCTGAAGATATCAATCCTTAAATAAGCATATTTTTCTATAAGAAGGAAAAATTTTCTTTTCTGGGAATGGAAGAGCTGCAATAGGCTAAAATAAAATGGAATCTTTTACATGTAAAAATATCTACATTTAAAGTTTTATACCTTTCGGTCCGAAGCTCTTCACCGAGTCTTAATAAATTTTTTGCTATAAAAGGACCAAGTACGAAGCAACAACTGATATATCGAGCTATATTATTTCATCATCAATGTAATAAAAAATGTTATATAGTTATGAAGGTTTTTGTTTTTCATTCTGTCAGTTAAAACAACGAATTCTTGATATTATTCTTCTTCTTATCATATTACAATTAAATGGGTTAAGTTTCTATTTTAAAAAGATTTTCTGTGTTAACGCCATCAAAATAAATGATATTACTATTAGTGATAATTATGGCAATTTAAAACAGTCGTGGCATTTTTTTTCCATACAACTCCAAGAATAGAACCAAACTATCTTATTCAGACTAAGATGCATGCTTATTTTTATGGCCCCCGGACTTACTTGGGAATTTTCAGATTAAGCCAAGATCGTCATTTTCTTTTTCCTTTTTTTGAGTTTTTATAAAATGACATTTTTTATTTCACTACGATGGATGTTTCGTTTTAAAAGGCCCTCAACGGTTTATAAGTCGGGATCAGGTGGTTCTAACTTCAAACTCCTAAGAACCAGCAAGTAAGTTTACCCGATGCACGTTATATCCATTTTAAACCAAATGCACATCCGCAGGTATGGCAAAAAGGCTTGGCGAAGGGAGTCCTCGTCATCTGGTCGTGGCTAATCCGTCCCCAAATAATCTTATTTTTTTTCTTGAAAAGGGGGGAATTCGATGTTCCCGCTATCATTTTTTAATCATTTCTATAATTCCAAAAAAAAAAAAGATAAGATTACTCCATCCATTTTCACAACCAACTATCTTGAGTCTTAAGCATTCTTCTTACCATCAAAATATTTATCAAAATCTGTATGTTAGGCATTGCATGAAGAGCATCATCAGTACATTAGATTATCTTTTCAGCACTTTCTAAATATAAAATTATATATTTAATTCTAGTCTTGCATATATATATATATATATATATATATATATATATATATATATATATATATATATATATATATATATATATATCAAATTCCTATAATGTACTTTGAATGAAACAACGAAATCCTATTAAACATGCATTTATTAATTCGCATAAGTCTTATTTAACGATACATACAATTTAATTATAAATATCTACCTTTTACGAATTGAGTCAACGCTTGGGAAACCAGAGCTTTAATAAATAAAGATATTACGTAATCACAGTTTAGTTGTATTAAATTATACTTTCAAAGCATGCATTATCAATATAGAGAGAAGTTAATTAGCTAACTTCGCTTTACATTAATAATGGAATATTATATTCGTATTTTAACCTATTTAAAGCCAAATTAAACACAAATTCTCAATATTCATTATCATTTTCCTTGCATAAGACTGACTTTTTTCAATTTTGGTGTTAAAAGATATCTTTCTTCTGGAACTTTGAAGTTATAATGTTTCCAATGAAAACTGCAGAATTCTAAAAACGGTATCTACTTATATATTGAAAATAATGCGGATATTGATCTACTGCCGATTTCGAACTCGTATTTTTTGACGATAACTATATTTCCTTTCTATTATGTTTCGTATTCGAACAAGTTGATGTTGTTACTGATGGTACTTTTCATAGACAAGCTCGCTGACGAAGTCAGCTATTTTAAGACGAGTTTTGTGCTGTAGTAAAGGCGCCTGAACAATCGAGGGTAGAAGTCTGACTTCTAGCTCATATGAAGTTGACAAGCACTTGCAAAACCCCTTTTTACAGCGGGGCTCTTTCACTCACCTCACAGATAAAATACAGGAGGAAGAACAACCATGCCCGAACGAAGACTCGAATCCGTGATGCCCAGACCACGGGGAAGACGCGCTATCCCTAGGCCAGGACGCCAGCGTTATGAGTGTCAAAATTGCAATTACTTTATAAAGATCAACACACTTCACCCTAAATTTGCTTTTGCACTTTTCATAAGGAAATTGGCCTTTTTCTTATTTGTTTTTTCTAAAGCACTGAATTACAGGTCGGTATTGGGCATTTTTCAAGATTGATAAATCCTTGTAATTTTAGTCGTGAAAATGAAGTAATGTAACAATGTTTTATTATCTGTTTTACAATGTAAAACAGATAATCTCCTGAAATGGATTAATCTGTGCTGGTTTCCATTCCAAATGAAAACTCAATTCGTTCAGGACTGAACTAAATAAAACATTTGGTATTAAGTGAGACTCACTTGCTGCAATTCTCTTTCAATACTGCTCTTTTACTACATAAAATACTGCTAAACTTCTATCTTTGCTCAAAATACCTAGGTTATCAGATAAAGGTCAAGATGACCTACTTTCAAGAGGATTTACTGACCTCAGCATTTTATTTAAAAATAAAGAGTTATAAAAATGTTTTGAATTGTTTTGGCTTGTTCTATTGGCTCAAGCTACAGAAAGCATAATGTAATATAATCTAAATTTCTAAATTTTATACTTTGAATCAATGACCGAACATGGCGTAATATAATAGCAGTAATTAATAAGATGGGTTCATAAAATATACTGAATTTCAGTTTCGTAAAATATCCTTTTGTAAATATATTTTCTGATCTTTTTAATTAAATAATTTCAGTTTATTTACAATTTTAGCTAACAATTTTTAATTAACAATTCAGTCCATTTAACATATAGAAAACAATTTAATTAACAATTCAGCTCATTTAATATGTAGAAAACCCTTTAATTAACAATTCAGTTCTTTCAATATATAAAAAAACCATCTAATTAACAATTCAGTTCATTTAATATATAGAAAGCCATTTAATTAACAATTCAGATCATTTAATATATAAAAAAACAATTTAATTAACAATTCAGTTCATTTAATATATTGAAAAAAATTTAATTAACAATTCTATTCATTTAATATATAGAAAACAATAAGTACAATTATGACGTTACTATTAATTTTATTATATTTAAATCATAAAATTATTAAAATAATATTTCGTATTTTACTTAATGCATATGAGCTTATTACTGAATTTATATTTTAAATCAAAATAAAGGAATAAATAAAAAAAATTAATTACACAGTTGTGTTTTCGATTAATAAATCATGTTTAAGATTTAAAATATTAAAAACTTAAAATTAGAATTAAACAAAAAATGTGTGATAAAATATATTTGCAGTTTTATATTTTGCGCAGTTATATTACATTTTTAACATCTAAAAACTAAAATTGCTTTCTTAAAAGTAAATTAAAAACAGAATGACAAAAATAATGAAATTCGAAAATTATTTAATCTTTATAAAGACTTAATAACATTTATTCAAAACAAGTTTATTTTCTATGGCAACAATTTTACTTATCGTTTGAAAAAGTTTTACTTAAAAGCCACGAAGTAACAATTTAATTATTTTTAAAAATATTCTTTAATCATGGGAAATAATTTTTGAAGCAGATTCAACCATTCGGGACTTTCTATGACAAATAATGTTCTATACTATGTTACAAACATCATATTATTTTCATATTCAATCCATAGACATTTGGAGTTTTTTTAATAATAAAAGCTCCTGTTATACACAACAACATTAAAAATGTTTCTAATGTTTATACATCTACTTAAAAACACACAGTTGATGTCTTATTCTATATTCACATCACTAAGGGAAGGAAGAATACGGCTACGTTTTATAATTGCTGATGAATTAAAATATCTCAAAAAGAAAAATGACTTCCTAAAACATGCGACGCTAACCTCTAAATTCTTGAAAAGGAAAATGTGTAAAAAATATTCAGAAAGCTCGTTCACAGCGTTAAAATTTTAAAACGTATAAAATAAAGTTATTTTTTTTAATTTTTTGACAGTTAATAAAATAATCAGAAATGTTAATAAATAATAATTTTTATAAAAATATTAGTAATTTTTGAATTAAAAATGAAATTTCACAATACAAATACGGGCAAAGTCGCAGTTTAAGATGAGAGCACCTGGGAAGGTTAGCAGTGTATCATTGCGCTCCGTTAAATAGTTCCTAGTATGAATGAAATGTATTTGTAAATAATTGATATAATTAAATAGAACTGAATTTTAATAACCTCGGCCGATAAATGTTGAATTTAAACTCTATATTTAAAATGAAATCCTTAATTTTATGAGTTTTTCTGAATTAATAAAAATTATAATAATAAAAAATTCTTCTATAAATTCCCATGCGCTATCAGCTTAAGTTGTCTAGAATAAAATGATTTAAAAAAGCAAATGAAGAAAATAAAGATCATATTTTTAATATAACATAAATAAAAGGGGATTAACTTATTATCAGTAATGCATACACTTATGAAGCTTTTGTTAACATTCTTAATAGTTAATTAATACGTAATTATGGAATGAATTAATTACTTTATTAATTGAATTATTATAAATAAGTGTTAAAGACCCACACAAAAAATGCAAATAAATTAACATCCAAAATAAAATTAAAATAAAAAATCTGGAAACACATAACCAACAAAACTGTACAAAATTATTTAAATAAACAGTACAAAATAATTTTTCACATAAGTGACTATCTACTTATCAGCTGATCATTTCTTTTAGTAGCATCTTTTTTCTAATGCATTTTTATAATCTAAAAAATTTATAAATTTTCTGAAAGAGTGAAAGCTCGCTTTTTTGAAGAATACAAAAATGTTTGCTGCAGAAAAATTAAGATAGCATTGTTTTTATTGTTTTGAGGCAATTTTATTAATATTATTTCATATTTTTATATAACTATTATTTAGAATAAGATTAGCATTGCAAATGTGTGGTACGCTCTTTATTTAGTTCAGTTAAATTATTATAAATAAAATTGTATTTTTCTTGAGCAAAATGGGCCCAATGCAATAACAGATACCTGTAATTTTTTATACCACATCATTTAAAAGTATTACTTATTTTTACAATTATATTTTGAAAATCTTTTTCCATTAGAAACATACATTAACTACGAGCATAATACATTAACATGCATAAGAAATGTATATCTTTAAAATATCTTTATAAATGAAAACAATGCTTGGTAAATAATGATTTATATCAATTGGTGCGGTTTTTTAAAGGTATTTTTCGAATAAAGTATGGAATATTCTGTTAGAACCTTGAACAGTAAGATTTTCCCAATGCACTTCCCTACATCTACCCCAAAAATATTGAATATTTTTTGCAAAAAGTACTCATTGGATGTATATATAGGGTTCCACTGGAAAACTTGTTTTAGCAAGGGAAATTCACATTTACGAATACTGGTAAGCATATAGACAATTCATATATGTTTGTGGTATAAATACAACGTCTCATACAAACAGTAAGTACAGCACCAGTACACTACGAGCAAGAACAGCACCACCCCGTAATTATGATTTTGTCAACCTGAACTGAAATATGAACTAGTGAACATGACCTAAATCCCTGAATCTGAAATTTTTGATGGTGATCTAAATGTTTAACTTTATTGGGTCTTCTTTGTTTTTATTATTTTAATGTCTAATGAATTTAACTATCGTGAAAGAGCTAACTTAAAACTTATAACTTACATGCTAAAAATTAAATTTTATTGACAGTTTATCATTTTAATCTGTTGATATCAAACCCTTATGATATGGTCATAGTGAGTTTACTCTCAGAGATTTCATCATTCTGAAAGAAAACGAAGAGAACATTACTCAGAGAAATTTTGCTAAATTGAATTTTCCTTTTACTTGCTGATGAATAAAGTATTTTTTTGTTATCATGTAAGAACATGATGATGTTTTGGTTTGGGTTTTTTGAAGCTTCAAAATGCACGTGCAAAAAATAAATGTCAAGGTCATAAGAAGTTACCGCCCGAAGAAACACAAAAAAGAGAGTGGACATCAACGGGAAACAGAGAGGGGATGCATCGAAAGTAATATATATATATATATGGAGCTCAAACAATTTTGAGATGGGTGGGTGGGGGGGAACTCACGCTTTCCAAATATTGACGCATGTGTATTCTGATGGTTCCATGATTATTTCAAACGGGTTAAAACTGGTTTCATGAAAAAAAAATCTGGCCTCTAGAAAAAAAAAATTAGAACTATTGATATTGAGATGATCAAAAATCATCACTTGTCTAAATGTTGGTGATTGCAAATTGAGTCAGGCGACAGCATGATATTTTTCTGTCGGGTTGATACCACGTCACGTGACTTAAAAAATAATGTTCTCACATGATAACTTGAAATTTGCGATAGCAGATTTCATTTTTTTAAATTTATTAGTAATATTCTTTTGATTATTAATAGGGTTTTGAGAATGGAAAGTACTGTAAATTTTGACTTATCATAAACAAACAAAAAAAAATGTTTTTCAAAATAAAAATTTGTTAATGAGTAATATCTAAATGGAGATATGTTGACAATTAAGTTACAGCTACTAAAAGAAACTACACTGAATTAGTAGAAATTACTTACAACAAACTCATATCTGAGTCATTACTTTTCAAAAGTCAATAAATTAATAACTTATTAATAACTCTGATAAATTATAGAGTTACCTCTTCTCTTTGATGAATGTTTTTGTTCAGGAAACAAAATAAAGGACTTTCCTTTATCAAAAAAAAATGAGACAACACAATGTCCAACAAAGTCTGGTGAGAGCATTTCAGATCTCTGTTCAAATGTTCTAAACGATGACGCAGGATTTGGAATCCGGTTTTTCCTTCGGTTCTCCTTCCCTCGGCACCGACGATTTTCTTCGAACCACGAAGTTGATGCTGCCCAGAGAACTGAGTCGTCTGCTGAGACGCCTGGAGGAGTGAGGTTGTGGGGGTGGTTGTTCCAGTTCTTGAGCATGCAGCAGCAGTTCCTGGAAGAGTGTGGAGACGTTGTCATTGGATTTTGCGCTGGTTTCTATGTACCTGCAGATTCTGGAGGGATCTTTTGTCACCTCCGCAACCATTTCTTGGGTGACGACCCTATCACTGGCGAGGTCGGTCTTGTTTCCGACGAGGACTACAGGAACATTTTCTCCTAGTAAGAGAAAAGGAAAATGATGGATATATAGAGCTAAACAGCTGAAATGAAGAATTACTTGTTAAAGAAAAAAAGTATGCTTCGGCATCTAATGACTAAAAGTGTTCTATAACATATATAAGTTAGATAAACGAACTTTGCTCTAAATTTAGAGATTCACCGCTAAATTAGATACCGTTCTTCAAAACTATCCCTAATTTTGTTCCAAATTTTATAACTACAGATACAGATGGACGGACGAATAATGCTCTAAATAATTCTAACACGACCATCTATAAAAGTATTTGAAGCGCTTCACATCTGCCATATAACATTGTGCCTAATGAGACTGCCGTCTATGACTATGAGAATTAAGATGTAAGTTCTGCAATAGCTGTCATAAAATTTACAAGTACTTACCATACAATCTCATGACATTGCCATCTAGGACCATGAGAGTTATCAGTCCCTCAACAGCTATCATAAAATTTACAAGCGCTTAATATACAATATCATGACACTGCCATCTAGGACCATGAGAATTATCAGTCCCTCCACAACTATCATAAAATTTACAAGCTCTTAATATACAATCTCATGACACTGCCATCTAGGACCATGAGAGTTATCAGTCCCTCAATAGCTATCATAAAATTTACAAGCGCTTAATATACAATATCATGATACTGCCATCTAGGACCATGAGAATTATCAGTCCCTCCACAACTATCATAAAATTTACAAGCACTTAATATACAATCTCATGACACTGCCATCTAGGACCATGAGAGTTATCAGTCCCTCAATAGTTATCATAAAATTTACAAGCGCTTAATATACAATCTCATGACACTGCCATCTAGGACCATGAGAGTTATCAGTCCCTCAATAGTTATCATAAAATTTACAAGCGCTTAATATACAATCTCATGACACTGCCATCTAGGACCATGAGATTTATCAGTCCCTCAATAGCTATTATAAAATTTACAAGCGCTTAATATACAATATCATGATACTGCCATCTAGGACCATGAGAATTATCAGTCCCTCCACAACTATCATAAAATTTACAAGCGCTTAATATACAATCTCATGACACTGCCATCTAGGACCATGAGAGTTATCAGTCCCTCAATAGTTATCATAAAATTTACAAGCGCTTAATATACAATCTCATGACACTGCCATCTAGGACCATGAGAATTATCAGTCCCTCAACAACTATCATAAAATTTACAAGCGCTTAATATACAATCTCATGACACTGCCATCTAGGACCATGAGAGTTATCAGTCCCTCAATAGCTATCATAAAATTTACAAGTGCTTATCATACAATTTCGTGACACTGCCATCTAGGATCATGAGAGTTATCAGTCCCTCAATAGCAGTCATAAAATTTACAAGCGTTTACCATACATTCTCATGACACTACCGTCTAATACCATGAATGCTGACAGTTCCTCAACAGCTGTCATAAAATTTACAAGTATTTACCATACATTCTTATGACACTGCCGTCTAATACCATGAGAGTTAAATATATCAATTCCACAACAGCTTTAATAAAATTTACAAACGTTTACCACATAGTCTCATGACACTGCCGTCTGGGATCATGAGAGCAATCAGTCCCTCAACAGCTGCCATAAAATTTACAAGCATTTACCTTACAGTCTCATGACACTGACGTCTATGACCATAAGAGTTAAGATATAAGTTCCTTAACAATTGTCATATAATTTACAAGCATTTACCATACAGTCTCATGATACTGCTATCTAGTGATCATGACAGCTATCAATCCCAGAACAGCTGTCATAAAATTTACAAGTGTTCATCATATACTTTGATATATAGTGTGATATAAGATTTGATAGATTTTATCGGAGCCATGAAAGTCCAAGTACGTATTATGAAGCTTCAATAACAAAAACTGTAAATATTTTGAGGCTTGCAAAGAACAAAGCATCAGCCACTGTGGTCAAAAGATGGCGCTACTGCAAAGAGTAGCTATTAGAGTACTGTTAGAATCTAGTACAGCCGCATTTTTTTTTTTTTTTTTTACAAATATGGTACCAAATGTTGAGTTATGATTTAAATTTTTTCTTTTTAGCGTACGAAACAATTATAATAATGAAAGAAGTTGTTAACTATATTACAATTTCAAGGATATCATGCTAAACAATAAGAATATATATATATATATATCACAAAAAATAGTTAGCATATCGGAAGGGCATACTCATGTTTGAACGACCACGCGTTATATACAATGGATTTGAATTTGTATAATTATTATTATGATGATGATTTGGGGCATAGTGACCACATGTATTACAGTTTAAACTAACAAGATTGTCATTCATGCGATGATAATGATAATCATTATCTCAAATGAGTGCACTAAAAAAAATCGATATTTCATACACTTGCACTCTTCAACTAAAATCATGGTGATGGTTTTAATAAATGATTTTATGATTTAATTAAATGAAAACGTAATTTCTTTTAATGTTTTCATTTAATGCTTTTACAACTAACATTTAATGTTTAATGTTTACACTGCATTGCATGAATCTGTAAGATATTAGAATAATTTTTTACAGAAAATAATAATATGTAAATAACATTTTTAAATATAAAAACAGTGCTTCATTAATTAATGAATCCGTTAGATATTAGAATATTTTTAACAAATAATAATAAAAGGTAAATAACTTGTTTTTGCGTATAAAAAAATCTGAATTTTGGTGGACAAATCACTGTTTATTTGATGTGCATGTTTTTTCAAACTTTGAAAACAAACATAAATTCAAATTTACAGTCTTCAGATCTAAGGTACAATAATATGTTAAATTCTTTCTCATCACATAAGGGTTGGTTTTTTAAATTAACTGAAAATGGTAAAATTGGAAATGTTGGTCTTATATAATATCAATAAATCCAAAACAAAGCAGACTTAAGGTCTACCTTTCGTAACAGGAGTTTGAATTTATAAATGAAATCAATAAAAAAAATTTGGTCAAAGATGTATTATAAGATCAACATCACAAAAATTCAGTTAATTTCTGAATATTTTAATTGGTCATAAAATTCCTTTGGGAAGTCTAAGAAATTTATAACATCAAAATTGTTTGCTCAAAAAATCACTAATTTTTGGAGTATTTAGAAAAAAGAATAAACAATTTTGAGGCCAAATGTGGAATAACTGATTTATTATTTAATTTTGTTAAGAAATTTTCTATATTGGGGATCAATACATACTCTTTTTTTAATAGCTTTGTCAGGACATAAGTGCCCATACACATCTTTATAAGACCATTTGATTCCTCAATTATCCTTAAATTGTTAACCCATTTTTAGTTGACGTTTTGATTTATATATGATATATTGATTTTCTATTTTTTTAAAAATTGTAACTAGTTATGGACTTACAGTTAATGATAACCTAAGAAAGGAACATTCAATTTGGAGTTATATCTTCTTTAAGAGTAATTCTGTGTAATAGATATGTTGATATAATTTACAAAATCACACGATCTAATTCAATACAATCATTAGTACAAAATATTTGTCTTATCTATAGATTTAACATCATAATACAACCAAATTCACAGTTGAATCCATCAGTGCAATATAAATCCTACAGGCTTAAATGCTGCATCTCCAAAAGCTTTTATAGTGTAATATCGCATACCAATTTTTCAAAAATTTAAATGTTCATTTAAAATTAATTATAAATATCAAAATATATTTAAAAAACAATGAAAAATATTAGTTTTTTCAAAAATCTAAGAACAACAGTTAATAAATTTCATAAAAGATTAACTATCAAACCAATAATAGACTTCAAAAGTTTATGTATCGTATAAAATCGTTTGAAATATTTACAATTTTATATTTAATGTATTTTTTTATTTTATTTCTGTATAAAAAACTGATTTTGTTTATGTTATATATATATATATATATATATATATATATATATATATATATATATATATATATATATATATATATATATATATATATACCCAATGAATATATCATAACGAGTATCATGAATACATCATCTAAGTCCCGGTTGATCAGAGCATTGCCATACAGCTTTTTAGAAATATCAACATCGAGTATTGCCATATTTATTATTCGACGAAAGTAAAGATAAAAATCATAGATGTCTGAGTTGATAATTTTATTATTTATAAGAACAGTAGCATCTTTAGCCCCTACGCAGAGTATGGCAACTTTTGCATAAAATATGAAAAACATTTATTACTACTCATTTAGATTTATCAATTCTAACAAGAAAGAAAAATGTGCGTGTCTATACAGCTTTATAGGAGGGACTGTTTGAGCTAAAGTTTCCGAATTTTGCACAGATATACTTTGCGGTGTGTAAAGGAACACATGGAAGGATTTTCTTAAAATTTTAGTTAATTAAAAAGTAGTCAAGATTTTGGTATTTATTATCGATAATTCTCGAAAGTACTATTGCACGAAACTGAGTTTTACAGCATTTAAAAATTTAATAATTGCTTTTTTAAATAATACTAATTTTTTACCAAATTTTAATTTTTTTTTTGCATAATTTTTAACAATAAGCGCAAGATATTCAGCAGTATCATCAGAATGTTGTTTGTGTCTTCTAAATATCATTAAAACAATATTTTGTAAAGCACAATTTTGGAACAAAATCCCCAATAATATTGTTATTACGATATCTTTCTCTATTAGCATAAGATTATATATGATATATCCACGATACTGTTCGATGTTCCATATACCGGCCAATATCTTGAATATATCATTCGAATGTTGTTAAGCATTTGGTGCTAACAGAGTCACGATTTTATTTCGCTTTCAGAAAATTGGAATATATTATAGAGATATCGTAAAAAATCTATTGTTAATAAAGTGCGATGTTTTTGACCATTATGTGCTAGTAAGATAGATTTAATTACTTTAAATTAGCTATTTAATTATTATTTAAAAAGACCATGAGCATCAATTTATATATATAAGAGATTTAATTAAAATTAACACTCATTGAATTAGCTAGTCACCAAAGGCAGCTAGTGAATGAATAAAAAAAAAATACAAATTCAATAAGGTGTTAATTTTAAAATAATTTCCTGCTAATGTAATTAAAAATATTTATACATTTTTTTTTGTTTTAAAAATTATTTATGAAATATATCACGCTATTTGCAGTTTGGGTTCTCTTTTCAGAATAAATGCTAAAGCAGACGAAGCATTCTTGGAAATATTCTATGTTGTATAGTAATGAAAAAAAAATTAGGAAGCCTGTTCTAGGAAATATTTAAAAAATAAATGCAATCTTTTTTTTTTTTTTGAGCAAAAGCCTGATAGTTTTTCTAAAGGAAACTAAATAGTGTTTCCACATGAATTTTTATTCTATAGAAATAATAATCTTCCATCTTTTTTATATATATATACATAGATATTCATGTTTTTTCCCGGAAAAAGCAGCGAACTTTTAAAATAATAAATACTTTTTTCTTTCAGAATAAGCGATTTTGGAACTGCATTTCTTTTACTATATTTTTTTAAAGCAAAACAACTTTAGTGACATCTGTTGATGAAGAAAGACATTAAAAACATTGAAAGTAACATAAAAGCGTTCTTTCTCAGAAATGGCAGAAAAATGTCCATTTTTAGACAGCAGGATCTGACTATTCGAAATCATTGAAATCAAGTTTCAGTAGAATAAAAATTCTATTGAAATTTTTTTACTGAGAAAGAGAGGAGAAGGGAGAATTTTTCAGTTCATTCATATAAAAACTTTTATATTTAAAATTCTTTTGATAGCTTCTTGCGTGTGTGTTCTGACGAGTATTGCTAAAAGATATGCCAAAAATACTTGACATTTTAACTCCTCGAAACACTTAACATTCATTAAAATAATTGAATACAGATGTTTCTATCATTGACTTCTTATTCCTTTGTTTACAATTTGAGCAGAATTTTCGAGTTCCTTATCGTCAGATCTTTGGTCAGATGTATATGTGCACTGTTCATCGTTTCAGTCCCATGAATAAATTTGAATGGACGGTTCCATTCATTGCATGCTATATTACAGACGCTATAAATGAATTGTGATCCTTAATTTTATGAGAAATAACGTTATTTTTGCAGCGTTTCGTTATTTTCTATTCTTCTTCCCATTTTTAAAGATTGTAGAATTCACAATAAAATGCACAATTTAAATATTTACTGAGCGAGATCTGACGGAGCAATAAATTTGCAAATATTGATAATATGAGGAAAATAAAATATAGTGAGTTTGATTAAGTTATAAATAAAGTTTTATATATATATATATATATATTAAGTATCAAGTGTAATGGAGTTATAGAAATGTAAATATTGGAATCCTAGAAAAAATTGAGGGAAAAAATAACTAGTTTTTAGCCTGAAATACCATAGCATGATTATAATTTAAGCGAGATTCTTTTATATTTTTATTATTTTAAAATTTGTTCTTTTAATTACAGCAAAGATAAAATTCATATAAATAGAGCTAGAGGTAAAAAAAATAATACAAAAAGAAATATGTGTAAAAAATTAATACAAAAATAAATGTAATGTAAAGGGAAAAAAATATTGCTGTCAAACATATTTAAAAATATTTTGAAAAATTTGTGAAAATTTTAGGAAAAAAAACTAGAGAATTAAAATTAATATTAGTAAGAAAATGTTTATATATTTTTATTTTTAAAATAATTTTTACATTCTAATATACTTCGGTGTTATTAAAGGAAAACATTAAAATTCATACTTCATCTTTACGGAGTATAGAGGAAGTATTGCAATCCTCAACAACAAAAACAACAAGAACAAAAAAAAAAAAAATGAACGCTAGATTATATCAAATCTCCACTTTTCAGAATTCCCTGTCCTAAAAATTTGGTGCACAGATTCAGCTTCATATATGATTTCATATATGATTTTTAAATGTTTTTTTATGCAAATATTCAAAAAATAGCTATTTTTAAACGTTGTTCAAAAACATCTTTCCTAACGTAGTCACATAACTTAAATAAATATCTAACCATAATTTGGAAAAAAAACTTTCTCTGCAAATGTTTACGATCAAACAAGTAACTCCATTCCAAATTATTGCATTATGTCTGTCGAATGACATAATTTATGGATAATAACAGTTATAGAACGTTAGTTAGTAATAGTTAATAAGCATCATTAAGTTGAAAATAATACAGAGTGCAATTTAGCTACAATTTTCAATGTAAACGTAATTTCTAGATGGATTTGTTGACGATATGATAAGCATCAGGCATTTTTCAATTAGTATAAATATGATGCCGTCTATAAATAGGGATAATTCAACTAAACACGGCGAAATTAACGTCATTATAGTTCTGTAAAAAACCACTTTGAATTGCAAAAATTCCTAATTTATTTTCGTATTTGTAGAATTCCTGACTACATCTCAGTTAAAGTCAGTTATAAATATCTATTTTAATTGTAAATTACCATTTTGTAATTGGAAATTCTGATGCTGAAAAAGGAAATTCTTCAAAACTTTTTTCAGTTTTTGCTACAATAATAATACCATATTCGAAATGTTCTTTTCCTTTATCAGAATATTTTATCTGATGCAATTTTTTTTTTTTTAATATTTGAGTTTCTGACCATATTTCACTAAAAGTCAATTGTAAATATTTATTTTAATTGCAAATTATCAATCTATTTTTGAAAATACTCAGACTGAAAAAGTGAATTCTTCAAAACTATTTCAGTTTTTGCTACAATAAAAATACCATATACTTATCAGCTTGTTTCAAAATGTTTTATCAGGATATTTTATCTGGTTTTATCTTGAATGTTAAATGGGGGATTTTGTAATTATTGAATTCGTGATTAAGGGGAATTCTGATATTTTATATAATTGCATGTTATTTATAAATTCAAAGTTAGCCAATTATTTTTCATAAAATTCTTATTCCATAAAAGAACCGATTAATAATGGATTTTAAAAAAGTGACTGGAAATTA
The DNA here is from genome assembly GCF_947563725.1 of Argiope bruennichi. Taxonomy (NCBI): domain Eukaryota; kingdom Metazoa; phylum Arthropoda; class Arachnida; order Araneae; family Araneidae; genus Argiope; species Argiope bruennichi. Next base: position 17,843,137 of record NC_079152.1, on the reverse strand, counting down.
AGTGAATTTCGAAAGAAATAAAAAAGACTAGAAATAGAAAAGAACAAAAATAAAAATAAAAAATAAATGGAAAATAAATAATAAAAAGAAAGAATAAATAATAAAATAGAAAGAAAGAAGTTTGAAAAGGTCACTTTAATTACCAAACTAAAAAATAAAATACATTTTTTTATAAAAATTTGGAAAGCAAGGCAAAAAAAAATCAACATGTTAATCACTACTGAAGCAAATGTATGTCACTGGTAATGCATTTGTTCTTGCCGTATTATTCATATAAGTTTCTCGTGCTCAAATGGATAGTAAATATTTTTCCCATAGTCCAACATATCCAAACAATATTTTATTATAAAAAAAAGATGTTTATACGTTAAACAAAATCTACTTAGAGAACAGATGAATGTATGTGTGTGTGTGTGTGTGTGTGTGTGTGTGTGTGTGTTGGCGCTTTAGAGGTCAGACCATTTGATTTAAGTCTATCGAATTTAGCACATGGATACCTTGGAAATGTGTACCTCGGAGCAATTTTTTTAATTTTTTTATTAGAATTTTAATTAATTAAATATTTTCAGAATTTTTGTGTTTTTTCGCGATATTTTCTGAAAATATTACAACCCAGAGTGGTTTTTACATCCTCTTGGAGTTCAAAATATTATCTGCCCATTGATATTGATATTTTTCAGTATAATTTTTTTTATTTTTAATGAATTAAAAAATATTTTAACCATATTTTCTATTTATTTCTCACAGAATAAAAGTAGAATTTAAACTGAACGAGAACGTTATGTGCGAATGAAAAAAAATTAGCTCTTATCAATGTATTGCCATCATATTGGTAAAAGCTCAAATTAAAATATAAGTTAACTATTACAACAAATTTAACTCAGAAAAATTTTATTTTAATAAATTAAAGAATGCTATTTAAATTATTCTGCTCTTTCATCTGGAATTCGGATAAATTAAATGATAATAAATATTAATTGAAAATGTTAGAGATAATGAATCGTAAATTAAAGAGTAAAAAGTAGAAAACAAAAATAAGAAATATTTTTAGATCTGAATCATTGGAATAGCGCGACAGATTTGGCAGGAACTATGATTTATCCTAAGATTCATTACCGGCCATGGTTCAACCTTTCCTATATTAGATATGTCCCAACATCTTCAACTCCACACCATTTCAGCAACCGAAAGGGCGACGAGAACTAATAATCACCATGTCGGAAGCTTCGCATACTCAATTTTGACGCACTCTGGGGTGATAATTATAAACTACAGATTATGAGCCGAAAATTAGAGGAATGCATAATCCATTGAAGAAAGTGATACCAGGATTCCAAAATTGTATAAGTTTTATGCCGATCAAATTTGAAATATAAATGAAATTTGTCTAAAAGTATTAAGATAAAGTTGTAGAAAATATCTAACTGAAATTTGTAGCAATCTTTAATCCTGGAGAGTCAACTGGTTGCCAAAGGCGGCTAGTTTTAAATATATTAGAGGGATTCAAATTTCGATTTAGTGTATTTTTTATCGCAGCTTCACGTTTTAAATATTTTGCTTTGAGCTCCTTACTTTTGAATAGAACTTATTTTTAGAACACCAATATAATCCTGCATTTTTTTAAATTTTGTATTTGCATCAAGAAATAGGATTTCTTCGTAATGAACGATACTTCAAACATTTAATAAAAATTGAAATGAATTATAATTTAAAAATGGAGAACTATTATTCTCATAGTTTAATCCCTAAAGGTAAATGGATGCTTAAGTCTTTGACGTATACTCAAACCTCGACGAGGGAGCTAACCAGTCAATAAAGACCTAATCAATAAGGCTAAAAATAGTGAAGCGAGCCCTAGCCTTTAAAATATTTCCTAGCATTTCCATAATTCCCTTTATGTCTTGTTAATTCTTTAATGGAGCGAGCCAAACAAATACTTTCTTGGGAGGTTTAAAGAGAAATCATTCATTTCCAGTACTCCCTTTCATCAATAATATAATCTGCTTAATGGCAAATAATTATACCTAAAAGTTCATAAACAGACATTTTTAAAAATTCAAATTGGCAGGATTTAATTTACATTAGCTAGCATTAGGAACATTTTATGTACAATGTTAATGAATACTTTGAAGTTTACAATGTTTGTGAAAAAATAGACATAAAAGTTTGGAAGTAAATTTAAAAAAACCCCACTCGTGCGATAAGTAAAAGCTTTATATATAAAATCATTAATTCCCTTGTCATCCTTGTTATAATAGTGTGGGTGGCACTTATTTTTATCAGGTGACATTTGCACCCCATTGGCGATCCTTTTCCACCCTGTCGATTCTCGTTACGCCAAAAGCATTTTTACGATGATGTGATCGATGAGAGGTTTTCTCTTCTAATAAAATCTTCTTTTTTAACGTATTTATACCCACTGAATCACACATTGACTACAATGACCCACCTTGAAGACACACGGCTAAATCTGAATGATCAGACTGCCCCGACCTTACGGATGGGAACTGAGATTGAGTCCTAAAAGCTATCACCGGCCACGATACAATCCTTCCCATCGGAAGCACGTCCCATCATAGGGAAGTAGTTGATCTAACACCATTTCTGTACCCACCCGGGTGGCGAGAACTAATCGCCATGCCTGAAACCTTTTATCCTCAAATCTTAGATACCCCCTCCAGTGCGATATTACGCCCACTGGATATAATTGACATAAAGAAGCTTAACATCGAAGAGAAATTTAATACCTTGACTCTACTAGAAAAATTTGGCGCATTGATTGCTGTAGACAATTTATCAATTGAATCCAGAGACAATTAATCAATTGAAGTGATCTGTGACGTCATTGCTGATCGATTAGTGTTTTTTTCCTTCTTATAAAAGTTAGATTCTTAACGTATTTACTTTCATTTCATTTTATAGATAGGAAGAAGTTTAAAATAGAAGAGAAATGCCTTGCCTTGAATCTATGAGAAAGAGGAACAGTACTGATCGCTGTATACAATTTATTGAGAGAGAGAAAGAGACAATTAATTATATGAAGTTATCGGCGACATCATTACCTCCAGGGACATGAATAATACCTGGCTCTGGAACATCTAAAACTCTTGAAAGCGATGCTGAATTCTTCTATAATAGGCTTAAAAACAAGCAGCACGAACTCATATAGAAAGTCTCAATTACTACTATTTGCCACCATGTGTAGGAGAGACTGAATCCAGCAAGTCAATGTATCAGAAATAAATTCCTACTCAAACCAGTAATGAAGAAAAAAATGTTCGAATTTTGAAGATATAGCACCTGAAAAGTGGAAGTAAGTTAGGAGAGCATTTTCAGATTGGTTCGAAGTGGCGCAAACACTGTGCATTGTCTGTGTAGGGGCTCGCAGTATAACACAAAATCTGATTGGGTTAAAGAAGCTCAAAAATTATGCATAATCTCTATGTCGAGGCTTGTAATATGACACAAAATCTAGTTGCTTCAAAAAGACTGTGCATCGTCTGTGTACGGGCTCACAGTATGATACAAAATAAGGTTGGTTCAAAGAGACTCAAAGACCGTACATCATCTGTATACCGGCTCACAGTGTGACCGAAATGAGGTTGGTTCAAAGATTGTGCATCGTCTGTGTATCAGCTCGCAATATAACATAAAATGAGATGGGCTCAAGGAGGTTCAAAAAGATTACGCATTGTTTGTGTTCTGGCTCGCAGTATGACACAAAATGAGACTGGCTCAAGGAGGCTCAAGGAATGTGCATCGTCTGTGCACCGGCTTGCAGTCTGAAGAATCAGGTTGATTTAAGGAGACTCAAAGATTGTGCATCATCTGTGTATGAGTTTGTATTATGCCACAAAATGAGGTTGATTCAAAGAGTCTCCAAGACTGTGTATCATCTGTATGCCTGCTTGCAGTATGACACAATATGAGATTGGTTCAAAGAGACTTGGAAACTGTGCATCGTCTCAGTATAACACAAAATTTACAATTATGACTATTAAATACCCAGGCGGCGTGATGTTGTGGAGCGCTTTCAGTGGAAGAAGAGTAGGGTAGGTTTGTACTTTCTTTTCAAGAATGCAACTACGATTGTAAGAAATTAGTTGACATTTTGGAAGAACCCTTTTTTTAACTTTTAGGTCATTTATCAGTAGGATTAGTTTACACATAATGGATCTCCTATATACAAGGACAAAGTAGCTAGAAATTTTATCAATGACCATAGCAATAATATTTTAAAGTGTCCCTTGACCCTAGCCAGATAGAAAATTCATGGAATTTTAAGGGTAGCAAAATTCAACAGACACAACACTGCAATATTAATGATCAAGATGAAGTGCTGAAGAAACTTTGAATAACTATAGATATCAACTAATTTACCATATTTTCTGAATTCATGGCCAGCGATATGGATCCATGCCAGATGGCTATAAAATGTGAAGTTTATATGTCAAAATTCTAATTGTTACGAATATGTACATTAAAACACAAGAATGCAAGCAATTTTTGGTTCCGTTTATCTTGTAACATTTTTTCCGGTACTGTATTATGGATCTTCCAAACTTAAATTCAATACTATTAAATCGAATGTTTAAATATATTAATAAAATGTCACAATATTTAAGAATATTTATTAAAGCGCAACAACTCATATCGAAATTTTCATCAAATTTCAAACTGTTGTTGCCATTAATATCTACGACAGTGAAAATAAACTTTTCATTAAAGCTTCTCTTTTGCATATACGTTTTATTCATATAGAAATGTTACGAAATGAAAATCCTATTTTATCACAGATTGTGCATAATGATACTCTTCAAAACCTTCCTTTTATTGTTTGTTAGCTTGAACTAGCACTGATGTACTCCTACTATTAGCTGAAGAAATTATACATTATTCTCAAGATGGTGCTATAATATTCTTAATGCTGTGTAACATCGCAAAGATTCTGTGACAATACTGAAGAACTTTTGGGCTAATAGGTTCAGAAAAAAACAGAGATTTCATCATTTAATAGTTTTATCGGTTTTGCTTATGAAATTATTAATTTTGTCGAAATATTTAACAAGATAATGCTTTAGAATTATTTAACTGCTTGTAATGATGCACTCTAAAGCTTCTGTTATACTGCAAAACTTGGATTTAGGAGATTTAGGACAATTTAATCGTGCGCAATGATACACTTCAAAGCTTCCTTTATACTGTAAACTTGAATCATTAATAACAGTCATTAAGATAACAAATAAAAATCGTATAATTTAAGTACCCATATTACTAATATTATAATTTTATTGAAATGTACTAGTAAGATCAAAATAAGATAGGATCGTATTTTCAGTTCTTTAACTGCTTATAATAATTCACCTCGAAGTTTCCATTGTATTGCTAACTTGTACTGTCACTGTCAGTCGCTCTCATAGTGAACAAAAACTTGATCACTTAAGCGTCCGTTTTACAGATCCTGTTATGAGCAGTGTCAAATCTACTTAGCGAATGACATGGGGAACACACTTCGTTTTGTTGATACTTATGATGTCGCCGCCTTGTCGGTTATAGGGAAATCCCTGGCATGTCGCCCGACATGCTGGAATGATGCCATTCTGGTGTTGTAAACCGCGATCTTTCAGGGACAAATTTTCATTTGTTTTTTAGCCCCGCTCTTGAATAGTCCGATCATTCAGTAAAAAAAAGAGGGAAATAAAGCTGCTAAAGCGTGGAGGAAAGCGAGAAATAAGAAACTAAAACTTTCCTAGTTTGGCAACTCTTTTACCATCTCCGAATACCGTTTCAGTAAATGCAAACATATATATTTAAGATGCCGAGAGACATCGAAGCATGCAATACAGAAAAAAAAAAGTCGAGACACTGTTGAGAACTGTGTTGAAAGGTTTCACAGAAAGAATCATTTATTTACTTTTTTTCCTTCCCGAGAAAAAATAACTTTGAAAGTAGTTTTGATCCAGATTTTTGTCCTTTTACGATAATGTACAGGATACAAGTTTTTGACAAACTATGTCAGTGACGCTATTGCATTTGAGAATAAAATTTTGAGAGTTTTCTAAGCAAGTATCTATTTTTTTTCTTTTCTTATTTCTGTAAGCAATGACGCAAATAAAAATAAAAGTTTTTAAAAAATTCTTTGAAATATTTCAGTAAAAATCAAAAATTTCTTCATAAAAAGTAAAAAGCGATGAAACAAAATTAAAATGTCTGAAGAACTACTAGGAATACTCTTAGTAAATTCTCTTATTTATTAAATATTTCTTATTTATAAAATATTTATATTATTTATTAATATATATAATATATTATATATAATATATATATAAATATGATAGAATTAAATATTATATTATCTTATTTATTAAATATTTCATTTTCAATAAATATACATAAATTTTGTGTGATTTAAAGTTATATTTAATTTATTTTAATTTTTAAAAAATAAATATTTTAATTATCTACTAAATTAATATAATTAATATTCATTATAAATTAATAAAAAATTAATATAATATAATAAATATATATATAATTAATATAATATATATAAATAAAATTAATATAATTTAAAAAATATTTTAAATATCTATTTAATTAATATAATTAATATTCCTAAATTAATAAAAAAATAATTATGAATTAGTAGAAACGTTTTTCACATGTGATTCATTGAGGTTTAATTTCTTTATTGTACTGATTTCATGCCTCATGCTTTTTATATAATATCGACATGCAGGAAAAATAAACAGAATGCATTCAAATAGTTTTACTTTAATAAATTTTGCGAAATAAAGTTGCAAAGCACAAGAGAATAACACTTAAAAACAAGCGATAAAAAATGAATATCAACTTTTAAAAACACAAAGGTGTTCTGGGATGACTTCGTTACCATCCAATCAGTTTCTTTCATTTAACTAGGAGTCTATTATTTGGATTTTAAGCTCGGACAAGTAACAATATATTTTATAATACATTTTTAAATCTGAAAAAATACATTTTCTCTCAAATTTACACCCAGATGGAGCTACTTACGTGGAAATAAAATTTAATTAAAATCAATAATTTTAATTATTTGCAGAATTTTAGAATTTGTTCAAGATCTGAATGAAAAATCAATGACAGAATTCTGCTTTTACAAAGACGAAGCAAATAAAGCTAAATAAAAGCGTGTAAAAATAGATATTAGTTTAAGCTCGAATTTTCAATATCAGGTCAATTATTTGTATTAAGAAATTTTGTGACAGGATCTTAATTGACCTGAATTGCAGTCTTGGATTCGTTGGAAAATCTAGGAATTCGATTATTTATCTCAAGTTGAAAAGTATATTTTTCATTTTACTAAATTTAAGCGAAATGTTCAGGATTGTACTGGAATTCATTTATAAGTACGTTACTCATATTAAATTATATTAAATGGATTTTTTAAAAATTAAATACATAAAAAAATTAATCTTAAAATTATGAACTTTCCGATGGATATAAAATAATCTAATAACCTGGATTTGACTTTTTTTTTACCAGGAATCCTGAATTAATTAAGTACATCACATTTGAATTAAATGTCCTCAATGTATAAATCGTTTAAAAAAGATAAACTAACGAAAGTTAGTTCAAAAATTTGACTTTCGACTTTTATTGAATAAAGGATGGGTCCAACTTATCGTGACTTATGTATATAAATATATATGGAAACAATATAATTAAACTAACCGTAAAATGCCTTACCTCAGTTTTAGAAAATTGGGACCAAATTTCAAGAATGATTTTTTTTTAAAAATTTTAACTAATGTAACCAACTCTTCATCTGAGTACGTAAAAAAAAATAACTATAATTAATTATTAAAATGTAAAAAAAAACAAAAAACAGAAGAGATATAAAAATAGAAGAGATATTCTTAAAAAAAAACATTTTGTTATCATTTTTAACATTCTTATCTTTAGTTTGCTATTTTTTTCTATCTATATGTTTTTCCTATATATATTCCGTCAACTGTATGTATTTAAAGTTATGGAAGAGAATTCTTCAGAAATTAACTTTAAATAATATTTTCTTTAAATCTTGTTATAAGATACTTTTATTATTTTTATACTGATTTATTAATCCTTTTTAATAAAAACTATCTAGCTTATGTAAAATTGCTGACAATCCAAAACAATTAACACTAATTTGAAAATACTTTTTTTGAGGTACTCTCGAGGCTTATCCGAAACCATAGTCAGGTCTTAAATCTTTTTCAAGAACAATATCAAGAATTTAATTATTCCATACTAGCCACCTTTGGCGACCATCTGATTCAATGAGTGCGCTGGTTATTTTAAAATCACTTAAATCTCTTAATCATGATTTGTGCATTTCTAAAAAAAGCATCGAATAATAATAGGCATTTAAACCATATCATTTCAATCCTTTCACATTTATGTATGTGTAAATGATCCCTCATATTGAAATGCCCAATAGCACAACGCTACCACTGAAAACGCAACTATTCGAATAAATTCTTTTCTATTTATACTTTATCATTCGTGGCAGAATGATTTTACTTACGTTTATTTTATGCAAAATCCGCGGATTATGGATAAAACCCTATTTTTTTAGATTTCAACGACGGAATAAAAGCCGTTATAAAATATTTGATAAATTCCGAAGATTGTTTTGAATTTTATGGTAAGGATGAAACGCATTTCAAACAATTTTTTAAAAAGATATTTTAAAGAAATTCGGCGAAATGCTGCACGATGAATAGATTTTTAAAACAAAAAGACAATTAAAAAAATTAGAATGATGTAAGAAACATTTCTATGTAATTATGTTTCTGGAAGTTATCATGGAAATACTCCAAGACGTTGTTTAATTAGTCTTTAAGTCATATTTCAACTCGCCCCAAGTAATCTTTTAAATACATCTGTGCATCCTCCTTCGCTAAATTTGGAAATTCTAGACCAAATAGTGTGGTCTGCAGGCGGCCACCCATATGCACACACATTGTCCCTTATTATTGGTAGTGATTGTTTGGAGAATTGATTATAAGATGAACTTTCAGCAAATTTGTGTAGTCTTAATTCTCAAATGTAGCGCATAAATAATGATTAAAAAGATTTTGGTACAAAGATTGTTGGTAAAAATTCCCTCTCGGTTGAAAGGTTTAGTTTGTATTAAATCTGTAGCATATTAAGCTGTTTACTAAAATCCCATTTTATCTCCAAATAAAGAAAAATTTATTATATGAAAAGTGCTAATGGAAGAGACGAAAACTAGTTAAGGAAAATACTCAAGAAAGGTATTTACTAAGTCATTATACAGCATAATGGCTATGTCACACAAACTGGATTTGCTAAAGCCGATTAGCAAAATATAGAGTGCTTCTGTGTTGATTATATCTCGAAATAAGAGCATTAAATCATGTTTATTACTGTCAAAACTTGAAAGCATGTGGGCAGAATGCATTATGGAAATATAATATCAAACATGTTTGAACATGAATAAAATTAAGCAAGGTTAAATATGGCCATTTTTAAAAAATTTGCTTTAATTATAATTTTTTACACAAATAAATAGTTTCGTTACAATATCAAAAACAAATTCTGTTGGAAACATAAAATGATTATATTTAAACTGTAAATATTTAAATCATTATATATAATTATAAAGCAAATATAGGGTCCAAGGTGAACTATTTCATATACAGATATTTTAGATAATTATATAATAGCTGCTGATAGCGACCAACGGGTTCGTTGAAATAGTGGTTTACTTACCATGAATTAATTTGAATTCACGATTCCCTAAATGAAATATTTTAAGCATCAAATTATACCGGACGATAAGGCTGTGTTATTTAATAGCTTGACGTCTGTGATGTATATCGTATACTTGAACCATCCTAACGGAGTTAAGTCTTATGACATCATACTGCTATTAAAAGCATAACTGTCAGGCTTGTCTGTCTTATAATTTTTGAAATTCTGTAATTTAAATCTTTCTTCCCCGTGTAAGTAACACAGATATTAAATAGAAACTGTCCTTCTTGGCGTTCTACAATCGGAAAAAAATCAGGCCAATAAATATTGAATGAATCAATGAAAACAGCCCGAGTTTCATTGCAAAAACAAAACCTATTAAACTTAACCTATACTTCAAATAATTGACAAAATTAAGTAAAAATTGGCATGATTGCATTACACATACGCACGCACACACACACACACACACACACATATGAAAATAATATATATTTCAAAAACAATGCTCATAAGTTATAGGACAATAAAGTTTTCTTTATTCTTATTGTAAATCTTATCCTTTTTACTCATTTCAAATTTATTTGCTATTAAATTATTTTGTATTTTTTTAAAAAATAGGCAAGTTGCTAACAAAAAAGTGAATAAAAATATTTCAAAAGCAGTTCAAATATCTCTAAATGAAGTCAAGAAATTCCTTTGAAATTAATGTAGCACAGTAGTTAAAGGCAATTTAGAGGAAAATCTGCTTTTAACTCGACAAAACTTTCCGTCAAAGTGTCTGGGCGAAGACAGATTCTCTTTCAAATAAAGATTAATCACAAACGGCAGTCGACTCTTTGTTGGACAGGGAACGAGAACTTGTCGAACAAAGATAACTCTCAAGATAAGTTATAGGGTGATAAAACATTTGTATATGGGCCTTGAAGTATGATGGAAAGCTAAGTGTTGAGATGACTGCAGTGTCAAAACTTGGCAAACAGCTCACGGAATGTCTTATTGATAATGTTTTGAAGATGTTTGTAGAGAAAGCACAGCATTAAATGCATTCACTCATGCATGAAACGCATATCTCATCTGATTTATTAAAATGAAAAGCGTATGAATGCATTCATTCTTTATGTGATTAAGCATTTGTTAGGCATATTTTTAATGTTCTAGGTTTACATGGGTATATTGTTAAAAGATAAAGAAAAGTGAAAATTCTTATAATAACTTACTAAGTAGTATTTTCATGATTTAAGTAGGTATTTTAAGGTGCAGTATATAATAAATATTGTAAACAGTTTTTAAAAGCCTACTTTTATTAGTGCACAAAAAAGTATAATTTTATTCTTATGCCTTTGTTATTGTGTTGTGACTTATGGCACTTTACAAGCCTGCTGACAGTTATCTATTAGCGATTTAAGCCGAGTGAGCGTCTCTTGTTTTTTCAGTCGCACCAACTAGGGCCAAAAGGACGACTTAGCTACTTCATGCGTCACATTCGCTTGCACAACCCCTTTTTACAAGGGGGCATGTCCACACACCTCACAGATAGAACACAAAAGAAGAACAACCAGATCCGAACCGGGACTCGAACTTGGGAGGCCCAGTTCACCGGTAAGACGCGCTACCCCTATGCCAAGAAGCTGGCTGTCATGTTTTTAATTTTTAAATACTTATTATACATATTATGAGATCCTGAGGGGTTTTTTTTCAGATTCAATAGCAAGAAGCATTATTTGTATGGAATCCAAAATTAAATTGAATTAATTGATCAATTAATAATTAAATTCTGAAGACAATTAAAAAAAGTATCTTATTGTCAAAAGAACAGTTGTATAAAAAATTTCTGAAAAACATTAAAAGTAAACATAGATTATGTTTTTAAAAGATGCAAAATAATATAAAATATTTTTTATTGTTAACAATATAAAATATTTTTAATTGTTTTAACATTAAAAGTAAACATAGATGATGTTTTTAAAAGATGCAAAATAATATAAAATATTTTTTATTGTTTCAACGCATTGCAATATGATAAATTAAAACTTCTGGTTCAATATCGTTTGAGTTACTATGCTTATTACTGTTATAATAATAAATAATAATGTCATAATCATCCCCAGTGGCACATTTCACACAATTTTTCATACGAATTTACTATTAAGAAAACATTCCAAATTTCTTCAGTCTTTTTTTTTTTGAGTCACCTTGTTGAAATAGGCATAATTCCAAAAAGAAAAAAAAATGTATTTATACTTATTGTCAGTAGTGATTAACACTATTAAAAGAAAATATATTCACTAATAAAAGAAAATTGCAATCAATAATGCCACACTAATGACTCTAAATAATTGCCCTATGAATCACTCGTTGTTGAGCAACACCAAGTTGGAACCATGCACAATCAGTATCGCTCGATAATACAACTTTATTAGTACCAGATATGGCATAGGCCGGTATAGCCTGGTTGGTAGAGCGTCGGATTCGTGTCCCTTAGGTTGCGAGTTCGAACCCCGCCGGCCGAACATTCCCCGAGTGCTTGATGGCTGACGCGCGTTAAATCTGTCGTGGACACAAAGTCCTCCATGTCGGGAGTAATACCACTGGGGGTGCTGAATCGGGGGTGATCGTTCTCTGATTCAGGTTTAAATTACGATCTGTGGTTGAGTGAATAAGTCCGCCCCGTAAAAAGGGTTGTGACGTATGTGTAGCTAAGGCGTTTACTTGGCCCTAGATGGCGCTACTCTATAGAAACAAGAAACAAGAGAACTATAGAAACAAGAGGCGCTCAACCTTAAGGCTTAAATCGGCTTTCTCCGAAACAGCGGGCTTGTCCATGGCAAGTGCAATAAGGAACAGCAACAACAGATATTGTATGATATGTAGTACAGTTGTTGATTATATTCTGAATACCGAAAGATACGAGAATTTTTCCAACATTAGAGAACATTTAGTTCTAATAGGGTAGCTCATTGCGATTATTTATTCAAACCTTATATCCTCTATTGGTAAAATATCTATCTTAAAACTGTAGAATTCCAGATTCAAAACTATTCTTCACTGAAGATACATCGGGTCTAAAATTCTTTATATTCAACAACGAAAGCTAAACGTTCTCATATTGATCCCAGTAATTCTTCCTGAAGTTCTAAAAAGGATTGACAGAGTCGATGGCGTTTGCGTCAACCAATCACAATTCAAAATTATTAAGCCTTTTCCCATATAAGCGCCAAATAGGAATGTCAATATTCTAATATAAAGACTTTCCGCAGCATTAAGATTCGAAAAATAATTGTTTGGAGTATACAAAAATAAAATATATGAAAGTAAGGTTAAAAATAACGATTCGAAAATTTTCTTACATATTTTTTATGCCTATATTATTTGATATTTATATATAAATATAAATAAACTCTGTTAAAATTTTAAAAAATCAGTTTGATATATATTCACGTGTTTTTATTGATTTTAAGCACATTTTCTTCCAACGTTAGTAGCCAACAGACTGCTGATTCACACACTTGTTGAACGAAAGAGATAAAGAGTTTCATCGATAAAAAGCATGAATGACCGAAAGATATTAATTTTCAGATTAAAAATAAATCTGTTTGAAAATTTGTCGGATATAAGAGTGAGGAATGAATTTAGGGTTGATTGATACGGTATTTACCGGATATTTTTGTCAGTTACGCTAAAATATCAGTACATAAAATTAATACAGACTAAGAGCATAAGGCATTTGATATCAGTTTTTGGATACGATATGCAATATACTCGACCTTATTCATTTTTAAATGGTAATATTCTATCAGTCTGATATAAAATATTAGGTCTATATAGTCTAATTCATCATCCTGCCTTGGCGACGCTATGAGCATGCGTGATATTAACTATAAATTTTTTCCCTAGTCACAATTGTCCTTTATTCCATATATGCTCATACAAGTGAAGACTCCCCCCCCCCTCGCCATGCATGAGCATGCGTGATGTTAACTATAAATTTTTACCTAATCACAATAGTTCTTTATTCCATGTAACTGTGCCCATGCCAGTGAAGAGTGCCCCTCCCCCGCCATTTTCTATGCTATTTACAACAGCAAAGCCTTTTCTTTCCGCTTCTAAGCCATGCGTCAATCATTGTCAAAACAAAGATCACTCACGACTTTCGAGATGATCTCAAATCACCTCCACATCATCAGCAAACGAAGCACTCGAAGAAACAAGTTTCCGGATCAGAAACATCATTCCTACCAATATTTTCTAAAGTTGGGTGATACTTCTATCACCATCATAAAAGCATCAATCTCATACTTTTATCATAAGAATAGTTTATGATACAATGTATCAATAATGATGATATATTAATCAATATGAAAAAATGTTTCATATTGATTAAAGTATCAATATAACACAAAGTATTGGATTGTCTTGGTGACCTTACACATATGTGTTGTACTTTCTAACTATATATGAAGTTTCTTACTGTTACCTGGAATAAAAAGTATTTTTTGACATATTTGATTTCCTTTTCTTTCAATGTTTATTAAGTGTAATAAATTGATAAGATTTCCGATGAAAAAATAAATGCATTTTACCTTAATACAAAGTATCAGGATGTGATTGTAACAAACAGAAATAAATAATTCAACAGAATTATTATTTGTAAATTAATTGAAAGCAAATAGAAATCAAGCCTTGAACATGAATTAAAATTTCAAAATATAATGATTTGAAAAATGTGTTTAAAAATATACATATTTTTAAGAATAAAATATAAATATTTTCTGGATAAACATACGATGAAATACTTTAAAAAAACTTCTGCTGCATTATTTTTTTTAAATTTTAGAAAGTTCTTACTTTTTCCTTTAATAACGTTTTACTTAACAAAGCAGACAATTAAAGTTAATAACCAAGTTATACGTTATCAAATTTGCCTAGAGGTAACAATCTTTAAAGCTAATGTCTGTTAACAGGTACTGTTTTATTGCTTATCAACAGCAAACATATTGGCTGCAAGATTAGTATAAACTTTCCAAGCAACAGCGTCAGGTACAATAGAGAATCAATCAATGTATCCCTGATGCTGAAAAACCGGAAATGCATAACTAATCTTGGAGAAAGTGTGAGAACCAAACTCACAGAGAAAACAGTTCCATTCCGATAGGAAAAGAATCTATATCAGGTACAAAAATATCAGGTAAAAGCGTCAGGTATAAAAAAAGAATCAGTATCAAAATACTCCTGATGTTGCGAAACCAAAAACTCAAATCTAATCTTGGCGCAAGTGTAAAAACTATACTCAGAGAAAAAAACTAGTTTCTTTCCGATCTATATCATGTTCAAAGGTATCAAATAAAAGCGTTAAGTACAATTGGGCATAATCATCAGTCTGCTCCAGATACTGCAAATCTGAAAGCTCAAACTTAATCTCGGCGCAATTGTGAGAACCATAGCTACAGAGAAAACGGCTTCATTCCGATGGGAAAATAATCTATATCAGGCACAAAAGTATCAAGTAAAAGCGTCAGGTACAATCAAGAATCAGTAAAAGCCCTGATGCTGAAAAACTAAAAATCTGCATGCTAAATCTGCCCTGATGCTGAAAAACCGGAAATTCAAACCTAATTTTGGCGAAAGTTTCAGAACCATACTCACAGATAACACGGTTTCTTTTCGATGGGACAAGAATCTATATCAGGTACAAAAGTATTAAGCAAAAGCATCAGGTATAATCGAAAATCAGCATCAATCTTCTCCTGATGCTGCGAAATCGGAAACTGAAACCTAATCTTTGCATAAGTATGAGAACCACACACTCAGAGAAAACGGTTTCTTTATGATGGGGAAAAATCTGTATTAAAAATAAAAGTATAAAGTTAGCTTCAGGTACAATCAAGAATCAGTATTAATCTACCCCTGATGCTGCAAAACCAGAAACTCAAACTAATCTTGGCGCAAGTGTGAGAACGGAATGCACATAGGAAACGGTTTCCTTCCGATTGAAAAAGTATCTATATCAGGTACAAAAGTATCAAGCAAAAGCGTCAGGTACAATCGAAAGACAGTATCAATCTTCCGATGGAAAAAGAATCTACATAAGATACAAAAGTATCAAGTAAAAAAGACAAGTGCAGCAGAGAATCAATATCAATCTACCCCTGATGCTGCAAAACTGGAAATTCAAACCTAAGCTTGGCGCAAGTGGGAGAACTGGAAGCACAGAGAAAACGGTTTATTTCCGATTGGAAACGAATTTATATCAGGTTCAAAAGTATCAAGAAAAAGCGTTAGGTACAATCAAGAGGCAGTATCAATCTGCCGATGGAAAAAGAATCTACATAAGATACAAATGTATCAAGTAAAAAAGACAAGTTTAATTGAAAATCAATATCAATCTGCCCTTGATGCTTCAGAACTGGAAACTCAAATCTAATCTTGGTGTAAATGTGAGAATCTAATCCACAGAGATAATGCTTCATTCCGAAGCGAAAAAGAGAATCTTCAAGTACAAAAGTATAAGGTAAAAGCATCAGGAATAATCAAGAATCAGTATCAACGTCTACCTGATGGAACGAAACCAGGTATTAACCCAGCCCCATTCGTATAAATTGACGTGCTTTCAAGAAACGTAGTACAGTAAATATTGTCCCAGAAAGTTGAGCGATCGATTTTTGATTACAGATTTCGAAGAAACCCTTTCGGAATGCACAGTTTCCAAGAAACAAGTTTCTAGCTCACCTCTGATTCGCTGAATGAGATCCCAGAGTTGTATGGCTTCGTGGAAAGACTGCAGGTTGTCTACCGAGAAGACCAGGATGAAGCCCCTTCCGGATCGAATGCTAAGCTCTCGCATGGCCGGGAAATTGAGGGAGCCAGCAGTGTCCAGGATCTGGACGGTGTGGAAAGCACCATCTAGAAGAAAAAAGAAATGAAGATAAAATAAATGAATGGAACCAGTTAGAAACTTTAGCTACAATTTTTAATGTAATTCTAAAAGAAATATAGCACTTCTTCATTGAATCAGAATGCACGCCTTAGTATCACACTTGCAATATTAGAGATAATTAACTTCTGCAATGCAGATATCTTGAGATCATTTTGATATATGTGTTAGCAGATCTCAATAAAAAATTTAATATATATTTAGATAAATATAATTAAAAAAGGTATGCTACATTAGTGGTGATGAGGGAAAATTCATTTGATCTTTCTAACGTGATTCTAGAAAAATATCGCACTTCAATAATGAATTTGCGTGCATGCCTTAGTATCACACCTCCGATATTAGAGCTAGCCATTATGATATCCCCTTACTTAGATCTGTATAGTAAATATATATATATCAATATATATTTAGATAGATATTATTAAGAAAGTTTGCTACATAAGTAATGATAATGAAAAATTTAGTTGCTATTTTTACTATAATTCTAAAAGAAATATAGTACTTCTCCATTGAATCGGAATACACGCATTAGTATCACACCTCCGATATTAGAGCTAAAATTTTGATATATATGCTTTGATATATAACAAATATTTAATATATATTTAGATACATGTAATAAAAAATGAATGCTATACAATGATGATAATGGAACATTTAGTTACTCTTTTTAATATAATTCTAAAGAAAAATTTCATGTTTCCATTAATATCGTAAGCATACATTAGTATCGTGTCTCCGATATCAGATCACGCCATTTTGATATCTATGTATGCAGATATCAAATAAATATGTCAATAGATATTACTTTTATATTTAGATAGATGTTGTTAAAATAATATGTTACATAAGCGATGACCGTGAAAACTTTAATTGCTTTTTTAATGCAAATACACAGAAATATTTCATATTTTCATTGAATCCGAAAGCATACCTTAGAGCAAGTCATTTTGATATCTATACACCCAGATATCAAATATATATATCAATATGTATTTGATATATAGTTAGCTATTGTTAAAAAAGTAATGTTACATAAGTAGGGAAAAAGGAAAATTTAGCTACTCTTTTTAATGTAATTTTAAAGCAATATCACAAATCCCGTTTGAATTTGCATGCATATCTTAGTAACATATCTCCGACATTAGATGAGCCTTTTTTATATCTACACGTGCAGATATCAAATACGTCAATATATAATTAATATATATTTCGTTAGATATTTTTAAAATAGTACACTACATAAGTGATGATAATGGAAAATTTAGCTATACTCTTTTTAATGTAATTAAAAAAATATTGCGCTTCTGCATCTAATCTGATTGCATGTCTTAATATCAAGCTTCCGACATTAGAGCTAGCTATTTTGATATCTATGTATGCAGATATCAAAATGGTTAGCTCTACTGTATATATTTAATATATATATACAACTATCTAATAATATAATAATATCTATCTAAATATATATTATATATATATGTTTAATATACACTTAGATAAATATTATTAAAAAAGTTCATTACGTAAGTGATGATAATAGAAAATTTAGCTGCTTTTTGTGATGCAATTCTAAAGACATATCGCATGTTTTCATTGAATCGGAAAGTATACATTAGTATAATGTCCTCGACATTAGAGCTAGTCATTTTGATATCTATATACACAGATATCAAATATATATGTCAATATATATTTAGATATTATTTATGTATATTTAATATATGTTTAGATAATGTAAGCTACATAAGTGATGATAATGGAAAATGTAGTTGCTCTTGATAATGTAGCTATGAAGAAATATCGCACGTCTTCATTGAATCTACATGCATGCCATGGTATCATGCCACTGACAACAGAGCTTGGCATTTTGTTATTTATGCTTGCAGATATCAAATATACGCATCAATATATATATATATATATATATATATAAATTTAACCATTATGTTTATTTTAACCATATATGTTTAAATTTAACCATTTAAATATATAATCCAATGATTTCTAAAAATAAGTAATTATTTGATAAAGTAATGTAACATAATCGGTGAAGTGATGAATTTCGTAATTTAAATATATCACGAGTATAAAAAGAATCTATTAAAAAATTATAAACTACAAGATTAAAGAGAAATGCACACTATAGAAACTCTAAATAAAGAAAACCACATGCAAAGATCAAAATTTGCAAATAATTACTTTTAAAAACAATAATAAACATGTTTTGAATTATGAAGGCGTAAATATTAAATTAGTGAAACTTGTTAAAAATTTTATGAACATTTATATGATGAGAAATAATCAATGTGATTAAAGTTGAAAAACCCATCAAATATAAGATTATATCTAAGCTTTCTGAATAGCATAGCAAAATGAAAGCAGTTGAATATGTCAAAGGTGCTGAACTTATGAATGATTATTTAATAATAATAATTTTAAAAAAAATTGCACAACAAATATCTGAAGATTCGAATCGCTAATGTCAAAAATGTCTCGTAGATAAGAAAAAATATTTTCAAAATAAAACTGATAACTTTTGTAAGTAACGTTACGCATGAATTTCATTTGCATTTGCTCTATAAATTTGCTTCTATTTTTATTGTATAGATCTCAAATAAGAGTTAAAATTTAAATATTTGAATAAACAATATTGAAACATGGAACCTTCAAACTGTTTTTACTAGAATAGTCTTTAGTTTCATGTTTGGGAAATCTTGATTTATTATATACTTTTGAGACTGCACCATCGATATGTTAAGAGAATTCACTTATTTTCATTCAAAAATAACGCTTGCAATGTGACAATCTGAGAGAGATAACACAAGGTAGTTAATTTTATAAGAATCGATTAAAGATTAAGTTTCAATCTAAGTTTAATTAAGTTTAAATTTAATATATAATCATATATAACAGCTGTATTTGTTGATCAAAAACTACTATTATAGTTAAGAAAATCCTTTTGCAAGATTATATTTAAATTAAATTCTATCAACCTAAATAATTTCAAATCATCAGACAGATATTAAGGAAATTATAAATAAACAACCAATATCAGTATTAAATAAACAAGCGTGGGCCCAATAGAATAGTCTTGGGGATTCACAGAAATATTTATAAGTATATCAAAAAAAGCATTATTGAATTTATCATTTAATTATTTAAAAAAGAATTGAAGTTAAGATTAATACAAAAACCAATATAATACCAAAATATTAAAATTAATAGAAGTCTTAGAAAAATCAGTATAATTAAAATATTTGATAGTAATCTTTACATAACTTGATATTTTAAACAAAATAAACTAATAGTCGCTGATAGTTTTGAAATAATCTCTTGTTTAGTTGATGGAGCTAAATGAAAAAAAAAATGTATTGTTTATTAAATTTATCGTGTGAACCTTGGCGATTTTTATTTTCTCGTATATGTAGTGTAGAGAAAGTATAGTAATGAAAAGAAATTTGAAATCGAAATTTTGGCGAATCTCCACGTTTTAGACCTTTCAGAAGTCGAAAAACACATTTTTGGGAAATGTCCACCTGTCTATCTATCTATGATAAAGATAACTCAAAAACATTTAGAGCAAGATAGATGAAATTTGGTATACGGTCTTTGCACTAAATTCGCAAATGCCTATCAAATTTTGAGTAAAATTTTGCAGAGATAATCCGTCTATCCAGCTGTTCAAATATGAGTTAACACTATGATTACAAAACGGAAAGCTCTAGATAGATAAAATTCGGTACACAGATTTAACATCTATAGTACAGACACTTGTAAAAGTTTGAGCCAAATACAGCCGCCGGCTGACTGTCTGTCGATCTGTATTATCAGGACTTGTAATTCAAGATATATCAAATTTGGTTATCAAATTTGATATTAATTTAGATATATCAAATTTGGTTATCAAATTTGATATTAATTTAGATATATCAAATTTGGTTATCAAATTTGATATTAATTTAGATATATCAAATTTGGTTATCAAATTTGATATTAATTTAGATATATCAAATTTGGTTATCAAATTTGAAGTCAATTTAGATATATCAAATTTGGTAAGGGAATATATGATTACAAATGAAGCTTAGTGCCAAACACTTATACACATATAATTTGAGAAGCTTTATACACACATAATTTATAATTATATAACTCCGAGAGTTATATAATTTGGAGATTCCTCAAAATTTATATCAAATAAAATTTACAGCAATTACAATACCGCAAAGTTTTTTTTTTAATTTTCTTTCAATAGAATTTGAAATGAAACAAACAAGATTATTTTTATTAGATCAACCTATTTTTGTGTTGCGTTGCTTTTCAATGAAAATAAATTTATTCATGCTAAATTAGCATGAACTAATGATAACTTCAATTTTTTACACTTCATTCTGTATGGATATCACTACATACGAGTGGCACTAGAAATACTTATTTGATTTCTACAAGAAGTTAAGCTCCTTAAAGCTACACGTGTTCTTATTTCTAAATCAGAGATACTTCTTCATTATCTTAAATAGAACTGAACAAAATAACATAAGTGTTGTAGAAAATTTGTAACCATTATCTTTCAACAATGTCAATATTTCTAAGTAAAAATTCCCAGAAAAATAATTTTGAATGAAAAGAAAAAAAAAAGCATTCAAATTTATCTAGAATTATTTATAAAAATGCTTTGTATTTATCATTAATTAGATCTCTATTTTCCATTATTATTTATTTTCATGTTTCATTTCACGAAAACATTTTCCGCAGTGAAAAGAAAAGAAACCTTTGAAATATAATTTCCTTTTTGCTTGGTTTGGATCGTCTGCAGTGACTTTTTCAATAAAATCTTTTTCTGAGAAAAGAAAGATAGAAATTGTTTCGAAAATGTGAATGTTCCAAACAACAGGAGTAAGGAAAAATCATTCCATAATACTCGGAAATAGATAAAGGGGGTGGAAAAAAGAAGTAAGGGGGAAATAGCGGCCAGGGAAAATTCTTTTAAGCTGTCTTGGTTCATTCACCTGATTACGGAAAAAAGACTAAAACATTAAATATTAGATTGTTAATGAATTCAGATATTAAATGCAAAACAAAATACGTTTATCGATATAGATAGATATTAGATAAATAATAAATACCAAATAATATAGATAGTTTATTGCTATGTATAAGTTGTTTCACATTCTGTATACAAGAAACATCTCTACTTTCCTCGTATATTTGATAAAAACTTGTTTACAAAATTCTTTGCTGTATTTATAAACAAAAAAAAATTTAAAAAGCATAATAAAATGCATTTTGCATTTATTTTTCAATATTCTATTAATTGCTACTAATTCCCATAATGTTATTTCGCAAATTGCTTCATAAAGAGATTTCATAGAAAATATGTATTTACGAATTTAAAATGTTAACATTTTTCATTAGATTTTAGTGTTATTTTATATACTTTTTTTAAAAAACGTTCTCGATTTAATTTAAACATTGAAAGGAGAATTTTTTGAAGTTTGGGAAAATACCCTAATTCCCCAGTAAAAATTATATTAAAGATTATATTATTATAGTAAAAATTATATTAAGGTATATGTACACACTTGAAACTTCGAAACTCGTTCAAAATATCGAATATTTTTTTTATTGCTTAATAATGTTCTCTGATCTTTTAGCTTTCAAACGATACCAAGATGTTGTCAATATTCGAAATATTTCTCGAGTTATAATCATTTTTCTTGAGGTGCTTTCATTAAAAACTCTAGTTACGGATTTTTTAAAACTCATTTTATGAAGAATGATATTTTCCCACTATGTTGCTTCATTCAAACAATCGTAACTCCACATGATATTAACCAAATACAATTATTTATATATCAAAATAATCTATATGAAATAGCGGATGTTTTGTGCCTCAGTCAAAGTTATATTTATAGAAATATATTTTTAATAGCTGCTTAAATGTTAAAATGACAGAAAAAATCTCGCTTTTTCTATTCATTGTTGATTAAAAAATTATTTAAAAAAAAAACTATATATTTTTATAACTTGATTGAGGCAGACAACATGAAGACTAATATTAGGCATCATTTCCAACTAGAATTGTGTCTGTACAAATTAGAATTTAAGATATCATGTTTCAAAAAATAGGCTAATTAGCTTATTAAATATTATTGAATTAATTAATAATGAGTGTAATATGGTTTTTTCTCACTGAAATGAGTTTAAACACATATTAATGATCTACTGTGAAAAAAAAAGGATTTTTAAAGTTAAAATTTTAAAAAAAAATCTTCTAGTGTGTACGAACCGAACACCTTAAATAAAAGTAATTTTAATAAACTTTTTTAGCATTGATAATTTTTTAGAAAAATCTATTATATTTGTGGAAAACCTTAAATTTCAAAAGTCTTATTTAGACGGAATTATTTAAAGGATTTTTTTTTTTTTGCGTATTTACAAAAATGTCATATAATAATATCATATTACAAGAAATGTCATAAATTCGTATTAAAATATTAGTTATGAGAAAAAAACACAGCAAAATAATAAAATATTTTCGGAAAATTTTAAACTACTTTTTAGAAAATTTAAACTATTTTTAGAAAATTTAAACTATTTTTAGAAAATTTAAATATTTATGGAGAAAATTTAAACTATTTTTAGAAAATTTAAATATTTCTGGAGAAAATTGTTTATTTTCCCTCGAAATTTGTGGACAGTAAATAATAAATAAACAAGTAAGATAAACAAATAAAATTAGTTCTTAATATAAATTACTGGATTATCTGGTTTCGATATTAAGGCTTTTAAAAGCTTATGGTTTGCTTTATAATTGTTAGGATGAAATTTTGAAAATAGATTGACTTATATATGTATTAAAGTTCTGAAATTTTATGGATTTATTGGTTTGCGATGACAATAAAATATTTAAATAATATTAAATCTTTGTCTTTCCCATAAATGCATTAAATTGTCGGAAAATTTATTTCATAAAAATAGTGTCTAGAAGCCTTTTTTTGAGAAATATACATTATAGTAAAGAAACCATAATGTTTGTGGATTGCATGTTAAAACTGTTATTCGAGTATCGAAACCTTTCACGTTGTGTGGATTGGAAATTTGTACCGTTCAGACATCGTCCTTCTCATCTGACTACTACACAAAATGAAAAGATCTGTCCCTATATAGAGTGAGATTTCAATATAACTAAAATTTCAAAATTTGTCTGATAGAGAAATCAATACTTATTACCACATTATACCTCATTATGAAGAAGATACCACACTATGAAGAAGACATAATGTGATATCTTCTTCACATACCACATTATGAAGAAGACATTGATTATGTTATCATCCAATCTTGCAACACTGCAAATTATAAGTGAATCACTATCTGCAGATGTCTGAAAATCACGGCATTTATATGTTTCAGTGTAGTCTGAGACGAGCATTAACTCGCTAACTACGGTACTAATTGGAAACAATGGCGATGTATTACATATCGAAATAAAACCTAAACCGTAGCGGTTAAGCAATAAGAGTATTTCTAAATTTAGCTTCAGACTAACTTATTGATTTTAAGGACTTGGAAACTCAATACTACTTTCATGGAACCTAAACTGCAACGTGCCTCGACATTATATTTATAAAATGAAATAAAAAAAAACTGCTTCCAACAAAATTGACAGAAACGCAAAGTAAAAGTAATAAAAATGTACGATCAGCAGCAGTATTTGAAAGCAGCTTAGTAAGAAATATTTTCTTTTTAATTTCTAAATCAAAGAGCACTTTAGAAGTTTTAACGAATATTTACTTTTAAATGGGTAAAAGAAAAAAAAAGAGCTGCTAAATTCGCGATAATGTTTGTTTAAATCGCTTATAAAGAGATTATTGAAGTTTAAAGCAGTGAGCAAATAGGAATGAAAAGAAAAAAAAAGCAGGACAAATTTATTCAATTAATAAAATTATTGAAGCAGTCTGTGAACTTATTAATGAAAGAAAAAGAAAGCTCTTTATCATTAATTTTAGGTTTAGTCTGACCTTTTAAATTAAAAGCTTTGGTATATAAAACTTTTTTTAAAAAAAATTCGAAACAAATTAACGAAGTTGTTTTCTTCATAAAAGGACTTACTTTAAATAACCAAAAATAAAAAATCAATACTGGAAAAAATATTTAAAAAAATTTGTTTTCAATTTACGATGTTTGGAATGTTTTTTCAAGCATGATTACTGAAAACAATTTTCTAAAATGGTATTTAACTTTGGATAAAATACTAACCTCTCTTCGTCTTTTAAATGTATTAAGGACATGCATTGTCTCTTGAAAGTTTTTAAAATATGAAAATCTAAATGATATTGTACCGCATTTACTTTAACCTTTGTTAATCAAAAGCATGCGTGCAATTTTTTTTTTTTTTACTTAATAAATTTTTCAAAACATGTTTACAGATCCTTCCAAATTTATTTAGATGTAGCTGAAGTTTCTATAATTTTGCCATATTTCTATTCAATGCAGATATTTAGATAAGTATTCTTAGACTATGATAAAAAAATAATATGTGTTAGTATTTCTCTCTATATGTGAATTAAAATTGGGTAAATTTAGTTTTTCAGTATTATTTTATTTTCAATATTCCAAAATTTTTTCCATTATGCTGCTTCAAAATTTTCATTATTTTCTTTAGCAATAAGCAATTTCCTATAAAATTGCCTGGGAAACTGTATTTAAAGTAATTTCATTATTATATTCAATTACTATGAATTTCCTCATAATTTTTCTTAAATTTAAATTTGCCGTACATTTAATAATTGATAGTAATAAAAACACAAAGTTAACAAAATTTACTCATTAATTTTATAAAAGCAAACAGGAAGAGAATAATAATACTTGAAACTAGAAATTGAAGAAAAGAATAAATTTCTGAAGAGCGAATAGACTTTTGAATACTTAACAGAAAAAAGCGGGAATGGTCATCCAAAACTTTAACGCCTATTCTCTAATAAAGGTGTTATCCCAGAAAACATCTTGTATAGAATTGGCATACATTAGCTAAGAAATATTGACCTATGGCATGGATTTAGCATTTTTTTATGAATATATCATGTGATTTTTTGAGATAAATTCCTAGCATGTGGTTAATAGTGTCCAAGAATCGAATGTGTGTTTTAAACGTGTTTTACATAACCGATTGAAACAAAAATTTGGCACAAAGTCACCTTCCAAAATTGATATATTGAAGCCATTGCGTTTTTGAACTATCACGTTTAGTTGTTGTCAAAAGTGCAGACAGACAGACTATTAACCATTTTTTCGATTTGGCTTAAACCTTGACAGGTGTGTACACTATAGATGTAAAATATATAGCGTAAATTTTATCTATCTTGCTCCCTTTATTATGTAGTTATCTTATTAACTTATATTCTAACAGCCGTACAGACAGACTTCCTTTATATGAATTTTGTACAAAATTTGACAGAAATCTTTAAATTTGATATAAAGACCATCTAGACTCAAAGCGTTTTTGGGTTATCTTTATCATAGACAGGGGCCGCGGTGGCCTGGTGGTAAGGTCTCGACTCGTGAGTCGTTAGGTTTCAGCTTCGAGACCCGATTCCACCGAAGTACCGTCGTGTAAGAGGGTCTGTTGTCATCCGTCAGACCAAACGTCCTCCCGCTGGTGTGGTATGGTGTGGAGAGGAGGGGGTGCCAGATCAGGTGTCGTCCTCGTCATCTGACCGCCGCTCAGAATGACGAGGTCCGTCCCAAAATAGCCCTAGTGTTGCTTTACAACGGAACTAAACTTGTCATAGACAGATGGACGACTCATAGTTGGAAATTGTACAAAATGACGTATATTTTATTATACAGATTAGAATTAGCTCAGATCCTTACATTTTGATGGACATCTTATAATACATTAAATTTAATTTGGTTGAATTCATCATGAGAATTTGTCTGGAATATATCAAGGTTAAGTTATGTTTCAAAATTTATATTTGTGTCTATTGAAAATGTACGCCGATTATAACAGCAATGAATGAATTGGGATCGACTCTAAATAACAACAACAAAAACCAATGGGAGTGACCACTCCAAAAATGTCTGGCATAGTCTGTAATAAAGGTGTTATCGCAGAGAACATCTTGCTTGGTTTTGGCGAACAATAGTTGCAAAGTAATAACATTTGACGTGAACTTAGCATTTTTACTGAATCAGTCATGTTATCTTTGGCGAGTTATTTGGCGATTAATCCCTGGCATGTGGTTAATAATATCCGAAAATCGAATTTTTATTTATAAATCATTTTACCCAATCGATCGAAATAAAAGTCTAATAACTTTGTATGTAATTTTGTGACAAAACTACACTTATAGTTACAAAATCACATACCAAATTTGATATATTTAGATTGCAGCGAATTTGAGGCATCATATTGTGGTGAAAGCTTATAAGCCAGTTAACAGCTACGGTACTCGAGCAATTGCTTTTGTATCGTGGTCATGTTACTGTGCTGTAAACCACAAGTTCTCAGGTTCTATCCTCGCGCATCACAATTAGCCACATCGGTGACGTTGGACGATGAACCCTCAACCTTCGCGCAGCTGATGTGGTGCCTTCTACCCGCAACCAAAGTCGTCAGACACACTTGACGCAGCAACCCAAAGTCGTCAGATTCACTTGACGTAGCAACACAAAAAGGCCGCAGCAACCCAGACTCACTTGACGCAGCAGCAGCAGCAATCACTCACCCACATACGCTCGCCATAACGCTTGGTGCTACTCAAATGGGTGCAGGCACATTAGAATCAACAGCTAAATACATCAACACATAATTATCGTATTAACTTATATTCGAATAGGAGGACAGACGAACCTCCTCTGAACAGACTTTTCACAAAATTTGACAGGACTCTGCAAATGTAGTGAAAAACCATATACCAAATTTTGACCGTCTATTTCAAAGTCACAGACAGTGACCGTCTATCTTTATCACAGACAGAAAAATATTTCCCAAAAATGTTTTTTCCGAACTCTGAGAGATCTAAAACGTAGAGATTCGTCAAAATCTCGTGTTCGAATTTTTTAACGACTATTAGACTTTTTCGATGCTACGTATACTAGAAACTAAAAAAGTCAGCTTCACTTTAAAACATTTTTAGCTACTGAAGTCAAATAAAATATAAAAATAAATTTATAAAAACCGAAATATAAAAAAATAAACCAAATTGAAAGAATAATTAAAAAAAACTTAATTACAATAAATGCTTATAATAATGGCCAAAGAAAAACCAAAGCGCTATGAATGATACTTCAGCAAAATTCATCAATGTTTTCAGCTAATAACAATTAAGTAATGTTGTATTTCAACCAAACGATAAAAATACAAAGTAGATTTCACTTTTTCAAAGAAATACCACAAAACTTAAAATACAATTAAATTTACAACCATTCTTTATTACTTCTGTCCTAATCTTACTTTGCTAGTAAATTATTTCATTAATTATCTTGTATTTATTGAGGTAATTTACCTTCTCCTTAAATAACCCATTACGGTCATTTATCATTTTTAATTAAGACTTCAGTGCTATTCCGATTTCCAAAACTTTATTCAAATATTTTAGTCGTTAATCACATGAAATGTTAAGCGTAAAATGTTAAGTCATTTGCTTATTTTAAAATAAAAATGTGGGTAAACAATAAAAAGCAGTGAATTCAAGTACTCTGTTTGAGTGATGCGAAATATTTTATTCTGTGATTCCTAATTAGAACTGAAATTATAATTACCATTTGT
Source organism: Argiope bruennichi (assembly GCF_947563725.1). Taxonomy (NCBI): domain Eukaryota; kingdom Metazoa; phylum Arthropoda; class Arachnida; order Araneae; family Araneidae; genus Argiope; species Argiope bruennichi. Next base: position 17,814,680 of record NC_079152.1, on the reverse strand, counting down.
TTGTGAGTTTGTCATTAAAGAAATGTAATTGTAATGCGACATTTTTGGGGTAAAGAAACAGGTATATTTTTCATTTAAATATTTTCAATAAAAAAAATGGCTTTAAACGTTCTTTGAAATTTCTGAAATTTTATGCATTATTTACTGATTATAATTGTTCTATAAATTGTTCTTCTCATATGATCAATTAAGGAGCCCTTTCTTTTTGATAAAAATAATGAAATATTCAAAAAAATCTTTTGCTTATCTTTTTAAATGGAATAATTTTCAATAATGATATGATAATTAATTTCTGATATGATCATCATTATACTGAGTGAAGAAATCCAATTGCAAAGAAATCAAAATCAAATGCATTACGGTAAGAATTCCGAACTGCAATCCAGTATCAATTCTTGGTGTGGTGTGGAGAGGGGGGTGCCAGCTCAGGTGTCGTTCTCGTCATCTGACCGCGGTACAAAATTACGAGGTCCGTCCCAAAATAATCCTAGTGTTGCTTTACAACGGGAAGTTAATATAACTAAACTAAACTAAACAACTAACCAGTATCAATTCTTGGTGCACCAAGGTTTTGAATATATATGTATATTTCCATAATTTGCAGATATGTAATGTAAGTTTAAAATCTTCATCAGTCACATATTACAAAAACGCAGGGATCCTCGTGGAACGCCAAGAAATGAAGAAACAAAACAGTTGTACAATGTACGGATGACTTTAATCCTCTCGCTCCTAAGAACATTTCAGTTCAAGTACCTCAAAACACTGGAACGCTCTAGTTTCTCTTTCAGAGATAAGAAAAATCCCTCTCACCCCCACCTAGAAACCAAAATGACAGACCGTGTTCTAAAGGGACTGTTATGCAAAAGAGGTGTAAGCTGGAAGATGAGGGGTTGAGAAAATTCTTTGAGGGTTCTTATAAAAATTCACTCCCGGTACCCATCAAGAAGAGCGTCTCTAATGAACAAAGCAAGCACTATAAGTATTCAGTCAAACACATTTACGAAAAGGACAGAAATTTTCCAGTGATATCTGGACGACTTGGGCGAGTCCGTAGTTTCGTTGAACTGGCGTTTCTGGTCTTTCAATTTTTGTGGGGTTATTATAGAACCAGTTTGTTGTGTTCGATATATCCTTGTGTCACTTGTTTCAATCTACGGCTTTGCTCTAAGTTACGTTTTCAAGAAGTACTTCATACCTCAGCTCACTTATTCAAAAACTAACTTTTTTTATCTATGAACGTTTAGTTCAGATCATGTACATATAAATTTTAAAGTGGTTTGTTAACATTTGCATCAATATTTATTACATTTACTTATAAAAATGCTTTCTTCGGAGAATTTTTTTTGTCCATAAAATCTCTTTTGGAAAGAACGCATATTACACGTCTTTAAAATTTCATTTCAATGAAGTGTGTCGCTATAGATGATTTGTTTTAGGTACATTCCTATAGGAAGACTACGTATTGAAATGGTTCCCAAGACAAGACTTCGGAGAAACTTCTTCAGTTATGTGTGTGTACTTTAGGCGCATATTTACCAACCGATAGAAACCAAAATTTGACACAGATTTACAATTGAATTTACAAAATCCCAAACCAAATTTGATATATTTAAATTATTGAGTGTTTGATGCTTGTTCTTTTAAATGCTTCTGAATATATAGCCTTTGAACCACTTATTTAATCTGGCAAAAAAAAAAAGTTTCCGCAATATAGATGTTAAATCTGTGTACCGAATTTTATTCATCTGGCTCACTTCATTTTGTAGCTATAATGTTACCTTATATTCGAACATTCGGCCGACAGACTTCCTCTAAATAGATTTTTCTCAAAATTTGATAGAAATTTATGAATTTGATGTAACGAACACATACCAAATTTCATTTGTCTAACCCAAGGCAATTTTTAGTTATCTTTATCACAGATGGGCAGACATCTTCAAAAAATATATTTTTAGAATTGAAGGAGATCTGAAATGTGGAGATTCGTCAAAATCTCGAGTTTGGAATTTTTTAACGATTATAATACTTTCTCTATACTTAGTACACGAGAAAGTAAAAATAAGTAATAAGAAACAACTAGTTTATCTCTTTAGCTCCTTCTCTAGGAGATTAATCATTTCCGAATGTCATTATTATTATGTATGGAACCCTCCAGTTTGCATTCCAATTTAGACCCCGCATCAGCAAGGACAAAGAAAAGCTATTTCTATTTTAGGCAGACCGTGAGCTAGGAGTAGTCTAATCACTGTCTGAGTGTGTCTACCATCTTTTATTCAGTTGGTAATTTTTCAAACTCTGTGTATTAAATATAATTATAGGAAAAGATTAAGAATCGCAACTATCATCAGCAGAAATTTTCTGTTGGCAAGTTGGTTGAAATATTAAAGAAATAAAAAAAAAGGAATTTTCTACGTGACAACAAATTTATGAATATATATTTTTTTGTACTGGGGCTTGCAAATGATATTTCATAGGAAATTTTATGAAATAAATAAATATATCAAATAGATATGAAATTATTCAATAAATTAAAATTGTTCTTGCTCAGTTTTTATATTTCTAAAATTTCCAAATGCTTCAATGGGGACTCATTTTAGAGCTGGAATCAATTTGATTCTATGTTTCTACTTTTACAGATAGATCCTAATGTTAATAATATGAAAACCTTTAACTCCGATCAGCCGGAAGGCACTAAGAAAAATGTTAATGACCAGACCGCTGCAAAAGCAACACTAGTGGGAACTGTTGTTGAGTCCTAAGGGCTATCACCGGCCACGGTACAACCCTTCCCTTGGGGAGCACGTTCCATCATCGGAAGGAGTTAGCCGACCTCCACCTTTTCCTGTGCCCACCACAGTGGCGATAACCAACCATCATGCCGGAAGCTTCTCATCCTCATTTCGAGGTGCCCCCCAGGGGGTTATAACAGTATGAAAATAAAACTTTAAACTTGTCGATATTTAATTGTTAAGAGTCAACATTTCGAAGAATAATTAGAGATAAATTTTAAGATATATAAGGCGCAATATTTTCTTTGTCGTCTTACTATAATTAAAACTCAGTATGATTATATATGTATACATGCTTTTTGCATATTTCCTTCTAAACGCTTTGAGTAATTTTAATATAATTTCATACCCTTTTTCTTTAGAAAAAGAGAAAGAAAACTATTAACAGTTCAGAGCGCGAAATTTAATTAAATATTCTTTAGAACAAGAGAAAGAAAACGAGTGCAAAATTTAATTAAATATTCAATTAATTAGTAATTAGCTGAAATTTTGTGTATCTCTGTATTAATTTTTGGAACAAGTTATTTACAGAAAGTTATTTTAATACTGTAAAAATTTAAACATTTTACCTTTTTTGCTGCCATTAAAGTCCTTTCTTATAATGTATGGATCAATTTATATTAATTCTTTTAAATTTTAACGCAAACGATTTTGAAATACAATAACAGTAACAGTATCACTATTTCTTGAAATTTTTATTTCATATCTTTTAAAATAATTTATCGATTAAAAGTACGTATTTAAAAATGCCGAAAGAATTGATATACCCTTCATTTTCAAGTGATTAGATCCCAAGTGCAATCAAACAAGTTGTCTGGTATAATAAAAGGATTGAGTGTATTCTGACAATTTACACAAAGTTAATTATTAGTTTAAAAATACTGTACATAAAAGTAGTTAAGTTCCTAGGAAAGCAAGGTATATTAAATAATTATAAATAAAAGATTAAAAAAATTTTAATTATATATATTTATTTTTTTCCCAATCCAGGATGTTATATACAGCTTTAAAAAGGCAATTTTTTACTATCAATTTTTATAGCAAAAACTAATGAAATACGAATCAATTAAATTTACTTTTATTTTTAATAGAAAAAAATCGAAATAAAACATTTAACTTTTAATTTCAACTGAATGATCATTTCAAAATATATTTAAAAGTATAAATACGAACTCATTTAATGTTAATATTGGGAATATTAAAATTTTCTTTAAAACAATTAAAAGGAAAAATGCTGTTCAAAATATCGATGCTACTTAATGATTTCGCCTGCCTTATGTGATTTCCCCTCATAGAATGTCTAGTTTCTGCAACGTCTTTTCATGATGCCCAATACTGAACTGCTTTGGATACTTCCATTAGAATACCAGTTGCAAATGTTATTTTATTTTTTTCGTGTATTTGCTTATTTCTAACAACTTTTCGAAATATTTTATTTCTATATATTTATGGTGATCTATGGAGAAAATATCCTCCAAGATTTTGAATTATGTTTAATAAATTGACAGTTTAGTTAAATTAGAATTCCTCTATGAGTTGTATTTAATTAAGAGAAATTAATTAATTATCGACTTTATAAGTACCATGTTAAAACTTAATAATTAAAAAAAAATTGAACCTTCGAAAATTATCACTAAATTACGATCATTACTGTTTAATAATACTTCATTAAATTAAATAATTACAATAACTGCCATGTTAACTTGATAATTAAAAAAATGAAGCTTCGAAAATCTTCAATAGATAACAATCACCACCGTTTAATAATATTTCATTCAATTAAATAATTATAGACTCAAAAAGTGACATGTTAACTTGATAATTAAAAAAAAAATGTTTCGAAATTATCACTAGATTACAGTCAATGTCGTTTAATAATACGTCAATTAAATAATTATCGACTCGATAAATCGATGTTAACTTGATAATTAAAAAAATTGAAACTTTAAAAATTATCACTAGATTACAATTATTACCGTTTAATAATACTTCATTCAATTAAATAATTATTGACACAATAAGTACCATGTTACTTAATAATTAAAAAGATTTTGAAACTTCGAAAATTATTACTTAATTACGATAATTAATGTTTAATAATACTTCATTTAACTAAATAATTATCGACTTAGAAAGTACCATGTTAACTTGATAATTAAAAAATAATTTCAAACTTCAAAAATTATCACTAAATAACGATCATTGCCGTTTAATAATGCTTCATTCAATTAAACTATTACAATAACTATCATGTTAACTTAATAATTAAAAAAAATGGAGCTTCAAAAATCCTCACGAGATAACAATCATCACCGTTTAATAATATTTCCTTCAATTAAATAATTATCGACTCAATAAGTACCATGTTAACTTGATAATTAAAATTTTTTTTTGCAACTTCCAAAACTATCACTAGATACGATCATTACCATTTAATCATACTTCATTCAATTAAAAAATTATCGACTTACCATGTTAACATGATAATTAAAAAAATATTTGAAGCTTCGAAAATTATCACTAGATTACGATCATTACCGTTTAATAATACTTCAGTCAATTAAATAATTATCGAATCAAAAAGTGACATGTTAACTTGATAATTAAAAAAAGTTTAAGCTTTGAAATTATCACTAGATTACAATCAATGTCGTTTAATAATACGTCAATTAAATAATTATAGACTTGATAAGTACGATTTTAACTTGATAATTAAAACAAATTGAAACTTCAAAAATTATCATTAGTTTACAATTATTATATTTTAATAATACTACATTCAATTAAATAATTATCGACTCAATAAGTACCATGTTAACTTCATTATTAAAAATCAATTAACAATCAAATTATTTTCTGGTAATCGCTCCAACACACCATTCTACTAATTCGCTTTATTAACGACATCCAATTAGACATCCCACGACGAACAGAACACGAAATGTACCATTTACTTCAAAGAGGTCCCGATCTTAAGCATCCCATCAATGCGATCAGCAATCCAAATAAACGCGCCACATTTCCTTTAATACGAATCACACTCCAAACAGGTACCAAAATGAGTTGCAGGGATTGAGCAATTCTCCTGACAGCCCTCCAGAAGACGCTCTTCGCGTGAACTTTTATGATCGGAGAGTTTGCCATTATGGTGGGGTGGGGGGGGGATCAACAGCAGTTGGAGGCGGATATTGATTTGAAAAGTGTTTCACGTGTTTTACTTTCATTATGTAGCGGACCGCATGGTGAGGCTCACATTCTGTTGCATTGTGAGACACGGCTTTTCAAGCTGTTATGTTTCAGGTAAAATGACTAGGGAGCAAACATGTGGCGGAAAACGTTTATCGATGGCTCACGGATTTTCGGTTTAAAAAAAAAGGTAAATTTTAAAAAAAATTCTGGGTATGAAGGAAAAGGAAGATAGATTTTTTTCTGAAGATGTAAAATTAAAATGTGCGAACAATCTTTATGTTTTTTATTTTGTCGTGTGACTATTTTAAGCCAAAGTTTTACACAGTAGCTTCTGAGAGTAAAGACACCTGAGCACCTGAGGGCAGAAGTCTGACTTCTAGCTCAAATGAAGATAGCACACACACACACTCGCCTGCAGAACCCCTTTTTACAGGGGGGCTCATTCACACACTTCACAGGGAAAACAACCATGCACGAACCAGGACTCGAACCCTAAACGCCACGGGGAAGACGCGTTACCCCTAGGCCAAGACGCCGGCAACAATCTTTATACAAGAGCAATTAAACATTATAGTATCTTAGGTGCTGTATTTTGTATTGAATATGTGTTGTATTGATATATTGTGTAATGCAATTAATTTTTTTTCTTCCAATAACTGTTTTCCCGCATACCCATTCAATTGACAGAAAATTTTAGAAATTATGAATTTGGAGTATATTGTGATGAATATTTGTTGGATTGATTAATTGTGTAATGAATGCAAATACAATTTTTTTTTATCAATAACTCTTTTCCCGTATACCCATTCAATTGACAGAAAATTTTAGAAATTCAGAATTTGGAGTATATTGTGATGAATATTTGTTGGATTGATTAATTGTGTAATGAATGCAAATAAAAATTTTTTTTTATCAATAACTCTTTTCCCGTATACCCATTCAATTGACAGAAAATTTTAGAAATTCAGAATTCGGAGTATATTGTGATGAATATTTGTTGCATTGATTTATTGTGTAATGAATGTAAATACAATTATTTTTATCGATATCTCTTTCCTGGTGTACCCATTCAATTGACAGAAAATTTTAGAAATTCAGAATTTGGAGTATATTGTGATGAATATTTGTTGCATTGATTTATTGTGTAATGAATGTAAATACAAATTTTTTTTTATCAATAACTCTTTTCCCGCATACCCATTTAATTGACAGAAAATTTTAGAAATTCAGAATTCGGAGTATATTGTGATGAATATTTGTTGCATTGATTTATTGTGTAATGAATGTAAATACAAATTTTTTTTTATCAATAACTCTTTTCCCGCATACCCATTTAATTGACAGAAAATTTTAGAAATTCAGAATTTGGAGTATATTGTGATGAATATTTGTTGGATTGATTAATTGTGTAATGAATGCAAATAAAATTTTTTTTTATCAATAACTCTTTTCCCGTATACCCATTCAATTGACAGAAAATTTTAGAAATTCAGAATTCGGAGTATATTGTGATGAATATTTGTTGCATTGATTTATTGTGTAATGAATGTAAATACAATTATTTTTATCGATATCTCTTTCCTGGTGTACCCATTCAATTGACAGAAAATTTTAGAAATTCAGAATTTGGAGTATATTGTGATGAATATTTGTTGCATTGATTTATTGTGTAATGAATGTAAATACAAATTTTTTTTTATCAATAACTCTTTTCCCGCATACCCATTTAATTGACAGAAAATTTTAGAAATTCAGAATTCGGAGTATATTGTGATGAATATTTGTTGCAATTGATATATTGTGTAATGAATGTAAATACAAAAACTTTTATCAATAACTATTTCTCCGTGTACCCTTTTAACCCTTTCTAAGGCCGTGGGAAGTATGCTTCCCATCAAATTTATCAATCTTTGTATGAAATTATATATGTTGGCATAAGTTCTGACAATTTTTTTTTTTAGAAAGACAGAAACTTAGATGCTTCATTTCTTTATCTCACACAAAATGATGTGTTTTGGTTTGTCACTTAATTATTAATTAACCAATTTAATTAATTAATCAAATTAAATTTATGTAATAAGCTAAATGAATCCCTTTTCTTATTCTAATTTCAAGCCTAAAAATATTTTAACATAATATGACTAGAAAAGATGGCCCTTTAAAGGATTAACTGACAAGAAATTTTAGAGGTTCTGAATTATGATTAAAGAAAGAAAGGAAAGTATCTTGAACAAAATGTGACCAATAAAAAATTAAGAGTTTATCGAAATGTTTATATGGGGAGAAAGCACCGAACTTTTATTATCTAAGGGACGGCATCTATAAATGTGTTCGTTATATTGATTAAATACTTCGCCTAGCTTGAATCATCTGACTCTTTTCAGCAATAAAGGAGATTAAAGAGAGAATAAAATTTATCCCTAAACATTTTTCCTAATCTTATTTCCACCCCTAATCTAATAGAAGTGGAAGTTACTGATTCAAGAATGTGTGAAAGAGAATGATGTTTTCAACGAGTTATTAATGAATAACAGACTATAAAAAGGAATATCGAATCTTAACTTCTGAAGGTGACATTTATTAAACCATCGGGAGTGGTCCCTCTAAACGTTCTAGCACATATTCTAATAAACTGTCATGCCAGAGAACGCCTTACGGAGGATTGGCTTACCATAATTATACAATATTGTTGGCGTGAAAGTAGAACTTTCTAATTCTATCGTGTTATCCTTGGCGAATTATTTGGCGATTAATTCCTGGCATAGGTAAATAATTTTCAAAAATCGAATTTGTGCTTTAGATGAGTTTTACTCAACTAATTGAAACAAAAATTTGACACAAAAATTACATTCCATACCAAATTTTATATATGTAAGGCACTGCGTTTTTTAATTATAGCGTTTACATATTTCTGAGGATACAAGCCAACAAACTTTCAGCTCTTTCTTAGGTTTGCCTCCAACTTTGACTGGCGTCTGCACTAGAGATGTTAAATATGTGTACCGAATTGTGTCTCTCCAGCTCACTTAATTTTGTTGTTATTGGGTTAGTTTATGTTCGAACAACCAGCCAGATAGACTTCCTCTAAATAGCTTTTGCTCAAAATGTGACGAAAATCTACAAATTTGGAGTAAAGACCATATACCAAATTTCATCCGTCTAGCTCAATACATTTTTTTGACTTATCTTTGTCACAGACAGACAGGTATTTTCCAAAACTGTGTTTTTCGAATTCAGGCAAGTCTAAAACTTGGAGATTCGTAAAAATCAAGAGCACGAATTTTTTTTTGACGTTTACTTTGGTTTCTCTATACTATATAAGCGAAAGGTTGTATAAGCGAAAGTAATAATAATAATAAATGAAAATGAAATCCATGATCGCAAATTTCAAGTTATCATGTGAGAACATTATTATTTTTTAAATCATTATTTGTCTTAATTAATTTAAATCATTAACCAGTTTAAACCGGTTTGAAATATTCACGAGACTTCTCTATCGGTCTCTCTCTCTCTCTCTCTGTATATATATATATATATATATATATAATTTTTAAAAAATTTCATTTTCAATTTTTCTAGCTGGCAAACAAAGTTTAGGAGCTCGACCGATTGTAAGATGAAATAACAGCTATGATGTCATAGCTCTACGTCAAACTTTTAACGCATTTGCTGTCAAAGAAGCATACGTAATAATAAAGCAATGCTGGTAAAAGCAAGTCAACCTTTTAAAAACGCATCTGCTTTCAAAGAAGCATAAATAATAATACTGGATACATACAAGGAAAAAGCAGGTAAAACAAATATATGCGTTTGCAAAATGATGATAAATTTATGCTTTATTCATTTATGCTATTTATGCTTTATTCATTGCCTACGCGATTTCGAGCTTCAAAACCCTTAATCAAAGCAACATCTTTTTTCTCACATGATAAAAAAAACGAAAATTACAAAGTTGTTAATGCCGTTCTTCAAAAAAAAAAAAAAAAAAAAAAACATTTAATAGTTCAGTGATCTTTTCTTCACCCCCCTCAAGACATTTAATAGTTAAAAAATTAACACATGGATAATAAAATACTTTCACTCTCTAAAATTCACCGCATTTGTGGAATCTGAATAAAGAAAGTTTTTTGGATAAAAAAAAAATACTATTTAAGGAAAAATTTTAACTTTCATGCTAATTAATCTTTTATGGATGAGTAGCAAATTTTATTTGGAATTTCAAATCTTTTTTCGTTAGTCACACAAAAATACGACTTTCCTAGAAAAATGACATTTAAAATAAAAACATTTTAAAGAATATTTCAAATACTTTAACGAAACATTCTCGAACGATGGAATATTTTTACGCCTCGTTTATTTGATAATGAGCTATATATTTCTATTAATAGTTATATTCTGTGAAACTATGCTTTGTTAGAAGTAATATTAAAAACCAATTTTTATACATAATTTTTTTAAAAATGAGAAATTTTTTAATGATTTACATTTTAAAGGAAAATAAATATTCCTTTAATATTTCAAAATATTTTCATGAAATAAATGATATAAAGATGGTGAATATATTGAAATATCTAAATTTAAATCAAAATAGACCCTAGGAAAAGAATTTGTTTTCTTTAATATTTGAATACTGTTTCGCCTTTAAGGAAATCGATATATCAGATGCATGATTTTACTATCAAAAATTAGCAAATAACAAGCATTTTCATTTCGAAAAGTATTTTAAGACTACTCTCTTTTCATTTAATAATTAAAGTAAAAATTAATATTTCATATGAAACATAACATCCGATTGATTTCTTTATTTTAAAATACTTCAGATTATACTATTAGAAAGGAGGGATATATTATTTTACTTTCATTATTTACATCCAAAGGTTACTTACCTTCAGATGTTCATTGTTAGTTATTTTCTCTCAATTTTAAATAAAAATTTTCTCTTTCAAACATATTATTGCAACATTTATCAAAAGTATCTTGATGTTTATAAATATAGAAGTTTTTCTAGCTCTATAGCTTATTATATTAAATTTCATGTTTTATTAAAATGTTTGTTGTTGTTCTTTTTATTCCCAGGTGGTATAGCTGCGCTATACCACCTCCATGAAACCAAAGATCTCTAAAAAGTCCAAAAACAATAGCGGATCCCTTAAAATCTCAAAAATAGTACAATTTTATTAAAATGGTAGGTTAATAAAAGCAGCATTATTGTATTATAAAAACATTGAAGAATATGTTACGATGATTCATTCGTTATATTGCCTTGATTCGATAAATAACATAATTTATATTTTTTAAAAATTAAACTGAGCATAATTTAACAATTTGGGAGTTCTGTTTTTGTTTAAAAATTTCAGTCAATTCTTTTTTTGCTATCAAGTGCAATTTGATTATGAATTGTTCTACATTTTTAAAGTTTTCTTCAAATCTGGAATCTCTCAGTAAGATTTTCATTTCATACGGTACACATTTTTTGATACTTTTTGGTTAACCGGGCGCAAGCGAAAAATCACCAAATAATTTAGACCTACACCAAGATGGAGGAAAAAACCGCCCAAACCTGCGTCAACTAGAGAAAACTCTTTTTGGGTGACCGTTTTTTTTTTGTAGCAAGTGTACATTTTTTGGTGATCGTTTTCTTGTGCACAATAACCGAAAAGTGTCAATTTTTTTTCTATATGATATTGATTATTCCCTATAGATAATACGCGTTTAATAATTTATATTTATCCTACGATACGTCTTTACATTTTCAGCCAACTTGACTACTTCCATCTTTACAAAGAAGGAATTTCGTAATCAATTTTGTTGCACATTTTCTCAAATCCTAGATTTAGAAAAATCTATCTTTCCAATACATGTAAGGTGAAAAATGCTTTATTGTATAGGCGATGCTTTATTGTAAAGGTAACACACAAATATACAGTAGACAAACACAGTCACAGGATTCACAAGAGTATCATTCGCAAAGAACATGCTGACTTGTAGAATTTTATAGCTTCGGTGGCAGGGCATCGAATATTCTAGAACAAACATCGGATCTTAGTCCTAATGAAACTATCGCCATAATTCGAGTAGTTTCAGAAATGTTGTTTTTGTCGCCAAATTGTTTGTTTAACTACCAAATGGTAGCCAAGCCTGTCACCAGGACTAAGGGCATTGACTTGGCATCTACTCAACATTCATTAGAAAATATCTCTTGCATACAATGAAAAATTTGTAATAGTACTTATCTTAGGGATATAATATAATTCTTAACTAAGCTCATGTTAATAAAGAAAAAAAAAACATCCTCAAATTTAAAATGCTTTGCTTAATGATTACATCCAATGCCCTCACAAAGTTTCATTTCGGAATTAACTGCCCATTTTATAAGAGAACCAATCAGAAATGTTCTCTCGTCAAGTTTCTTGTATTTTTTCATCAAATGACATATATATAGTGGTTGGCATCGTCATAATATACAGAATTAAGTATTTATAATTTTTACCTTTGAGCAATTGCGTCCAAAATTCGACTTGGATGCAAACATTTTAGTGCCTTCTTACCAAAGTTTCTTTTTTCAGTCGTATTAAGTTTTTCAGTAATTTGTTAAAATCCATAGAAAGAGGCAAATAGATATATCCTTTTTACGGAAACACGGATTAGTTTTGATTTAGTTTTATTAACGTTCCGTTTTAAAGCAACACTAGGGTCATTTTGGGACGGACCTCGTAATTTTGAACCGCGATCAGATGACGAAGACCTCATCTGAGCCAGCATCCCTCTCTCCTTACTTCCACATCACACTAACTGTGTAAACACAAATAGGCATTTGGAAAGATTTGACTTCGAACAAAATTCAATCCAGAGTATAATTTTGGTATGACGAACTTGTATTAGATTTCAGTTGTCCGATACTGTGACTCACAAATCAATATAAATAATTCCTAAGTAGAAAATATATATAATTCAAAAATGACTTTTTCGATTTGGAAATCGATTTTTATCATCAAGACATTTATTCGACATTATTTGGATTTTTCGATTTGGAAATCGAAATCAGAAGTAGTGATTTCCCTAAAACTTCTCCGCATATTCTCTAATAAATGTGTTATCCTAGAGCATGGTATAGGTGTACAATAGTTATGAAATATCAATATTGGGCGCAAATTTAATGCTTTTGTTGAATCTATCGAGGGATTTTGGCGAATTTTTTGTCGATTAATTCCTACCAAGTGGTTAATACTATACAAAAATCGAATTTGTGCTTTAGATGCGATTTTCTCAACTGATTGAAACAAAAACTTGGTACAAAATTACAATTGTAGTCACATAACATATATAATACCATACCAAATTTGACTTATTTAAGTCATTGCATCTTTGAATTATCGTGTTTACGTGTTTTTGAAAATACAGACGACAGACGATGATTACCTCTTTGAATTTGCCTCAAAATTTGAGATGCGTCTAATAGCTGCGATAATAGTAACCAAAATCCAATTGCACGTTAAACACATTTCTTCACCCGACACAGAATTATTATTGAAATCACAAAATCAAATCACAAAATTGACATATTTAAATCATGGCGTTTTTGAGTTATCCCGTTTACTAGCTTCTGAAGGTACAGACCGACAGACATTCAACCACTTGTTCGATTTGGTTGAAAATTTGATAAATGTCTATGGTATAGATGTTAATTATGTGAGCCAAATTTTATCTGTCTAGCTCTCTTCGTTTAGTAGGTATCGTGTCAAATTACATTTGAACAGCTGTGCAGACAGACTTCCTCTGAGAGAATTTTGTTCTACAAAGTTGATATAAAGACTGTATACCACATTCCATTTATCTAGATCAAAGTGTTTTTGAGTTATCTTTGTCACAGACAGACGGAAATTTTTCAAAAATGTTTTTCGAATTCAAGAGGTCTAAAATGTGGAGATTAGCCAAAATCTCGAGTTCGAATTTTTTGATGATCATTTTATTTCCTCTGTGCTATTCATACGAGAAAGTAAAAATGGAAGATCCATTAAAATACAGAAAATAAATTTTGTGACGCTTTTTTTTCTCTCTCTCTTAACGTAAACGAAAGCAAAATGGATGTAAAGTCACAACTTAAAGTAAATGTTTCATAGAAATGAAATACTATGTTCTAGAACAGTGTTTCACAAAGTGTGATACGCGTACCCCCAGGGGCACAATAATAGTTTGATGGGGGTACAACTGAGGCGAAAGTCAACCCAAGCCCCAAGAGTATCAGAATCAAATTGATGCTGATACTCTGAAATGCATAACACAGCATTTGGAGCGTTTGCAAGTGGGCTTGAAACACTATTTCCCTGATTTAAACAAAAATATTGAATGGATAAGAGATGCGTTTAACATTGACATAGCATCCATACCCGAAGATTTGATACATGCAGAAGAAAAGCAATTGTTGGAATTGGCTTCAGACGGATTTTTGAAAATTAAACATAGGGAGAGTACCTTAACATCATTCTGGTTACAAATGAAACATGTGTAACCAGTCTTAACAGAAAAAGTTCTGAAATACATCTTGCCTTTTCCACCTTCATATATATGTGAAGTTGCTTTTTCAGCATTTGTAGAGATTAAGTCGAGAAAAAGGAACGTACTATTGGAAGTGAAACCGCATCTGAGATTAAAATTAACAAACAAGGAACCAAATTATGACGATATGTCATCTCAGCACAAATAATTTCATCCTTCTCATAGATCCAAATAAATATTACTTACAATATAACTTTAATTTGTATTTTATTACGAATAATTTTATTTCTCTTTTCTTATTATTTTGTGCATGTGACAAAAAAAATAAAAAATAAATATATTTTTGATTGTTATTAAAATACGTCCATTTTTTTTGACAAGGGGTACTCAACGTTACGAAAATTATAGAAGGGGTAACATAGGTCAAAAGTTTGGGAAACACTGTTCCAGAATATACATTTTCAGTTATTAATTATAATTAGGAAAATATAGCTATAACTCTTCTTTGCTGCTAAATTACAATTGCAATTTTGCCTAAGTACTATACCAGTTTTCTCGCTAGAACTTTCCTCATATCAGTAACAACCGAATCCAGTTTCCTCTAGTATTCCTTGACCACGTTCTTATGGGACGTGTAGAAAAACACAGAAAATTTCTTTTACAAGAATAACAACCCACAGCAAATGTCAGTGATATGATCCCTTCCCATTCTGAGGCCTTACACGTCTCTTCTGACGATTTAACACTCGATCTCCCCCGTCTTTTGAGGAGATCAGATTTAGTGATTTAATCTCTCGTATTCTCGCAGCGTTTCCAATAATACCCAAACAGGGGTGGATCCAGGGTTTCTGGAAGCAGGAGGGAAGAGCTAAAATCGAACTGTTTTTGATATTCAATCCTTGTTTTTGAATGGAAACAAGTTTTTATAGACTTTTTTTTTTTTTTTGCTTTTCTTGTTGCTAGTAGAAACAAGTGTTTTTCTATGAGCCAAAAATATATTATAAGAACTTTCTTAGAAATATAGAATTGGAAAATCTGGGAAGGGCGTATTTGTGTAGAAATTCCAAGAAGATTTCCAAGAAAGAAAATGCTAAAAATTCATGGGATTTCTAAAGAATTGCTAGCCTTTCATAGAAAATCTGTTATTGACATTTTATAAACTAAACTGAAAGGAAATCACTTAAATTACCATTTCGAAATTTTTCCAATAAATTTAGTTTTGTTCGATGTTTTTTGATTACATTATTTTAATTACCTACTGAACGTTTTATACTGCTTATTTTGATATTTCTGAAGTTAAGTTTTAATTTATAAATAAATACAAATATTTACTTATAATATTTCCTTACAAAACATGATTTCTGGCAAATATTATCGATTATTACTTATTTTTACTT
The DNA here is from genome assembly GCF_947563725.1 of Argiope bruennichi. NCBI lineage: Eukaryota > Metazoa > Arthropoda > Arachnida > Araneae > Araneidae > Argiope > Argiope bruennichi. Next base: position 17,798,806 of record NC_079152.1, on the reverse strand, counting down.
TTTACACGAATTATAAAAAAGTATAGTAAGCGTTCAAAAAATTCGATTTCGAGAATTTGACGACGATTAAATTGAAAGTGGACATCGTTTGCTTTTCTTAATTAATGTTTGAATTAAGATTTAATTTTTTGTGCTTTCCAATACTTTATTTATAATTATTAATTAGATTAAAAGGGTATATATTATCAGTTTTTAAAAAAATATACTTCGGTCCTTATGTATTTACTGAATGCAACTGGAGATCTTTAGGCTTAATTTCATGCCATAGGCGAACATAGTCAATAGACAAGCATATTATCTTTGATAGTCTTTGTTTGATTTATACTTAAGCAAAAGCTATTATACTTGTCTTTTTTTAATACAATATACTCTTAGTAATGCTGCATACATCAAATAAAAGACCACCAAATTAACAAAAACTCGAAAATAAAGAATTTTTAAAAATGCATTTAAATAAAAAAACACGTTTTTTAAGCAAAATATGATTTTTATAAAATTATTCTTCATGTAATGCATATTACAGAAATAATTCAAATTAAGAGCTATATATTTATATCTCTCTCCATATATATAATAATACTACCGCCCATAATTCAACTACAATTGTCTGAACTACATATACTTTTGGAAAAGGCCCCTTTGGAAAGGCTACGCAGGAAGATCATATTATTCCAATTTAGGGTTTCTTAAATATAAAAAGTTTGAAGACCAGTAGCTTAGATGATAGAGAGTTGCGGAGGTCATTCTGGCATATTTGTAATCTAAGTACTAAGCCCATACAGGCCTAAACCTAAGCAACACGACAATATATTCCAGAAAAATAATTTGAAATGAAAACATTCTGTTTATATCTCCGTAAACTTTCATTATAAAAAATGATCAAAGTTTCTTCTGGGAAACTTTTTACTATTTAAAAAACTTTTGAAGCTAATAAATATATTATAAAAACCTACATATTTTAAATTATTAATTTTTTTTTTAAAAATTTATGCATTCACATACAAAATTAAACATTTTAATCTTATTAAAGCAAATAAAAATTGTTATAGCAAATAAGAGTTTCTGAGTTTTACATCAGATTTAGAATTCTTTCTTCCTTTTAAAATGTGGAATATTTGTGTTTATTTGAGGAAACATTCTACTTAGAATTGTATTTATTTTTTGCCGTTATAGCAATTAATGTATTAAATCATTTCTTTTCCAGGAAGAATTTTTTTATATATAAATAGATAAATAATCGAAGTAAATTTTTATCAAATTTATCTGTGAAGCAACACTTTTTTTCTAAAAAATTATATTGGCCTAATTTAATTTTTGCTATGTTTATCAACTTCTCTTGGTTTTTACCGTTGGCTAATAAAGAAAAGGGACAATTTATTGAATGAATTGGAATGCCATGGTTGAGAAACATCAATTCCAGGAAGGTTATTGCTTCCGTCGTAGCTGTATTTTAAGCAAAAACATTCAAAAACTGGTTGACCGATTGAATGCTTTAACAGTAAAATGTTCGCTGTGAGGAGACCGCTGTTTAAAAATTTCCTGTTTTTCTTCCCCAAGAAGCCTGAATGGGAACTATGTTCAATGAAAATCCTCCAGGAAGAGAAATTACAAACAAAAAAAATTGGAACTAAATCTGACTATTTATGTGCTCTAAGCCCCCTTTGACTAATGGAAAGTGCTACATTTCTCCTTTACCTGATGGATTTGAACAGAATTGAAAAATTAAATGGGACGTTCAACCATCATATGTACTACTTTTTCTAATCAGTATCTTACCGGATGTTCAAAGAATGACTAACGAATTTTGAAAAATCAATTAAAAAATAAAAAGAAATGCGATGGATATATATCGTTTGCGGCCCCACGCTAGGGAAATCAGGCAATTTTATCCCATCAAACTGAAAATTTAATTAATATTGTCACCGACAAGTGACGCTGCAAAATAGAAAAAAATTAAAACTGGTGTGAAAGAATTGCAAGAATTGTTACAAATAAATAAATAAACAACTACGTTTTTAATCTAATCCTCATTTGCAGCAACAATGTGGACCAAGCTGAAGCAAAACTGTCCAATTTTAAAATACTTCGTTTTAACTAAACTTGTTGCAGATCGCTTGTAGCGCCATCGCTGATAGTGTTAACTAAATTTGCAGTTTAGTGGAGTAAATTCCCTGATTTCTGAAGCGTAAAGCCGCAAACGATAAATTTCTATCAAAATTCTATTTCTTTATTGATTCTTCAAAATCCTTCAGTCATTTTTTGGATACCTGGCATCAGTTATTGATGTTAATCCTAATGCTGCCGAAAACTAAAACTGTGTATGCTTTTATTGTAATATCTGCCTATTTTATTTGATACCTATTATTTATTTTATTTGATGATTTATAGTACAACCTATATGGCACTGGATAAGAAAATTTGCAGGAAAATAATTTGGTCTTTTGGTCTCATTATTGTTTAAAAATTAAATAACTATGTTTAAAATGTAACCCTCATTTGCGGCAACAGCGTGTCGCAATCTGAGATAAAAATTTCCAGATATCAAGTACTTCGTTTTAACTAGCTGTTGTAGAATGTCTGCAGCGCTCCCTGTCTTTTGAATGTTAACTAAATTTGCAATTTGGACGTATAAAATGTAAATGTAAATGTAAACCCGCAAACGATACTTTTCTATCTTAATCAGCATTTTATTTTTATTTTTAAATCTCTCATGCCTTTTTTTTACACTCGGCATCAATTTTCATTTATTAATGTTAATCTTAATACTGTCGAAAACTGAAATTGCATGTACTTTTATTATAATATCTGTGTATTTTATTTGAATGTTTGTGGTGCAACTTAGATAAAAGCAGTTGAGCTCATGATTGTTTAGAAACGCATGATAAGAAAAAATTCAGATGACCTGAATTCATTGCTATAATTCATTCCCTAAATCGATCTTCCATTCAACCTAATGGTGATTGTAAGTCATACTTTTACGCAATTATTCGTCAATTTTTACAATGCAACCCTAGGCGCCAGTGAGATAAAAGTGGAAGACAAAGCAACCAGGTGGGGTGTCAACTTTTGATTTTTCTTGATTACTTACATATTAAAATACGTTTTTAATCACCATAGAAGTATAGTGAAAATAAAACCTGTATTGTTCTTTTCAGGATTCCAAGACTAACACTTTCAGACGATTTTACTTCGCTGAGGGGTGGTATGCAGAAAGATGGGCGATTTTTAATTCAACCTATTTTCAAATGCAAATGTTCCCTCCTTTCATCTTTCCTCTCACCCCTTTTTTGTCAAATTAAATGCTTCTTGACTCATGCGCAAAAGCGCGGAGTTGTTTTTAAATCCGATAATGAGCTGTTTCATCAATTGTGTCTAAACTTTGGGACAAAAGTAATGAAAATAAAATATGAAGATTCCAAAAACTATTTCATTTGCGGGCTTTTGAATGTTATTGTATTTACAAACATATAATTGATAGTCCAATAGATAATCAATCGGATGATAGATTTGACTTGAACCAATCTTGAGTTCTGATGTCAAAATAAAAAAATCAAATTTCATGCAACTGATTCGTTGGCGGTTTGTATTTACTTGTTCATATGTACACGGAAGGACAGATGCACATTATCCTGTGAAGGATTTCATATGAAATTCGATACAAATTTACAACAATCCTCATCATCCGCTTAACTCTTTTTATTTTTGAGATATCAATTATTGGAAGTACAAAAGACAAATAAAACTTCAGAAGCTTTTGTTTGATAGAGGGTGATCTTAATTATTTAGATTATTCAAAATCACGAAATAGAATCTTTTGTATTGACAATTTAGTTTTATAATGCAAAAAACTAAAAGGAAATGTCAAAACAAAATCAATTTTTGGCTTAGCAACACATATCTAAAGAATGTGAACCCTTATCGAATGAAATTATTATTCGATAGAAAATATTATTTTTGTAATTGAGAAATTAATAAACGTTATCAAAGAATTTTATTCGTTTTTACAAAGGCGGCAAACATGTTTAAAAAGAAACCAGGAGAAAAAAATTTATATTCATTTACGTTAAGTGTTTTTTCTTCTTTATTTTTGGATACCATGAAAGGAATTTTTACATTCATTACAGGAAAAATCAATTTGCACTAGAAAAGCAAAAGTAACTATTTCAATACAGGAGAAGCAAGAAAAATAACATTTCCAGAAAAAATTATCTATATTGACCATAGTTGGAAAACATTTCCTTTTTTTTTTTTTTTGCTTGATATTAAACAATCCAAATTTCAGAGCTGGCTGTATCGTAAAAAGATAAAACAAACGGAGGAATAAAAAACATTATTTGAGATTCCAAAATTCGATAAGAAAAATAAATTCATCTACCCACACTCATTTCCAAGACATTTTAGAATCGACTTTTCATTCGAAAATTTTCTTTTGTATCGTTTTTTATTTTAAGCTTTTGAGATAGAACGAGAAAAATATTGGAATTCAGCTCTTGTTTTGGACTTTATTTTCCAATTTTCCGAGCTATTTTAAATTGTAACAGACATTTGAGTGGAATCATAATCAATTCTTTTAATAATATGAAAGCATGGTTAAAAAATCTATTCATCTTAATTCTTCTTCCTTCACTATTAAAATTTTAAATATCCGGGTGCATTTTTTATAATGGTATTAGAATCTTTCGATTATGAAGAGTTGAAAAACAAATCTTTATAAAAAGTAATGCTTGACAAAAAAAAAATCTTTTTTTCCTGAAATATACAGAAAATAAAGAGCTTGCTTTTCCTGAAATTTAGGAAAAAAAGAGCTTGCCTTTCCTGAAATTTAAGAAAAAAAAAGCTTGTTTTTTCTAAAATTTAGGAAAAAAATCTTGCCTTTCCTGAAATTTAGGGCAGAAAATGAATGTCTTCCAAACGTCGAATTTAATTTCTATCTAAGTAAAATAAACTCTAATTTGAAAACTATTGAGACGCTGAAAATACACCTATATAAATAAAACCGAAATGACATTTTTTAAATGTACTGTATAAAAATCTGAACTGCTGAAAAGATTTTCTTCAAATTTTCCTCACAAATATTAATTAAAATTTTTATTAAAATTAAAAATTTGAAACACTTAAAATTTTAGTAAAGGTCTCCTTTTCAAATAATTAAATAGTTAATTGTTTAGTAACAAAGGAATTATATTTTCATAGGCATGCGATGTATAGTATCATATTAGTATTGGCATCGGCAGAACTACTGAAAAGTCATTCAGGAATTTTGTGAACTTAGCTATAATTTTAAAAAGAAGTTTTTAACTTGCATAGACAATATCATATGTATGGCTTACATGTAATAATATTTAGCATTCTTAACGAAAAAATACTTGAAACAATACTTGAAAAAAATATTCGAAAATGTAAAAAAATCTTTATTCTATTTACTTGATTTATATTGCCACTTTTAGTTTTTTTTAATTAAATTTTATGCCATTCTTTAAAAATATTCAATAACTTATGAAGCTTAAAGTAATTAGCTTTCGGCTATCATCATAATTTTCTCAGATTCAGAATTTGATTCCACTGAAGAACCACCATTTAATCAGGTATAAGCAAATTTGCAAGTTGTTCCAAAACTAACTGAGGAATTTTGAAAATCAATTTTTAAAAAAAGAGACTGAAATTATATAATATAATAGATTATAATATTATATAATATAATAGATTATAATATTATATAATATAATAGATTATAATAGATATTATAATAGATTATAATAGATATTATAATAGATTATAATATTATATAATATAATAGATTATAAAGACTGAATATGATAGACTATATTTGCGGCCTTACGCTTGATAAATCAGAGAATTTTTTCCCATCAAATTGCAAGCTAAGTTCAGATTGCCACCGACAGATGGCGTTGCAGACGATCTGCAGCAGATGTAATTAAAAGTAAATACTTGAGATTGCCATTCTGTATCTCATTTTTTTCTTAAGACTGGCCACGTTATTGCTACAAATGATGGATATATTGAAAACATCGTTGTTTAATTTTTTGTAACAGTCCTTGCAACCTTTTCATACAGGTCTTTAATTTTTCTATTCTGCAGCACCATCTGTCGGTGCAAATGTTAATTAAATATGCAAATTGGTTGGATAAAATTCTCTGATTTTGGAAGAGTAAGGACGCAAAAAAAAAACATTTCTATTTCATTTCGTTTATTTTATTTTTTTATTGATTTTCAAAACCCTTTAACTATTTCTGGGACGCCAAGTAAAATGTCCTCCCGCTGGAGCGAAGTGAAGATTTGAGATAAAGGTGCCAACTCAGAAAATCCTTGTCATCTGACCTCCGTTCAAAATTAAGAAGTCCCTCCCGATGTTGCTTAAAAATAGAATGTTAATATAATTTAAATAAACTAAATCAACTGATTTCCTCTTTTTAATTTTAAGGGAAGTATCATACGATAAGAGGAATTATATAGTTTAGAAAATAATCTATATAGTTATATAGATTAGAAGTATTTTTTAACAATACAAATATCATACATGAAAACATATTTACCTCGAGTAATAGTGGTTTTATTAGATGGAATTATATTAAAATTGACATAAAAAATTCGGACATGAATGCGAATTTTAATTTGTATTTAATTTATTTACAGAGTTAATAATCATGTATAAAACATATATTCGATAACTTTCAGGATACAGGCTTTTGCGGAAATCAATATTGCGAGACCTTATTTAAATTTTAAGACCTAATTCTTTGAAAATTGTAATACTTAGTTAAAAAGAAGATAAACTTAAAAACTTTTCAATATTTGCCTTTAATTTTTTTCTAGTTTCGTTAGGTTAATACTTTCGTAACTTTTGTTTATCAGTAATTTCAGAAAAGAGTTTTATCTCAAATTTTGCTATTAATTTTTTAAGGAAAATTTTGTATTTAAAAAGTTGTACACTGATTTAATCATGAATTATATATATATATATATATATATATATATATATATATATATATATTGTTATGAAATTTCCGGGGTTCGTTTGGATGTTTGGATAGTGGAAGTTATATGGTGTGAAGAACGCTCAATCACAAGGCGGCAGTAGAAAATAAAACAACGACGCTTATTTACACGAAGACACACAGGACAGCACAAAGACGACAACTATATACAGCACAGAAGACGATTATCTTCAGCCGAGACGTGCAGCATACAACAGCATACACAGCAGCATACAACAAGTCTCTACAGTAGACAGTAGCGCACAGCTTAGTTCAGCACTAGCTTCACTCCGTCTCTGCTCCACTTATTTCTGGAAGGCCAGTTCTTTACCGTCGATAACGACTACGACGACCCTGCCAGCCACGCCTCCTTTTATAGGTCTCAGGGGGCGGGGCTAGAAGCCTCTAAACCAATCAGGAACGTTCGAGGCGTAACTCGGTTCCTACTGGACGGATCGGGAAAATTCTCGATGTTTCGGGTATAATCTATTTTGGCGCCAAAATCGCCAAGTTTGTCGCCTAGCTCTGGGACCTCCTATGGAGCCAACTATGTTGGGTTTAGTTATATTAACGTACCGTTTAAAGCAACACTAGGGCTATTTTGGGACGGGCCTCGTAATTTTGAACCGCCTTCAGGTGACGAGGACGACACCTGAGCTGTCACCCCCCTCTCCACACCAACTATGCTGGAAAACCGCATTACAGATTCGTAACAGTATATATATATATATATATATATATTCTTTCAAAAGCATTGAATTAATACTAAATTCTAATTATTATTATTTTATTCATTCAAATTATTTACAATTTATTAATAAGCACTTTTTCTTAATAGTAAATTTTTACAACAGTTTTTAGGTTAACAGTAAACATTTTCCGCTTGCTGTACATATTTTTATATTTAGATTTTATTGAAGTCCCGTCAGATTCCAATTACTTATGCTCTAGTGTATTAGAAGCGGCCGACATTCTTATGCAAATCATGACCTTCCATTACTGCACCAATAATAATATTAAAAATGAAAGACAATTATTTTCTTTGGAATGGAAAACTTTTTTTAGAGAAAACAATTAAAAGCAGGCAAAGCAGAAAAGTTAAGACAAAAAAAAAAAAAAAAAAAAAAAAGGGGCAGGAACGCTAAGAAATAATTGGTTGAACAATGTACTTAATATAAATCTAATTTTATCCTGGGAAGAAAGTACGTAATGAATGAAGTACTTGTTAGATAAGGAATCTAACAATCTATTGGCCTCAATTTTCTTCAGAAAATATATCAACAAAGTAACCTAACACTTAAACTGTTAGGTTACTTTGTTGATATATTTTCTCCTGGTTTGGACAGATTCCAGATACTTTGTTTCAATCGATCAAATGCATCAATCTCATATGACAATAAACTTTAAAAGCTTTAGAGATAAACTATTGCTTTAAGTTTTTTTTATTCGGTATAACTCATTATGGTAATATTCAATCTTTAAAGCATAACCTAACAGCTGACGCGTCACATTAACTAGTACAAGTTAAAAGTAATTCTTTTTTTTTTCAGACTGCCAAAAAGTTTGCAAGAATGATTTAAACATAGCTTCATTTTAGGAAGGCGAAAGCATACTTTTATCTATAATAATTGATAAAAATTTCCAATATTGCTACTAAGTACATTATTTTTATAGCAAGGAAGTGAAATTTGCAGATACATTTAATGCAAGCTAAATGGCCTCCTGATCAAGAACTACGACACATTTCGCTACGGTTTAGAGATAAAAAAGAAGGTTCTAGAAAATACAAGAATCATGCCGATTGTATCTATTAGAAGCACGTCTGTGTAAACTATTAAGTTGTAGGTTTGTAATGAGTTATTGTTGATTCGACAAGTACTGCTTTTGTATTCGCTTCTGTTATGTTTTGCTGAATGTGTTTCCTATTTTCTAGCAAAATAAAGAACAGCTATTTATTTTCCATCTTGACAACATACACAGTACGCCTTTCCACGGGGGGAGGTTCCTTAGATAGGGGGATGGGAAGTTCCCAGATTTGAGGTTGGTTCTCGCCGCTCTGGTGGGTTAAAAAATGGTGTGGGATGACTATACCTTACCAATGACGTAACGTACTTCCTACGTGAAGGGTTGTACAGTCGCCGGTGATGGCCTATAGGACTTACCCTCGTTTCCTCCTATAGTGTAGGGACAGTCCGGTGATTCAGATTTTTCCGTTCGTCTCAAGGTGGGTTAAAATAGTCGTATAGTGATTATATCATACGCCTATCTGCCGGATTTCCGAAATATATTTTAATTGATTGTTTATTTTTAAGAAAATATGTTCTTCTAAATAAATGATAATAAATATGCCTTTATTTTCCGACAGCTTCTGCGTTTGAATTTAAATAATTTATCTCAAGAAAGCATCCACGATCAAAACACTTTGGAACAACGGCCGTTACTATTCGTTTCAATGTTAAAAATGTCTTAACAGTGTCACAGGTACTGCCCGTTTCAGAAATCAGAGACTAATTATCAATTTTGGATGATTTTACCCCATAGAGGGCTAACACGTGCATTTTCGGAATTCTTTGTTCAGCCTTGGCTATCATTCCGTAAAATATTTTTCTTTTCAGTACCTTCCCTCCTTGTCATTTTAAAGAGTACAATTTAAATTTGAGATGTGTATTTATTATTTACAGGACATGTTCAATTTTTCGTATTATTTGCGGCTTCTACGTCACCTAATTCCATTGATATTCGGAATACGAATAGTGGATATTGAAAGGCGAAATAAAATGTAAACCTCTCTTCCGCCATCTTTCATCTGACCACGCTTTTGATGAAATCACTACCTTCTGGATCATGTGCCAGAAAGGATATTGTTTCGTACCTGATAAAAGACAATATTTGCTAATGCGTTGGCTATTCTAAACTTCACATTCATTGATCTTTTTGTGTTATAGAAGTAAGTAAAAGAGAAGTTTTCTATGTAGGGTCATTCCAAATTCATGGTACAATTTTGGAGGGAAAGCAGAGAACCAAGATATGAATAATATTCAGATAGAAAACCCAAGTCATTGTTGGTGGAAGCAGTTTTGGACAGTTCTTGTAAACATTGCACTTGTCAACAATGGCGTCATTAAACACTGTCTTTCTTCCCATCGTTATGCATTCCTGCACAATCAATGATTGTTTTAAATAAACTCACCATTGCTGAAAATTTCATCCAAATATCTTCATTAGTATTCAGCTAGAAACAAAGTATCTTGTTTAAGTTCAATTCAAACATCCTATATTTATGCCTAAAGAAATAGATTGCGACCTGGGTTTTCTAATGGAATATAATTGTATTCTTGTTGTCAACTTTCTCTCTACATTTGCACCATGAAGTTGGAATCGCACTGTATTATAAATCATACTAGATGTTGATAGCAAAATCTATCATGCGGTTTATTTATCTGGCCAGTTATTTTTTTTAATTATTACATTTTTAAGCACATGAACTAACAAATGAAAAAATAGTCTACTATTAGTTCAAAAATTTGACACACATCAATGGTTTGTACCTGAAGGTGATATATTAAAATTCGGTTATTTAGTAGAAGGTCACGTTTAGAACTTACCAGAAGGTCATACCAAGGTTTCACCAGAAGGACGTATATTATGTTTTTGAGTTGTCACGTTCAGAAACTCACAAAAAAACTGAAGGGGAGACAATGCATTTGATGTGGAATTTGATGCAGGATTTAATGTTTATTTAGAATTCTATAAACATTAACATTATGACAAGTTGATCGATCCAGCTTATTTTGTTTTTGAATTAACATAATCGCATGCACACAGGCAATCTGTTCGCAAGTAGATTTTGTACAAAATTTGAAAGAAATTCACAATTTTGTACTGATGGTAAAGTACACAGGCAGTTTGCTCGTAAACGGATTTCGTATACAATTCACAATCTCGATGTAAAGAAGAGCATATTAAATTTCATCAATCTTGTTCGTTGCTTCTATGGGTTATTCGTATTGACAAACAGGCAGATTTGACGGAGTTCAAAAACGCTGTCTTTGGCAACCAACTGGTCGCCTGTCATACTAATTTAGTTAATATTTATCAAAAGAGCAATATCTTTCAATTTTTGCTGCTTTGAATTTCTTGCTTCCAGTAAAGTGTTTTGAGAAATAGCATACTTCAGACATATTATAACAATTGGGCTCCTGATCATCAATAATCATTGGCAAGTCATAGCGATATCTCTCTGGTGACGGTTAGCTTATTTTCACTATCTATTAAATCGATTATTTTAAGTCTATTTCCATCATCTAAATTTCTCTCTTTATCATCTTTCTTCCTCTGACTAAATGGAGATTCCAGCGAGCTCTCTTCCGAGCATATCTAGTAATATTTAGCAGGGCCATTCATTTTATCAGTAAAATATTGAATTAAATCAGCATCAAAAACGTTCAATGAAACCGTTTGAAATGTTTGTAAGCTGATTTGTTTACATTTGACTGTTGCCATTCGACAGTAAGTAAAAAGAATTATTTCTATGCCACGCACATTAATGTGCACTATGGATCGATATTTTTGGAGATTTAAAATGCTGAAATTGAAGGTTCCAGCAAGCTCTCGTCTGAGCACTTTTAGTAATAATTGGTAACTCCAATTATTATATCAGTAAAATGTTGAATTAAACCAGTAGCATAAACGTTCAATGAAACAGTCTGAAACGTTTGATGGTGGTTTGTTTATATTTGATAGTTATCATTCGACAATAAGTAATGATAATAATTTCTATACCACGCACTTTATCGTACTTATACATAGATGCTTCTGAACTTATGGAGGTCTAAATTGCTGAAATTGAAGGTTTCGGCGAGCTCTCTTCCGAGCATTTCTAATAATATTTGCCAACATTATTAGCATTTCTAGTGATATAAGCTAATTATATAAGTAAAATGTTAATTTATATATGCTGCGAAAACGTTCGAATAAACTGACTGTTCTACTTGATGACAGTTCGTTTAAATTTAATTGTTGCCATTCATCAGTAAGTAATAAGAATAATTTATATGCTAAGTACGATATATGTAAATTTAATATAACGTTAAATATTTAAACTTATGGAGATCTAAAATGTTGAAATTGAAGCTTTCGGCGAGTTCTTTACCGAGCATTTCTAGTAATATTTGGTAACACGATTAATTATATAAGCAAAATATTGATTTAAATCAGTAGCAACAAGGTTCAGTGAAACAGTCGGAAATGTTTGATGGCGATTTTTTTACAATTAAATGTTGCCATTCCGTAGTAAGTAAAAAGTAAAAGAATGCCTAAAAGTTTTCGAGGCACAACCCATAAATTGTTTACCCTTCCATTCATTCAAGGAGTATCTATTTCGTCCGAAAGAAAAATATTTCATCCCTTTTATGTCATCTGATTTATCGTTGGAAATCTTTCATTCAAGAATCAATAAAAAAGTTACCGGGCTATCTGTTCGCCATCGTTCTCTCTGATACAAAAGGAAATGGATGAAGGCATCCATTCCGGAGTCGCCTTCCGACCATTATATCATTTTCACGGAGGATGAGTGATCTTGTTATAAATATTACGTAAAACAAACATCCTGCTAATTAAGACAGATTCTATAAAACTAATTCCATTTTTATAATTTCAATAAACTTTAAATTATAGATAGACAAAATGTCAAAATATCCTTTCATACCATTTATTAGGCTGGAATAATGGGAAAATGCTTACTTTCATACAAGTACAAAAGTCGGTTCATTAGCTATTTTAATAAAAATTTACAATTTTAAATAACTTTTTAATGTTAGCACTGTTTGATAAAACACTTAATTAAAAAGAACGATTTAACTAAGCGTTCTAGCATGTGAAGAATTTAATACTAAACTCTTTTTCGAAAAGATGAATGATTATTAATTAATAAGTGGAAGATCAAGGCAGTTTTTTTTAAAAATAAAATAATGTTTTTTCATCAAGTTAATATATTTAGATGCGAATCACATACAGATTACATATGAATCTTTTTCCATCTTACCTATATATGAAATGATCCTTTAAATAAAAAATAAAAAAGATATCTTGAATGCGCTTAGTTTAATGTGTTATTCGAAACAATTTGCTATATTACAGTATTCATTTTACAGTTTATCTGCAATTATTTATAGTTTTGAACGTACACTCAGTTTTACCATGGTGAAATTGGGGCCGAGACGACGCAATATGACATTGTCAGCATGAGAGTAGATAGAAAAAGACTCTAATAGTTAGTTATAAAAAATGTTGTTTTTGTGTGTGTGTGTGTGTGTAAAATCGTGTTATTTTTCAGGAAGAGCACTTGTAAAGATAAACTTCAAATGAACAATTTTATCTAAATATAAAATTTGATACAAACAGTAAGAGCCCTTTCCGAGACACACGAAATAAATTTATATTTACACATAAATTTATATTTTATTATTATTAAATTTATATTATTTAGCAGAGTCGAAGAAAAATGCCAAATTTAATAAGATGAATCTCGGACAATAGACAGTGTGACTGGGTTTAATTCCCTAATAACAGATGTTTTATAAAAGTTCGATTTCTACCCTCAACACAAATTTAAATATTTGCATAAACAACAAAAGTGACTTTAATTTATTTGGGTTTTTGTTTTAAAAAATTGCTCTGTAAAACTGTTTTTAAGATTTTAAAAAATTAAGAGGGGAAATTGGTATCATTAAAATAATGATTTTTTTTTTAATTTTAAGAAGATATAAAAATTTCCCTCAAATTTATTTTCAAATGTTATCCGCCGAACAATGCGAAAGTTTTGTTTGATTTCTAATTAATTAAAACTTAGCAAAAAAAAATCAAGGCCTATATAATCGTTCTATAAAGTCCGATTGCAGCCATGATCTATTTTGCCAAATTTGTTAACTTTAAGTAATCATCCTAAGTAACTAAGCAGTTACCTAGGGCCGCTGGTTTGAAAAGGGCCATAGGTAGATCGAATACAAAATTTTATTCCCTAGTTTACAAATACATAGGTTTGTAAGAAAATGCAATTTTTTAAAATTATAACAATTAAGACTACAATTTGGGGATGCATTAAATTATAAAATCATAAATTATAGAATAAGTAATTACTTTTATTAATATTTGAGAATTTTAATTGTCTATTAACTGTTTACTTAATTCCTTCTAATTCTTACATGGTCATGTAAAATAATGAATGTTTAATGTTATATTTGTTTCAAATTTATTTTTTTATTATAAACTTTTGTACTAATTAAATATTTATGATTACAAGTAAGGAAAAGACTAACTAATAATTATATTTAATTTTCAAACAATTATTTTTAGTTAATTGTAAGCTAATAATTTTAAAATCAATAAATAAATATATATTTTCATAAAATTTCTAAATTAAAATAAATATTAGAATAAATGATTCACATTACCACTGAGTTAAACTCGATTAAATTTGAAGCTAAACTGACCAGTTATAAAAGGAGGGACCTCATAACATGCGTTACTTCAGGCTACAAAACACATAAATTCGCCACTGAATCTAGGTCAAATGATGCTTGTAGAATGAGCCAACAAATATAAACACTCGCTTTTATTGTTATTAGAGATATGTTAAATTAAAATGCCAAATTATACGAATCATTTGTGAAAGCATTTCTCCGTTTTCTAGTGAAATCACTTTCTTGAAGACATCAAAGTTCTTTAGTATTTCCCAAGCATTTTTTTTTTATAAAAATAGTCGTTTATCCAAAATCAAATCATGTTACGATATCCAAACAAAGTGAATCCCCTAGGTAAGTTGCACTGTATTTCTCTTAAAGCAAGACGACACCGTCAGAATTTATTTTCTGGCGTATTGCGTGATTAAGGGATGGAGTAAATAAATCTATTTATGTATTTAAAAAGAAAATAAAGCGAATGGATAGATGCTCGGCTAATGCACGCACGCAGTCTCGGTTTCTAATTTTTTTCAGATGGAACTCCCTGTGGAATATTATTTCTAAAGGAAATACTGGATTCAAGTTTAAATATCGTCTGCAAAGAAATGAAAAGGAATAAATTGTTTGATTTAAAAGAGAAATAAGGATTTACTTTTGATGTTACAGATTCGATCATAGATACCAGAATATTTTTTTAGTGTAGCAATTTCTTCTTTTAGATAATTCTATTTGTAATAAATAAAATACTTCGCCTTATTCGGCGCTTTTTCAGCAACAATTATTTTTAATTGCACAAAAAACACAGATTTTCTGGTAACTATTACGAAAATGCAAAGGATAAGTTTTTCTTTTTAATTTAATTAATTTTTTTTCTGAAATTAGATTATTATAAAAATTATATATTAATATAAAAAAGCAAGTATATTAATATATATATATATGTTATACTTTTATATATGTTATATATATATATAAGTATATATACAAAAGTATTAGAATCAAGTTAATAGGAAAAACAAAATCAAATAAAAATTAAACCAAAAAAATTATTAAAAAATATTAAAAAAGAATCCGGCCTGAAGACTTTTTCAAGGGTCACCCTCAGGCAGGGATTCAAATAAAGGGATTTTTTCTGTGAGGACATACAGACATTAAGTCTAATAATGATTCCTCGTGACCCGAAAATCCCCCGAAATTATGCTCAAGAGATATACCATTTTAACAGAAAGGAAATACAAAATAACAAATTAGAAAAAAACCACAAAGTAAAAATACAATGAAAACAATAACAATAAAAACAAAAACAGCATTAAAATTAAAATTAAAAACAAAAAGGCCAGAACATACCTTCCAACAGTGAATGAAACTTTAAACAATCGATTGTGATTTCCTGTTTTTGAAAGTTAACGGTTAAATTATGTAAACAGAGGTAGGCACCCAGCGCCATCTATTGAGTGATCCAATATGCAAGTAAATTTCTATTTTTATTTAAGCCAAAAGATTAATCCCAAACCATACCTTGTTTAATTAAAAAATTGACATTACAGTAATTTCTAGGAAAATCATTTTTAATTAAATTTTTAAGGAGGATATTTGATGCTTCAATATAAGAATTTTTATTATTGCAAACCCTTTTGATCCTGTTAACTTGTGAGAAAATTAGATTTTTGAAAATTTTAGAGTTTAGATTGGAATGGTAGTTACATAGTTTTGTTATTTTAAAGTTGAAATCATCCCTTTTATCGTATATACCAACTATTGTTTTATCATTAGCAATTTCGATTTTTAAATCCAGAAAGGTAGCCTCAAGTTGATTTATATTTGTATCTTTTAGAATTAAATCTTTTGGATAGCAATTAGTAATAATATTAGTATTGTCGAAGTTAATCAAAAGTAGGTCATCAATATATCTCCACCCGTTTATTAAATTATATTTAATTATTTTTTTCTCATAGTAATGCAGGAAAATATTAGCTAAAGCACTTGAGAAAGCTGTCCCCATTGGAATGCCCTTGACTTGTTTATAAAAATTAATACCATTAAACACGTAATTTTCAGTAATATTAAAATTACATAACTCAAGCCAGTTATTTTTAGGAATGATATTTTCATTTAAATATTCGTCATATATAAAAGTGCAGACCTTTATTAATTTTTCATGAGGTAGATTAGTGTATAAATTTTCGAAATCAAAAGTATTAAGTTTATTAATGTTGTTATCTTTAAGAAAATCCAATACTTCTTTGTTACTAGAAATAATAAAGTTGTCTTCATTTTTTATTTTGTCCAGGATAATTTTTAAGTATTTAAAGAAATGTTTACCCGTATAGTAATTATAACTACCAGTGCTACAGGTTACGAATCTGAATTTTAATGGATTTTTATGAAATTTAACTGTTGGGAATAAATAAGGATAGTTAAGAGAGCAAGTCTTAGTTTTGGTTTTTTTTGCAAAAGCTAGCATTCTTTTATCTAATTCCTTTTTTCCGGTGTTCTTTAACATATAAGTTGCATTAGAGTTATATTCATTAATTAAAAGTTCTTTATAATAATATTTACAAATTAAACAGAAATTATTTGCTGATTTATCTATTACTGTAATAACAAATTTTTCTTTTAAATTTTTTATTTCATTTTTTAATGTTTTACTAAAATAAATTCCACGTTCTTTAGATCTGTCAAAATCAGTATTCAATTTTATTTTAATTTCCTTTAAAATTCTCACTTTCCATTCCCCGAAACCTTCCGCAGGCCAGTGGTATTTTCTAGCTAATTTGGCAATAAAAACATCCAAATCATTACCAATAGAAATCAAAATTTTGTTATGGTTTATTTTTTCTCTTAATCTAAATTTTGTTCCTCTTCCCATCAAATCTCTTAAAGAGTTGGATTCAATAATTCTTAAATTACCTGTAATAATATGACCTTTATCAATATCTATAAAATCTTTATATTTTTCCTTGTTACAGTAACAATCTGTTTTATTTATTTTATCTAAATTTTTGCTATAGTAATTATAATTACAAATTTTTTTCTTTAAAGTTGAAGTGTAACTAAACGCTATTGATACATTAGTTTTATCTGCAAGAGGAAAAAATATATTATTATTATGTATAATTTTGGGTAATTTTAGATATTCGAAGTAAATATCCAAGAATTTAATCACACAGTATTCTTTGTAAACATTATTTTTATTATTAAAAAGTAAATCGTTTTTTCCAATGTTAAGTTTACATTTAATAAGATCTAGAATAATACATTTAGTGTACGAATTTTTAAACTCTAATTCCCCGAATTTATTATTTAAAAACCATTTCATTTTATTATTTCTAAGACCAAAAATGTATTTCCTAATTCTGTGAATGTTTTCACTATTGTGTTCCAGATTACAGTAATTTTGAAATTCCTCAAATATAATTTGAAAATTGCCTCCTTTCCCTTTACCTCTTTTAAATCTTTTAGAAAAGTTATCTTTATTTAGAAAATTTTTAAAATGTTAAATTTGTTATAAATGCAATTATTGTTTAAATCTGCATAACCTTCCCCATTTAATTTACTATTGAGACCATAAGGAAATAAAGTTTTCAGGTTGCAAATATAAATGTTTTCCAGATCTAATCTTTTGTTTAATTCGTTAATATTGTCTTCTAGAATGTAGATATTAATATTGTTAAAGTTATGGTTTTGAAAATGCTCCAGTTCGAAGTCAGTGGTCCTATTTTTTATGAAGTTTTTTATATCGGATCTGTGATTGTTAATTCTTAAATTAAGCTCGGTGCTAGTTTGTCCAATATATTTTAAATTACATTCTGAACAATTAAGGAGATAAATCAAATTTTTGTTTTTACAGAATGTTTGTAATTTTGAGTTTTCATTTTTGATCTGTTCCTTATCTGCCAAAGGACATGTCCTACACTTTCCGTTTCCACAAATTTTATATTTTTTTGTATTTTTAAGATTTTTTAAACAAAACAATTGTGTCAGTAATTTTTTCTCCGTGAATGCTCCTGACACAAAGCTATCCACAGTGCCCCTTGGTAGAGCGCGCGACGGGCCATGCGCTATGATAAATTCGTTATTAACTTTTTGCATAGTTTAATTTATTTATTAAAATGAAAATATATCTCCTAAACGCCAAAAACAAGGAATTCTCGAAAAAGTAAAATCAGGAAAAATGATCTGAAAATTCTTAAATTTTTTAGGCAATACACCAAAAAACCTATTGAACCCCCCACCACCACCAAAAAAAACTATTAAAAATATTTTATTTAAAAATTTTGCAGTTCGTGGAACAGCGCACCTGCAGCTAAATTCCAACCAAATGCAAGAACGAGTAACCAATCTAAAGTAAGAAAAAGTTTGAAAACGAAACTAAAATGAAAACGAAACAAAACAGTTTCGAAATCGCAACTAAAATTTATTATCTATTTAAACTAAAACCAAAAAGGAACTTCATAGTATTTAGAGAGCGCAATTGCAGCTACTTCTAAAACACAGATGAATTTATACAAAAGTATTAGAATCAAGTTAATAGGAAAAACAAAATCAAATAAAAATATTTTTAATATTTTAATATTTTTTAATAATTTTTTTGGTTTAATTTTTATTTGATTTTGTTTTTCCTATTAACTTGATTCTAATACTTTTGTATAAATTCATCTGTGTTTTAGAAGTAGCTGCAATTGCGCTCTCTAAATACTATGAAGTTCCTTTTTGGTTTTAGTTTAAATAGATAATAAATTTTAGTTGCCATTTCGAAACTGTTTTGTTTCGTTTTCATTTTAGTTTCGTTTTCAAACTTTTTCTTACTTTAGATTGGTTATAAGTATATATATATGTTATACTTTTTCCTCTTATCGTTTGAAACAATAAAATAAAGACAATATCAAAAGTAACAATGATACTTTCTTTAAATCAACTATTGGAAAGTATAGTATTTATTAAGGACAACAAGAGCTTTTCCGGCATCCTTGCATAGGGGTAGCGCGTCTTCTCCGTGATCCGGGTGTACCGGGTTCGAATCCCAGTTCGGGCATGGTTGTTCTTCATCTGTGTTCTGTCTGTGAGGTGTGTGAATGTGTCCCTCTGTAAAAAGGGGTTGTGCAAGCGAATGTGTGAGTTTCATCTTCATATGAGCTAGAAGTCAGACTTCTGCCCTCGGGTGCTCAGGGGTCTTTACCCTCAGAAGCTACTGCACTCCCTTTCCGCGGTAACGCAAACACGACAGCATCAACAACGGGAGCTTTCGTTTCACATTTCACACAGCATGGAAACAGAAAACTTTGTTTGATGATGTGTTCATGGAAGTAAAAGTAATTGGTGATTATGAATTCTAATTGGTCTTTTCTCAGAAATCAGCGTTCAATAGCCTGAAAAATATTCTAAATAATATTCGGATATTTGATTATCTTTTTTAAATCGTCTGCAGAATGCTATATTCTTCTAAATCTTCATGACTTGCTCGACAATTTTTTTTTTTTTTTGGAATACAATCTGACATGTACTGGAAATTTAATGAATTATTTTTCTTTATTTATTTTTTCAATCTTCGCATATTAAAAGAGTTTGTATTTTTGAAATATTTTAGTTGCAAATCAATAAAGTTATTCCTAGTTTGTTGTGAATCATAGTTTGTTATTCCTATTTTTGAAATTATTTATCTATTAATATTGAATGACATAAGTTAAAATAATTAATTCATAAAGTTAAATTGAATTAATTCATTCGATGTGAGTATCAACTGACAAATATATGTCTTTATTAAATGCATCTGACAAGTTTGCCCTTTAAATCATTATCTTTGCTAACATTTTTAAAAATCTTTTTGAGCATAAAATACACATTCTCTTTTTGAATTTTAACGGTAATAACATGAAAGAGAAATTCAACTGCCCTCGGATTTTTTTTATCATTTTCCTCTTCACAATCCAATAGGTTTCGAAAATTCGAAGAATATTTCTTTAACTTAATTCTTTAAAACTAATTTTGTATCCCTTTCCGTACAAGATATCTTTATTTTTCAGGCCTTGAAATGAATTTAAAAACATTTCAAAATTATTATAAGCCTGAAAAAATTATAAAGAATAAATTTTTAGATTTTTCATACATTTAGGAAAGAACATTTATATCCATTTATCTAGAATCTATTTAAGCACAAAATGCTATTTTCTAGCTAATAGTCTTGGCCGCTCAGAACCATTCTTAGAATTGCCTCCGATTCCATTTCCTTTTTTGCGATCAAAAAGTGGAAAAAAGACTTCTGGTATTCGTGTAGACGGATGGACGGATGTTAAAAAATGAATGGATATTTATGCGAACTGATTTTTGTCTGTGGGATTCACGTCTCTTTCCGTAACTGTTCTCTCATGCCGATTCCGGAATTTTTTTTACCCTTCTGTTTGAGACGCTTCAAGAAATATTTTGCCGTCTCAATACTTTTTTTGTAACTTTTCGGTTAGACTTCATCCATCAACTGCTCAAAAGTTTTCGATTTTCATTTGATAGTCAATGACTTTGAGGTCGTTGTAGTATCTAGAAATCTCAAAATGTTTTATAAAAAAAGAGGTTTTTTTTTTTTTTTTGACTTCTTTTGCGTCGATGGCTTACGGGTTTCTTCCGTTACTTTTCAGGAAAAAGCTTCAGATGTCTTTGACTTGTATCGGAAAGTGAGTAAGAAAAATCGTTTGGAT
Organism: Argiope bruennichi; assembly: GCF_947563725.1. Taxonomy (NCBI): domain Eukaryota; kingdom Metazoa; phylum Arthropoda; class Arachnida; order Araneae; family Araneidae; genus Argiope; species Argiope bruennichi. The sequence continues at coordinate 17,777,662 of NC_079152.1, read as the reverse complement.
AAATTTCAAAAACGGTAAATTTTATAGTAAATATCAATCAAAATTTGAAAAATGTTTGCAGGTGTATATTCAGTGTTGATATATATTTTTTAAAAAAGAAAATGTTATCAATGTGTCCATTTTAGAGTGACTGAATGTTATACTTCGCACAGGGCCTTAATATTTATTATTTATGAAATTATAAAATCTTATAAAATCATTTTATAAGCTTTAAAGAGCTTAAATCCTTTTTTAACTCTCTCATAAATTATTTAGATCGGAGTATTTAGATTGAAGTAAATATTTATTAATATGGAAAGGTTCTCCCCTCAACCCTCTAGTATAAAAATATAATATGGTGGTATATGAGTTTAGATTCATTTTAAAGTAAAGGGAACGAATTATAAATAGGAAATATATCCCTTGGCTGGCGGGGGTTGAAATTATATAAATCCATAATTTTAAATATCATTTTCAAACACATAGCGGGAAGGCAAAGAAACATGCAGTATACATGCTGTATCAGTCCGATAGCATTTCAGACATAAAGTTCAAGCTAAAATCTAATGATTCAACCTGATATTAAGTTGTTCAGGCAAACATAAATTAGCTACTCAAGCCCAAATTTCCGACATACAGAATAATTGAATTATCTTGAACGCCGCTACACCATTAGTGGGACCTATGGTTGTATCCTAAGGTCCCTTCGGTACAATTCCTTCTTAAGAGGCATATTTCGTCGTAGCATGAAACAGCCAACCCAACACCCACACAGAGTAAAGCGCAACCATGCCCGAGCCAGGAAGTTGTTCATGTACCCTTAAATGTATTGCCTTTCCTTTGCATCTGGGTACGCTAGAAGGCATGATAATTCAACACTTCTATAATCTCCAAGAAAGTAGCGAGAAACAATCACCATACTGGAAGTTTCGCATTATTATATCTAAGGTGCCCTTCCCAGTAGGAGATGTTGTTCAGGTACCCATAAATACAACAATATATGCATCTCAGTACGCTGGAAGACACGCTCCATCGTCAGCAAGATGTAACCAACAAAACACCTCTATTATATTAACAGGGCGGCGAGAACCAACCACTACATCGGAAACTCCTCATCACCATATCTTTGGTGCTCTACGTTTGGACAAATTGTTTAAGCACCCATAAATATTAAAATCTCGAGTTCAAATTTTTTGACGATTACAATATTTTCTCTATAATTCATATATGATAAAGTAATGGCGGAGTGTTTTGGATTCAGAGAGGTGGGGTTTAAAAAATAGGGGTTTACTTATTAAAGGGTTATATTAAATTATTTAATATTGTTGACTAACATTTTTAAATGCATATGAAATTAAAAAAAATATTTAAAACAACTTTTTCCATAAGATTTAAGTAGGAAAATTATTTGTCTCACCGTGTAACTTCTATAAATCATATAATATTTGTTTTGATAAATTTATGCAGACAGCGAATGGCAACATTGTTAAAAAGAACATTCTTAGAATAAAATTGTTCCTAGAGCAATAATGTTTTTTAAAAAAGGTGTTCTTAGAATAATAATGTTTTAAAGGGGAAAGTGTTTTTTGAAAACTTTTTCTTCAACAAAGAAAATAATATTTATCACGTTAAACGTTATTTGTTACACGACATACATCAACTGATAGTAATGTTCTCACACATACAACTGTATATTTGAAATTATTAATACTACAACTACTTCAGCCTTGGTTATAAAATCTGATAGACCAAATGATAACTGTGACAAAAATATACAACCCCTCTTGAACCTCCTGATTTCTTTAGGCTACGTTTGAAAGATTTTCAATGTGTTCAACATTTTCTTTACGAATTATTGAAATTCCATAATCCTTATACTGAATGCCATTAATCTTCTATTCTGGGTGTCAAAGACATCCAGTGTCATGATATCATCTGCTGGTGTTATAATCACTTGGAGTATCATAATCTGATATAACCCTGTATTTTGAGTTGTAATTGCAATTTAGGAAGATGCAAAATATATAAGTTTGTTTTTGTTTGAGAATTATAACTTTTGCTACTATTTCTTTCATACGGAAAGGAGAGGCATAACTTCAGATGTATGCACATTTTTAAAATTGTCTTTTTTGATTAAACAATCCGGTGTTCAATCATTATCTTAACACCTCATCTAGGAAGTATAACAGAAAATGAAATTATTTAATATTGATATTGTAACAGCCAAAACTCTTCCGCAATTTCTTGTATCCAAAATATAAATATAGAAAAGGGAAAACTAAATAGTATAGGACCAGGAAATATATAAAATTAATTGCTTCGAGAATTTTTACTCGAGTTTGTTATAGTTTACTTCGAATCTATAACGAAAAAGCAATAACTAATAACCATTTTGAATGGAGAGTAAGAATTCAAGCAAACTAAACGTGAGTAAGTAAAAAAAAAAGTTCTTAAGACCGCAGACTGAAATCTGCATTGCAAATAAGATGTAATATTAAGAAAAGTGATCGATGTTTAAGTCAACAGCTGTGATTTGTGGCTAGAAAACGTTAAAGTAAAATATCCGAAGCAGAAATGAGAAGCTAAATTCGATTTTCAAAGAATTTTTATTTGCCCTAGATTATAAATGAAAGAGCTAATAAAGTAAAATATAAAAAAACTAAATTAAAAGTTCTAATTTTAGTTAACTGTGATCAAATTAATCTTATTTAGGAAAACTAATTGGAAAATTATTCAAATATACTTTTAATTAAATATTTTGTTTCAAAGTTACACGAACCGCCAACATTAGTCTCGCACGTCTTTACAATATGCTTTCATTAAATAGACTTCATTAAGTATTCATAATAATCAGCATAAAATTATTTTCCTGCGCAGTTAGTCTCATAGTTGGGAAGAGAGTTATGGTTTTCATTGAAGCGAAATCATTGACTCACGGATTTGGTGACTTGGTGAGAAAAATGAATGTTCTGGAAAATATGAAAGATATGAAATCAAATTGTAATTTTTGTGTTCTTCCAAAACTTTTATGTTTATAATACGCTTAAGAATTTTCTTTCTTTCTATTACAGACTCTAATATTGTTTTCCTGCGCAGTTAGTCTCATAGAAAAGAAAAGAGTTTTGCAGATAGTTTTCATTGATGCCAAATAGTTCGCGGATTTGGCGAATAGCAGAGAAAAATGAATGTTCTGGAAAATATGAAAAATATGAAATCAAATGTAGTTTTTGTATTCTTCCAAAACTTTTTTGTTTATAATACACTTAATTTATGTTTATATAATAACACACTTAATTAATTTATGTTATATTATAATACACTTTAAATTATGTTTATAATACACTTTTTTTCTTTCTGCTAAGAAACACTAATATTGCTTTACAACGTTGCCTGTCTCTTAATAAGGAAAAAGATTTTACAAATACTTTTCATTGATGTCTGATAAATAATTCGCGGATTTGGCAACAAAAAAAAACGTTGGAAAATGCAAGAATTATGGCGATATTAAGAGATAAGATTCGATATCCTAGAAAATTTTATACCCAGTTGCAAAAACTGTAAAAAAAAAGCTGCCACACCAGAAAACGATTCTATCTTAGAAATATTGATTGCAAAAAAAAAAAAAAATGTTTCTGGTTTTCCCGGGTTTAACGAGATTTGATTTCAAATATTGTTGTACTGTACGACTATTTCATCAGAATATACACATTTTTATAAAGTTATCATATCACAGACAGACAGACCTAATAATAAAACTGCATTTTAAAATAAAAGACCATAAAAAAGTTAATAAAATCTCGAGGTTGGATATTTTATCCATAGAAACCTTTTCTATAATTCGTATGCAAGGAAGCAAAACGTTTAACAACAATTTCTTAAACCATAGCATAAACAATGAATGTTCAATTAATTAAATATTTTAGTCCATTCAAAAGTCTTTTCTCAATAAAACTTTTTCTTAAGATTCGCCGAATAAAAAATACATACGTATTAATTTAAACAAAGAAAAAAAGTGACTTAACAGGGTAAAGGGAAATGTAAATAAAAAAACCCGGAAATTTCAATTATTCGTGGTGCAAAAACGCTTAAAAATGACTAATTAAAATTTTCATCTAAAAGTATTCTCGGGTGAGATCTAACGTCAGCGAAATGTTTGAAGGCTTCACACAAGTGTCATTTAATTAGTTCCTGATTTAATGAGATTTAAGTAATATGTATTTAACTGAACATTCAGGAAATGCTGCTGGATAATGAAATTTTAATGAAAATGAAGTAATCTCTAAAAATAGATTTTAATTAAAATCGCTTTGGAATATATATATTCGAAAATAAAAAGCTTTGAGACGAAGGCAGTTGCTTATGTACAGCTATTGAAAAAGTTCAAATTTTTATCTTATGTTTTATGTATTCAGTAATTTCATGTATTATGTAGTCAGTTACATAACAGCTTCAGAAGTACATTATTTTTTAAATGAGAAGAACATAGAAATAAAATAAAAATAAGGGACACTGTGGGGCACATCCATTTAAAAATTATTTGAATCTATCAATATATTTGTAAATGCAATTTTGTTAAAAAAAAATGAACAAAATAATAAGATAATTACAGAAAAAAATAAAAACCAAGCAATTATATACATAAAAAGTTGCAATCGTTTCGTTTTATACTTTCTCGCGCACGAATTACAGAAAAAAAAAGTAACCGTAAAAAAAAAATCGAATTCGAGATTTTCTCGAATTTCCATGTTTTAGACCTCTTTAAATTCGAAAAGCACATTGTTGGAAAATGTCTATGATAAAGATAACTCAAAAACACTTTGAGCTAGAGAGATGAAATTTGGCACATGGTTCTTACGTCTAATTTGTAATTTCCATCAAATTTTGACCAAAATATGTTCAAAAGAAGTATGTTTGTCCGGCTGTTCAAATATAAGAATAAAACAAAGGGGGCTGTATGGAAAACATTCAGTACACAGATTTAACATCTATAGATGAGACAGGTATCAAAGTTTGAGTCAAATACAACGAGTGGTTGAATTTCTATTCATCTGTACATTCAGAAGCATGCAAACGCGATAATTCAAACCCGCAATGACTGAAATATAATAAATTTGGCGTGTGATTTTGTGATTACAAGACCAATTCAGTGTCCATTTTTTGTTATAATCCTTTGGGAGATAAGATTCTAAAATATATATTCGATTTTCGGATACTATTCATTGTATGCTAAACATTATTCACCAAAACATTCGCCAAACATTACGTGATATATCCAGTAAAAATGTTAAATTCACGCCAAAAATTCACAATTCGTAACTATCGTACACCAGTATCATGTAAGGTATTCTCTGGACTAACACCTTTTTCTAGAGATAATGCGAGAATGTTTTGGGAAAGCAGTCCTAATGGTTTTTATCGTGCTTTCTTACAGCCAAGTAAAAAGTTTTCATGTAAATGGATTTTTTTAAAAATGAAATGAAACTTAATGAACTTAGAATAAAAACTGTATATTAATTCTTATCTGTATAGTTCGAATTGTTAGGCATAATTCTAAAAATGTGTTTTTCGAAATCAGGGAGATCTGAAATATGAAGATCCATCTAAATCTCGATTTCGGAATTTTGGAAGATTGCAATTCTTTCCCTGTACTTCGTACGTTAGAAAATAAGAAGAACAATTCATATTCAAATTGTTTTCTTTGTTTCTTTTTTGTTACACATACTTTAAATAATATGAATGATTTAAAGTTTGCTACTATGATTCGGGGACGAATTTCTTAAAAATCGCTGTAATATTTTGAAATTTTTGATTAAACTATATTTAAAAAACTTAAATGAAACAAAATATACCAGTTAAATGTCAAAATAATTTTAAAAATTGGGGGAAATGTGTGTGTGTGTGTGTGTGTGTGTGTGTGTGTGTGTGTGTGTGTGTGTGTGTGTGTGTGTTTGTCGAAATGATAAATAAAACAATAATATTTTAGTTTAAATATTTATCAAATCATTTGTTTAAAATCTTACAGATAGCTTAATTGGTATATTCCCTAATTACTGAACTAAAAAATCAGCTTTCTTTTCATCCGATCATTAAATAATCTACTTCGATTGATAGATTACATGAAATTTTGAATTTCTTTTTCTCATTATAAAGCTTTAAATAAACTATAGAATATTTCTCATTGAACAGATTGCTTTTTCTCTACTTCGGGAACTAAAGAATATATTGCAAAAATATTTCAACTAATTTGAACAAAAATAAGCCTTTTTTGCCTTAGATTTTAATTTGTGATGTTTTTCATAAAAAAATTTCATTAAAATTTAAAATTTGAGAAAAATTTCCTTTAAGAATATACAATAGCATTATACAAATATGAAAATTAATGCAACTTTTCAATGAATAAGCTGTAAAAAAATACAAACGATTTTATGGCGAAAATTATTCAGAAATCAAGAATTTTGAATAAAAAATATATTTGACATTTTTGTAAAAATTGCGTGAAAATAAATTGTGGGACAGAATTAAGAGCAATATGGTATTTCAAAGCTTATGAAAAAATTGTATTTGAGAAGGGATTTTTTTTTTTCTTTATTACAGCTACTGCAGAGTTGAATAACTTTTAATTTCAAATACTCTATCAATTTTAATGCGTCTCATCTTCGTCATCATTTCAATGAATTTAATTGAAGCTGACTACGCAAAAAAAGAAAAAAAAATGCTGGATGAGCAACTTTATTGTTCACTGAAAACCAGGTAGAGTGGTCTCATCAAAATTTTCTCGCGTACTCTCTTAAAAACTTGTCGTGCCAGAGAATGCCATATATGACATTGGTGCACTATAGTCACGAAATATTAAATTTTGACACGAATTTAGCAATTTTACTGAATAAAATGGGGAGTTATTTGGCGATGAATCCCTGGTATTTGATTAATAGTTTCCGAAAATCGAATTTATGTTACAGACACATTTTTCTTCTATCGAATGGAACAAAGTTTTGACACAAAACTGCACTCGCAGTTACAAATTCCATGCCTAATTTAATATATTTATTAAATATTATATTAATTAATAAAAAATATATTATATTAATAAAGTTATATTAATAATAATTATATTAATAAAATTATATTAATAATAATTATATTAATAAAATTATATTAATAATAATTATATTAATAAAAAATATATTTGACATTTTTGTAAAAACTTTTTATTAAATTTTGGCACGAATTTAGCAATTTTACTGAATTAATTGGGGAGTTATTTGGCGATGAATCCCTGGTATGTGATTAATAGTTTCCGAAAATCGAATTTATGTTACAGACACATTTTTCTTCTATCGAATGGAACAAAGTTTTGACACAAAACTGCACTCGCAGTCACAAATTCCATGCCTAATTTAATATATTTATTAAATATTATATTAATTAATAAAAAATATATTATATTAATAAAATTATATTAATAAAAAATATATTTGACATTTTTGTAAAAATTGCGTGAAAATAAATTGTGGGACAGAATTAAGAGCAATATGGTATTTCAAAGCTTATTAAAAAATTGTATTTGTGAAGTGATTTTTTTTCTCTTTATTATAGCTACTAAGTCATTAGTTTTGAATTATCGAGTTTACTTGTTCCTGAAAGTACAGACAGGCAGACAATCAGATCTACAGATAGAATCTTCTACAGATAGAATCTACAGATAGAATCTTCTACATATAGAATCTTCTATAGATAGAATCTACAGATAGAATCTTCTACAGATAGAATTTTCTATAGATAGAATCTACAGATAGAATGAATCTTCTACAGATAGAATCTTCTATAGATAGAATCTTCTATAGATAGAATCTACAGATAGAATCTTCTATAGATAGAATCTACAGATAGAATCTTCTACAGTTAGAATCTTCTACAGATAGAATCTTCTATAGATAGAATCTTCTATAGATAGAATCTACAGATAGAATCTTCTATAGATAAAATCTACAGATAGAATCTTCTCTATCTAGCTCTCATCGTGTTTGCTGTTATCTTGCTAACGTCTATTCGAATAGCTGGATTGATTTACTTCCACTGAATAAATTTTACTCAAAATTTGACAGAAATCTGAAAATTTGGGGTAAAGACAATATACCAAATTTCTAGCTCAAAGCGTTTTTGACTTATCTTTGTCATAGAAAAACAGAAGGAAAATTTTAAGAAATGTGTTTTTCAAACTCAAAGAGGTCTAAAACTTGGAGACTCATCAAAATCTCTAGTTCGAAATTTTTGAAAATTACTATACTAGGTATATGAGAAAATAAAAGTCAATCACTGTTATGCTAAAAAATACTAAACGGTGTTTAGGTTGCAACATATTTTACTAAACGGTTTTCGAAAGCTAGTTTTATTGTAATTCTTTAAAATTCTTTCCAAAAATATTGAACGTGAAAAAGAACAGAAAAAAGTTTCAATTCGTAGAAAACATAGATCGCTCAGTATCCAGTTCACAGAATGACATAATCACATGACTAACGTAACCGCACTTGTCACCATATTTTTAAGTCTTCGCCTGCCGTACAGTTATTTCTTTCTTTCTTTCTTTTGCCATACAAGTGAAAAGTTTAATGGATTTCAGAATTTATGAGGGCCATTTTTTTTCAAGCTCCGATGGATTTAAAAAATAGGCCAATAGAAAAAAATAGGAATTTATTACCAAATGTCATGGAAAAAACTTGGGTTACTTTACGAAATAGTCGATGCGAAGATTCAGGCATTTGTCACATCGGCAGAGCAGATTTTCGATCCTCTTTTCAAAGAACATTGTCTTTGAAGATCTGACATGAGCTTTAACATTTCTTTGAAGCACCTCAATAATCTGGAAATTCTTTGTGTTTTCATTTAATTGAATGAAGCAGGAATATATAAATATTCAGATATCAGAGTCTCAATTTTGGTATGCTCATCTTCCAGATTATTAAACAAGATTTTCTTTTTGGTGTAAAATTACGTCCTTGTTCATCTCCACCGAGAACGTGCCTTAGAGCCGAGTGAATTTAAAGTCTTCCCTGAACTGAAGAACCGATTTCGAGGCCAAAGCATCCAATCTAATGAGAAGCTCCAAATGAATGTTAAGGTCCATTTCAAATTACTGGAGATAACGTTATTTTTAAAAGAGATTATAAATCTGATCCCCTTCTTCTTCTTGCGTACAGCCGACCACTCCGCCACCACTGAACGTAGCAGTATCGACAGGATTTGTTGTGACCGACTGCTATCTTGAGTATTGTCCATCCTTGCATTGACCGATTTGTCAAACGGACATTCTCCTCGAGGTAATTGACCACAAAGTGGTCAATTATTGTCTTTCTTCCTAATCTACAAACTCTGAAATAGTTGGTAAAAAACTGACAATTTTTGACATCATGTCCTTCAGAGTTTTAAGATTACCTGGTACCATCAGTACTGTACTTAAGTCATTATTTATAATTTTCAGATTTTTTCTTAACTCCGAGATTTCAATACATTCCTTTAAATAGTGGTAAACAGTACCGATTCCTCCACAAATGCATTTATTGTCCTGCATTCTTCCAAATCTTTGGAAATATGCCGGAAATCTCCCATGTCCTGATATAATTTGAATTATCAGTGGATGGTATCTTCTTATTTTTATTTCTGGATTAGGAATAAAATCGAAAGTTACTCTTCCGTTTTTGGACATATACCATCTGTCAAACCATTGCAGCTTTATTTCTTCTCTTAATTCCCATTTTAAGACACCATTTGATTTGGGGACAACCATATCAACACCCTCTTTCTGTGCCGCCAACTTTGCATATTGATCCGCCTTTTCATTACCATATATCCCAATATGGGCCTTAACCCAATTCAACTCTATCCACTTGTTAGTTTTTACACTTTTTATCTTTTCTTTTATCGTCCATATTTCCTTATTACAATTGTGAGAAGATTGTATGGCTTGTAGGACGGAGAGAGAATCTGAAAAAATTGAGCACATCTGTCCGTCCTCCACCCTTTCACAATATTCAATGGCCATCTTTAAAGCTTGCACTTCTGCCTGGAAACTTGTGGCATGGTTCGATAATTTCACAAGACTTTTATCGATCTCTTTCTCATAGTAGTATACTACTATTGCAGCTCCTACTTTATTTTCATCTTTTGAACCATCTGTAAAAATTTCTATTCCATCCATATCTGGGATTTTAATTTGAAAACTGTGAATAAACCATTCTGCAGGATGTTGTTCGAATTTGTCAAAATACATCTCATAATCTTTTTTGCTGAAGCATTTGTTTCCTATTTTAACTTTATTACTAGAAGTTCTTATTTGAAATTTAGTGAAAATTTCCGTTGCTCTGAGGTCCATTGGCAAAATTCCCGTTATCACTTGAAGGGCTTCTGTAGAAATGGTTCTATAAGCCCCAGACATAATGATGAGAGGGCACCGTTGGAATAAATCTGATCCCCTATATGATAAATGCCTGAATCAAATATGGTGAAATGTAACAATGTCAATCCACACCCACAAACACATAAAAAACAGACTAAAGTCTTTTTATCTTACATTGACTTGGGAACGACAATAAATATTGCTACAAATCTAGTTTATAGGTGTTTAAAATCAGCATGTGCTTCACTGTGAAATGGGTTACACAATGGAGTTAGTAAGCTTTCTCGAATTGGCATTGCAACGGTGTTAGCATTCCTACCTTGGAAACGGTACAAAATAGAGAGGGAATGTCTATTGAAAATTATCATCAATTATGGATTTGATACAAAAAAAAAATACTTTGTTTACACTTTAATTGCTTGTGTTAGTTCATTTTTAGTAAATTTCTAGCACCATTTTGGAAAAAAGAAACGTTTATCGTAATGAATTAGCATTGAATATAAGTCTCAAGTGTCACGGGAATATGTACACATTTTCTCTCTCTCTCTTTCTCTTTCTCTCTCTCTCTTCCTCACACACACACACACACACACACACACACACACACACACACACACACACACACACACATATATATATATATATATATATATATATATATATATATATATATATATATATACATATATTGGGTGTCCAATAAACTTTCTTCATATTAACTTGAGAACGGCCAAAGATATTGCCGCAAATTTGGTGTTTAAGTATTTAAAGATACAATGTACTACTACATGTTGATATGGGTGATAGCATCAACTGCCGTAAAACAATCTAGTTTAAATTCTTATATAGAAAATGGTACGATGTAGAAAGGGAATGTCTATTGCAAAATTGCGAACAATTATCGATTTAATACCAAAATATACCCTGTAAACATTTTAATACCAAGAACAGAATGCCTAAAATATACAAAACTAGCTATATAAAGCACATTTATTACTTTTCAAGGACAAAATATAATTCATAAAATATAATTTATGATAATTACTTTTGTCAGTAAATTTTCAGTAAATTTCTAGTATTTCGACAGTCACACACTAAAGCAAAGCAGGGAATGACTCGACTGAAATGGAAACAACTTCCGTCAAGTTCTTATTTTTGACCTTTTCAAAAAACATATACTATGTTCTGAACTTTATTGGATATTTTATTCTTAACATACTGTTTGAATGCTTGAATGTTTGCATCAGAAAAATAGCAAACTAGATATTGAAACTGAAATATTTCCCTTTCCTCCATTCCAATAAAAGATACAATAAATGAAACAGAAAAGAAACTTGCACACTTTACTGGGGGAAAAACATGCTTGCCATTTTAAGCAACAATATGTTAAGAACGTGTGTCATTTGTTTATACACAATTTCAAAGCATTCCCTTGACTTAACAGAGAGTTCGAGAATTTTTTTTTTTACTTTTCTATTCAACAGAAAAACTTTTCAACACCTGCTATCACAAAAGAAGTTCAAATTTCTTTTCACATTTCTTCTTCAGAGTGAATGACTTTATTATTTTGTCATTTTTTGAAAAACCATCGACAGTCTCAAAATGAAAAACTCTTTCTTCTTCCACTGATATTGTGTTTGCGCTTGTGGTTTGAATATCTGATATGAATCTGTAGTGGATAATGTTCGAAAGAATTGCTGTCGAGATTTGAAGGAAAATTACGCATTTTTATCATGTGGGAACAAGATATTTTTTGAGGTTCCTGAAGCCAAAAATATGACAGAACATTGGCGATTTATTGCTTTTGAGGCATCAATTTCTCGCTTTTAAGGCTATTAGAAAGGGGATTAAGAAGGTTGTCACATATGGAGACTTATCCTTAACAAAAAATTACAACTTGTGTGATAACAAATGTCCGGCATGTAATCGATTCTCCTTTCCGGCCAGTAAAGGGCAGGGTCATAAGAAGTTATTGCCCAAAGAAGCGCAGAGCACAAAGAAGAAAATGGAAATGTGTTGCAAACACACACACATATATATATGTGTGTGTGTGTGTGTGTGTGTGTGTGTGTGTGTGTGTGTGTGTGTGTGTATAAATTTTCAAAAAAATACTGCTGCTGGAACAATTTTGAGATTAAAAAAAACATATCCTTTCTAGAAGTTGACGTTTGAGCAATTCATTAGTCATGTGATTATTCGAAATCAGTTTAAACCTGATTTCCAAAGAAAAAAAAAATCTTTCTAAAAATTGAAATATGCGCAATCTGATAGTCACATGATTGTTTAATACCAGTTTTAAATATTTTTTTCCTAAAAAAAGTGTCTAGCCGAGAGAAAAAAAAATTTAGAACTCGATTGATTTTGAGGTGGTCTAAAACCATTTCTTTACGTTGGTGATTGCAAAGTATAAATCATGTGAGAAAATAATGTTTTCCTGCTGGATTGATACCACGTGACTAAAATATCATGTTCTCGTATGATAACTTGGAATTTGAGATGGCATATCTCATTTTTTCTTTCATTTAAGTTATGGTACTGGAATAAAGAGGAGCTTTGATTGAATAAAGGATATTGATAACACTTATTTCCACCTTAAAAATAAACGTTTCCACTTTGCAATTCATTTCCTAAAAACAAACTACTTTTTTATTATATATATATATATTATTTTATCTTAATGTGCTAAGGTCTTAAATGATTTTGTAAAATAGTATTACTTACTTGTATACGATTATAGAGGAAGCATTGTAATTGTCAAAAAAATTCGAGCTCGAGATACTGAAGAATCTTCATGTTTGTGGTGAAAGCTTATAAGCCAGTTAAAAGCTACGCTACACGAACAATCGCTTTTGTATCGTGGGCATGTTACTGGGCTGCGAATCACAAGGTTCCAGGTTCTATCCTCGCTCATTCCAACCGTCACATTAGTGACCTCAGACGATGAACCTTCAACCTTCGTACAGCTGTTGTGGCGCCATCTACCCACAGCAAACCAAAGTCGTCAGACTCACTTGACGCATCAACAGCAACCACTCACCCACACACACTCGCCATAACATTTGGCGCTACTCAAATGGGTACAGGCGCATTGGAATCAACAGATAATATATCACCACTGAACAGCCATATCGTTCGTCTCACCTCCGACTCACTGAAGGGAGAGTCTGTAATGAATAGCTTATAAGCCAGTTAACAGCTACGCTACCGGAGCAATTTCATTTGTATCGTGGTCATGTTACTGGGCTGCGAACTACAAGGTCCCAGGTTCTATTCTCGAGCATCACAATTCGCAACAACTAAAAAACGCATTAACTTAAATATGTCAAATTTGGTATAGGAATTTTTGACTACACGTGATCTACGCAAAGAATTTAAAGAAATTGGACATATTGAAGATTATTTTTCCTTCACGAAAAATAAATCTTAGTTTGTGATCGAAAGGAAGCTTTACTTCGCGAAAGGGAAATCCTTGTTATAATAGAATAGATTAGCGAACAATGAGCCGTAAAAAAATTTCTGAGTGAGTAAATCATGTATATGATAACTCATGTAACCACTCTCTAAATTTAATGAAACACAAAAAATTAAGATGCAAAAAAACCTGTTGCAGGGAGTAAATCCCGCATATTATAAATTCCATTTAAACGTTCTGAATATTTAATGAAACACAAACATTTAGCTGCAAAAATCACATGTCCATAAATTCCATGTAACCATTCTCTGGGAATACAGAACATTTAGCCACAAAAAACATATCTGAGTGAGTAAATTACGTATCCTATAAATTCCATTTAGCCGTTTTATATATTCAGTGAAACCCAAAATAATTTAGCTGCAAAAAACATATCTGAGTGAGTAAATCCCGTTTGCTATAAAGTCCATGTAACCGCTCTCTAGAAACACAAACCGTTTAGCCTCAAGTAACATAGCTGAGTGAGTGAGTCATATATCGTATAAATTCTATGTAACCTTTCTACCTATTCAATGAAACAAAATATTTCACTGCAAAAAATATATTTCAGTGAGTAAATCGCGAATCCTATAATTTCTATGTAACCGTTCTCTATATTCAATGAGACATAAAAAATTTATCCGGAAAAGAAAATATCCGAGTAAGTAAATCAGGTATCTTATAAATTCCATGTAACCGTTCTTTATATTCAATGAAACACAAACAATTTAATTGCAAAAAATATATCTCATTGTGTAAATAAGGCATCCTATAAATTCTATTTGATCATTCTTTATCTCAATATTCAATGAGACACAAAAAAATTTAGCTGCAAAAATATCTGAGTGAGTAAATTATTATATTAATCATTAAATTCTATTTAATCATTCTTCATCTCAATATTCAATGAAACACAAACAATTTAGCTGCAAAAAGTATCTGAGTGAGTAAATCATTCTATTAATCATTAAATTCTATTTAATCATTCCTTATCTCAATATTCAATGAAACACAAAAAAAATTTAGCTGCAAAAAATATCTGAGTGAGTAAATCACGTAAATTCGATGCAACCGTTCTCTAGAAACACAAAGCGTTTAGCCGCAAGAAAAATATCTGAGTGTGTGATTCATATATCGTATAAATCCTATGTAACCTTTCTATCTATTCAATGAAACAAAAAATTTAACTGCAAAAAATATATTTTAGTGAGTAAATAGGGTATCCTATAATTTCCATGTAACCGTTCTCTATATTCAATGAGACATAAAAAATTTATCCACAAAAGAAAATATCTGAGTAAGTAAATCAGGTATCTTATAAATTCCATGTAACCTTTCTTTAAATTCAATGAAACACAAGCAATTTAACTGCAAAAAGGATATCTCATTGAGTAACTCAGACATCCTATAAATTCTAATTAATCATTCTTAATCTCAATATTCAATGAAAGACAAAAAAAAATTAGCTGCAAAAAGTATCTGAGTGAGTAAATCATTCTATTAATCATTAAATTCTATTTAATCATTCTTTATCTCAATATTCAATGAAACACAAAAAAATTTAGCTGCAAGAAATATCTGAGTGAGTAAACCACGTATCCTATAAATTCGATGCAACCGTTCTCTAGAAACACAAAGCGTTTAGCCGCAAGAAAAATATCTGAGTGAGTGATTCATATATCATATAAATTCCATGCAACCTTTTTCTCAATTGAATGGAATACAAAAAAATGCAGTCGTAAAAAGTATACCTGAGTGAGTAAATCACTTATTCTATATTCAATGAGAACAAAAAACAATATACATATAGACAAATATATATATATGAGTGAATCACATATCGTATAAATTCCGTGTAACCTTTCTCTTTATTCTAACAAACACAAAATTTTACTTATCTCGAATCTGAAAGATCCATATTAAATGTGCAGAGAAAATTTACTCCGTATTCTGTTTCCGATATGCTAATTATTATGCAGATTTCAACTTGGAGGTTATATTTGCCTCTAAGTTGAGATTAAATTTCGCCTTCCATTTGTTATACTTCAATGCTTTGCTGAAAATTCTTTAATATGAGTTCTCTTAGATGTCGGATTTTAATTAATGGTACATAAGAGAGATCGTTCCGCTTCGTTCACTAGCTTCTGGGGAATTAACCATATTGGACTAACTTTTCATTCCTGCAACTTCTATACGTGATTGTCATTTGTAATATATCAAATGATATAACCAGCATTGTTTATGATCAAAATGTCACAAAAAGTGTGCTTTATCATCAAAAAATAAATAGCAACTTGATAAAAAAAAGTTAAGATATTTGACTAAAGACTTATTTAACTTCCGTAAATGCAAGAAATATTCGAAATATTACCAGGCTACAAAGATTAAAATTACTATATGTGAAATCAGGCTGTTGAAGACAACAAGTTGTAAACGTCATGCCAGAATATATATATATATATATATATATATATATATATATATATATATATATATATATATATATATATATATATATATATATATAATATTATTACCCGATGGACAAACTGAATGGCCGGACCAGCGAGACAGCCACACACACTGGCTGGAACAGTGGTTTAGTCCTAAAAGGTCATTACCTGCCACGGTATAACCCTTCCCTTGGGAAGTATGTCACGTCATTGATGGGAGGTAGCCACACACCCCTCTCTCTGTACTCACCCTGGTAGCAAGATCTGACCATCATAACGGAAGCTTCTAATCTTCATTTTAAGGTGCCCTCAATGGGAGCTCTTTTAAGGTAAGTCAAGTCAACCATCTGACTCTTCAACCCACCACGAAGGCACACGGATTTAAACCATAAGACTGAATAGCGGACCGCCGCAACAGCAACACTGGTGGGAACTGTGGTTTAGTCCTAAAGGCCATCACCGGCCACGGTACAACCCTCCCCGAAGGAAGTACGTCCCGTCATCGATGGGAGGAGTCAGATCCTCCACCTATTTGTGCACTCTCCAGGGTGGCGATATCCAACAACCACGCCGGAAGCATCTCATCCTCATTTCGAGGTGCCCCACCCCCCGAGGGTTGTTCTTTTAAGGCAAAAAAAAAAAAGAAAATGCATTGATAACCTAGGGGAGTGGTCTCCTAAAAACCTTCTAGCATACTTTCTTATAAAGTTACTATCCCCTTATCTCTCTCAAAAAATTGCGTTTCTTGGATAAGGCAGCGAATGCTTTACTTGGTATTGGAATACAATATTTACGAAATATTCATTTTGATATAAATTTAGCATTTTCACTGAATTTATTGTGTGATCCTTGACGAATTTTTTAGCGATTAATCTCTGAAATGTGGTTAATAGTATCCGAAAATAGAATTTGTCTTTTAGATGCGTTTTTCCCAATGGGCTGAAACAAAAATTTGATACAAATCTATACTTTCTTATAAAGGCTTATAATAAAGGTTTCTATTTTCGGATAAAGGTGTTATTCCAGAAAACGCCTTGGCGTAAAAGAGTTACGAAATTTTAACCTTTGTTGCGAATTTAGCATTTTCACTGAATCTGTTATATGATCTTTGGTGAGACTTTTTGGCGATTAATCTCTGGCATGCAGTTAATAGTATCCGAAATCGAATTGGGTTTCTTTTTTCCAACCGGCACTGAAATATTACCGTAGTCATAAAAGGACATAACAAATTTGATATAAAAGTCAAGGCGTTTTCGAACTATCGCGTTTACAAGCTTCTGAAGGTATAGACAGACATTTAACTGCTGGTTTCATTTAGCTCAAAATTCGATAGATGTCTACATCATAGATGTGAAATGTGAGTGTCAAATTTCATCCATATAGCTCTCTTCGGTTTGTAGTTGTTGTCTTAACATATACTCCATCATTAGGACAGACGGATCTTCTCAGAATGAATTTTCCTTAAAATTTCATAGAAATTAAAAAAAACTGATGGAAGCTCAAAGCGTTTTTGAGTTAACATTATCCCACACAGAACAGAGGGACAGACAGATATTTCCCAAAAATGTGCTTTTCGAACTCAAGGAGGTCTAAAATGTGAGGATTCTTTAAAATCTCGTGCTCGAAATTTTCGACGATTACAATACCTTCTCTATACTTTTTACACAAGAAAATAAAAATTTAGTAACGCATAAAATTTTTATATTATCTGTGACTTTATGTTTAGTTAAATTGGAACTTCGCTTCATTAAACTTCATGAAAACTTAATGACTGCACCAATATGTTTTTTAAAACCATTGAAAAAAACCATTTTATCTAAGAATTTAATTTAATTGAACAATGCAAGTGTTGATAATACCACTCTTTGTAAATAATTCTTTTTCTGATTTTTCTATTCATTGCCACTTTTTACACCACATAATGAATATAATTGCGAATTTATATTTCTCCCTGTGAAGTGGGCCTCATACTAAAAGAGAGGATATATATATATATATATATATATATATATATATATTGAAAATACAATAATAAAGGCGATATTTTTATCATGTCTCGATATCTTGCAATCCTTCGAGAAGATTCTTGGCCCAGTCTTGGAAATTACTTAAACCGAACTCTCAGCGATTCAGTGAATGTTCTCTCTAAAGTGTTGATTCTGGAGCGAGCTTTCTAGCTGCACCCTGAGGGTATTGCTTAGTAATGATTGGCTGTTTGATTATATGTTGTTTATTGTTGCAATTGCTGTTTCATTTATACATCTACATCTACAGTTTTGCTACCTGTGTTTTGCACATGAATCACAGGTAGCATGAAAAGTCTTAGTCTGCTATTAAGTTTGATGGATTTGTCATTGTATATTTCCTTAACATTATGTAGTTAAACTCAATCATCCTGGTGATATTTAAGAATTAATTATAATTAAATCCCGTGTTATCGTTGTCGTATTACATTTGTACAATTTTTTTAACTCTTAATTCAACAGGCAGTGAATGGAAAATCAAGTACAAAATTCCATTCATGGAATATGATGATCGTAAACATGAAATAAGCGAAGTTAAATGAAAATATTCCATATGAAAAAGCAGGAAGTAAAATCAAGAACAAACTTTACCTGGCATTTTGATCGTATGTCGGTAGTAGTCCTCCACGGTTGGCTTGTAAGTGGAAGTGAAGAACCCTTCTAAGTACTGGACGACAAGAGACGTTTTGCCGACGCCTCCTGGTCCTAGGACCACTAGCTTGTTTTCTCTTGAGCTGCCCATCCGTGTGCTCCTGGGAGCTTCAGAATTGTTTTGCTCACTTGAAGAGCACCAACAGAAGCAGCAAAATGCCCTCAGCACCTCTTCACAGGTGCAGAAATTATCTTCTTCAAGCTCTTGATTGGTTGGCGGGGGGTCTAGATCAGGCGAAAGAGAAGAGGGTTGAGCAGTGGGCTCAACTTCTATCACTGCTGTGTTTGGAGATAGTCCCTCAGATCTGTAAAAGAATATTTGTTCATTTTTTATAAAAGAAATACATTTTTCGAGCAACAAACTATGGATAATAATTCTATAGAATTTTAACCCAAGTGAAGCAAGTCATTTTATGGTTTACCTTTATTGGAAGGAATACCATTAACTGAATGAATTATTCTACAGTTTCTAAGTTATTGCTGATCTTTTTCATGTTCCAGAATCGTTTATCGTTGATGCAACCTATTATAAATCCTTAACCTTAAAGACCCAAACTATACACTTGACATTCTTTTAAAGAATTGATGTCCCAGAGTCAAGATACAAATTCTTATATGCATAGAAGCATTCGCTTTTTGTAAAAACATACCGTATAAACAAAGAAATAAAATGATTTAGAAGAAAGATGATCAAACAAATAATTTATAATATTTTGCAAAATATGGTTGCAGACGAAAAGGAAGGAATTTTCAAATAAAGTAACGACACATTCTTGTTTCTTTTCTTTTTCTTATTTTATTAGATTTCAGAAAAGATATCATTATTTAGATAAACCGTTTTTCAGAATGGGAAACATATTTAGAAAATAGTAAATGGAGGGAGATAAATCACCGACGGATAAAATCTGTGATAAGTCATTTTTTGGTTGTTTATGCAAGTTGTTTTAACGAAGATTACAGTTGAAAAGAGTTAGTTTGAAAATTTGGCAGTATTTATTGAGAATGCTTGTGATATATTCATGACTTTCCAAAAAATATCAAAGACGTAATTCAAAATTCTAATTTTGAGAATGAGACGAGCTTAGGGTGACAAGAAGGTAAAAATATAATTTTTTCATTGGTTGAGAGATATATTTCTATAATTAAAAGAAGTAATTCATACACTCTTTTCAGAGAATTAGATAGAATAATATTGATAGTAAAAAAACAGAACATAAATCTGTAATTGAATTAGGGTTAATATATAGTTATTAACATGTTAAAGATGTTATTGGGAGTACAAATACAGGGTGTTTTAAAATTCTTACTTGGTTACAAAATGTATTACGAAACAATCGCTGGAAATAAACTATAGCATTTGTACTGTGTACTTAATTTTTTTAGTTCAGCAATTTTATTTTCTATTGTCATCAAAATAGCTTCAACGAAGGAAATAGCTTAATGTGCTTTTGATTACTTGAATTCGAATCGACCATTCTAGTTCAATATCAATTTTGAACATACGTAAGGGACATAAAAGTAACTAAAGAACAGAATGTTTGCAACGCCAGTTGAAAATATTGAGACACTTTAAATTAGGATTAAAGAAATGGTGTATATATAGTGATAGATAAAATGTTGGACAATGCTGTACAAGAATTGACATTCATTGAGATACCAAGGATATTCACATAGTAATTTATTGAAATTTGCAACCATATTGAAACACTCTAAATCTGGACAAAAAAAAAATGGGGTGTTTATCGTGATAGTTGAAATGTTGGACAATATTTTACAAAATTGTTACTGCTTTGACATACATCGAGATACCAAGGATATTTAAATAGAAATTTATTGAAATTTTCAGCCCTATTGATACACTCTAAATTAGGATCATGGATGTAGTGTTTTAGACTGATAATTGAAATGTTGGCAACACTTGTCTTGACTTGAAATACTGCTTTGACATTCTTCGAGATGCCAGGAATATTCAAATAAAATTTGTTTGAAGTAAGTGGCTTTATTTTAAAAATGTACTAATGTCTTTAAAATATAACGAAAAAACCAAATTATAATAATTACTTTACAATAATTTTTTGTAATCAGAGACAGGCTTTGTATTACTATTTCTATTATTTTGTATTATATTACATTAATAACTATCGCAATAGCACAAAAGTGAGTTATAACAATTTCTGGTATATAAAGTTATCTGTTATCTAAAATAATATAGGCCATTTGATTGCTAATTAACCAATTTGAATATGCATCAGCATTATTTATTAAAAGTTCATGAGAAAAAATTACTTACCAGAAGAAAATTCTATCTTTCTTTAAAATAGAAGAACATTAAATCTCCTTAATAAAATTGTGCTAAGTCATACTTTTTAGCTGCTGACCAGACAACATTGATCATTTTAGGATGTACAAGTGACAGAATTTCAGTTGCAAACTGAAATAATTATCATTTTTTTCCTTTCATTTCATTTCGCGTATACAGCAAACACATTTAGAGTTTCCAACAATTGGAATAACAACAATTACAGGCACAACCACATGAACATCATCAACATAGAGTTTAAACATTATTATTTATAAAATAACACGTTCACATTCAGAAGAGAAAACAATACAGCATTTGCATTTTTTTTTCAAATAATAATGAAGATAAATCACAGAAATCGTGCAAAGAGGGGAATCATTCACAAAAGGGGAAAGAGAAATGCAAATTATAAAGACACCACAATAAAATATAATAAAACTTGACCAATTCGAACGTTGTTATTCGTAGTAGTTGTCGGTTGGAAATTTCTCGATGGCCCTACCATAACATAATGCAAAAATATCAAACAATTAAAATAATGTTAAAATATTTTTCATAACTGAAATTTTTTGGTCCATTTGGGAATAGAACAGTAGTTTGTAAATGATAGATTTAAAATATAAATTGCTTTTTCTAGTTAAAAAGAAATTGAGATTTTATTTATATAATTATAATTATTATAAAAATAATTATAGACTTATAATTATTTTTAGAGCCCTTAATTCCTGCCACTTACTAACAGGTGAAATGCTGTAAAATATATTCATTAAAAAATAACCTTTATAAAAATCTTAGAGTTCTTTGTTAATTTTAGGGTTTATTAAACAATTATTGCATTCAAATACTGTTAAATTACCTATATAAAAAATTTAGGTTTCAAAATTTAAAAAAAAACAGTTATTGTTTTTTAGTCAATATTTAATTTTTATTTATTAATTACGTTTTTTTTTCTAAACTATGAAATTATTTAATTCATTAATAAATCATTATTTAATTTGTATTTATTAATTTCATATTTTTCGAAAGCTGTGAAATTATTTAATTCCTTTTTGAATCATTATTTTATTCTTATTATGCTATTTAATTTCTTATTAAATCCTTATTTAATTTTTATTAAGCAGTTTAATTCATTATTAAATCCTTATTTAATTTTTATATATAATTTACGTATTCTTTGCAAGGCTGTAAAATATTCAAAATAAATTTTTATACCATTTTTAATATCAAATTTATTGCTTTCTCTTTCTTTATAAATATTTTAATCTAGTTTTTTAATTCCAACTTTTAAATAAATATATTTTTTTAATGGAAGCCCCCTTATGTTTTCGAATCAGCCAAGAAATAATGCACAAAAAAAACATCCACAACATCGAAGACAGTACATCATTCCGTACATAAAATTCATCACAAATTAGCATGCGCTTTTAAAGGAGCCAAACTTTGGTGAATACCAGGGTGACTTTAATCAGGCAAAATCGAAAGAAGGTGAAAACGTAAGCAATCCGATACGTGCTTACGGATAATGGAAACTGCTTACCTCATGCTTTACTAGCTACTCTTAATTCGGTTTAAGTAGTATTTTTGAAGAAGGAGCAAAATCTAAAAGGAAAAGATGGTAAGCACAGATAAAATTTAGGCTCGGTCTTGAAACTTTAAGAATTCATTACATGAGAAATCGGAATAATATATAGATATTACCTAATCATAATCAATGAGTAATTGAATAATTATCAATAATGTCATTCCATTTATTTTTTGAACTAGGGTGAGTATTCGCCCCCAAACTTTCTAGCATACTCTCTAATAAACTTGTCATACCAGAGAATGTCTTTAACGCCACTGGTGTACACTAGTTAAGGTGTGAATTTAGCATTTTTATTCAATCTATCGTTCATCCTTGGCGAGTTTTTTGGCGATTAATCCCTGCATGCGGTAAATAGTATATGAAAATCGAATTTGTGTTTCAGACACGTTTACACGTTTCCTCCAACTTATTGAAACAACAACAAAACAAAAATGTGACCAATGATTTCATTTGCGGTCACGTCTATACTTTCAGAAGAATATAAACACGATGACCTAAAAATGCATTAACATAAATATGTGAAATTTGGTAAATCATTTGTGACACAAGTGCAGCTTTATGTCACATTTTTGTTTCAGTCAATTAGGGGAAACTTGACTAAAATATCTATTCCATTTTCGAATACTATTAACCGATACCAGGAATTAATCGCCAAAGATACAGAATATATATATTAAAAATGCTAGATTCACGCCAAAAGTTAGTATTTCATAATTATTGTACGCCAATTCATGCAAGACGTCTTCTGGGATAACACCTATATTACAGAGTATGAGAGAAAGTTTTGGGTGGTTTTATTTTGTAAAATACACTGGTATTTAACAGAATTCTTTTTCTTTAGCTTTTAACCACGATGAAAATCACAAGATTAAATATTTAATGAAACGGCAAAGACTGTTTGAATTGCAAGGCAACAATGTAATCCATTTTTGAAAGTTCAATTCAAGGCAAAGTAATCAAAATTCAGAGCAAAAACATGCTCGACTCTTAAAATGGTATCATTAAAAATATCATTTATTCATCATTTATTTTTAAATTTTGAAACAGTATAAAATTTATTTTCACAGAATCATACCGTCGAATGTTATCACGAAAAAAACATTAAAATCTAGATTATTTTTTTAAATTAATTAAAATTCTAATTACAATTTGAAAAAAAAATCGCTCAGAAGTGTACCACCCACTTAGGTATATATGTATTACATTTGAAGCTGAGGAGCAAACAGTTTGGCCTTCAGAACGGCAACACACACTTTCATCTTTGTTATTTATAGAGATGGAAATTGAGATAAGTCATATTTGTTTCTCAAAAATAAGTCATATTTGCTTTGTGCGTTGTTTTATCGTTTGTTCAACGAAGGATATCACATTTCCAATTTATCATAAAACAATGAGTCATAAATGTAACAGGATATGCTAGATCAAGTAGTGCAAAACAAGTCTAATCTTGTATTTTCAGAACAAATTCATTATCCTATAACTTCAAACGAGCAATTCTAGTATATTTATAAATTTATTTATTTCGTGTATCTCGGAAACGGCTCTAATGATTTGGATAAAATTGTATATTTAGATAAGGTTTTGCTTTTAAATTTTATATATATAGATATCTTTTCTGAAAATGTGCAATTTTATGCACACGCAAAAAACATTTTTTTTAATAATTAACAATTAGAGCCTTTTTTTTCTATCTGCTCTCGTGCTGACAATGTCATATAGTGCTATATCGTAAATTTTTATGGTACTTGTATTGTTGTCATAGGGTGATAACCTACTGGTACCACAAAAATTTTGTGAGATGGCGCTGTATGACATTATCCGAATACGAATCTTTCAGCTCACATGCTATATCAACAATGCAATTAATGCACTTGCCAATTCGAATAACGTGTTAAATTTAACGCATTCATCAATTTTTATTTAAAGAGCAAGTTCATATGTAGGTAAGATAAAAAAAAATTTCATATGTAATCAGTATATGATTCATATCTAAAACATTTCCTCCACAAAAACACGATTTTACAAGAACACACACACACACACACACACAAAAAAAAAAAAAAAAAAAAAAAAAAAAAACTGCTTAACCAAACTATTTCTAGTTGTTGTTTTTTTCCACGTCTGACAAAAAAAAAAAACCTGCCTGACCAAGCTATTTCTTGATTTTCTTTTCTTTTTTTTTCCCCGTCTGACAAGTAATAAAGGCCAATCATTTTTCTATGAGACAATTTGCTATTTCCACCTAGAAAACATAACAGTTACAAATACTGCTGTTTTTGGAAATCTAAATTCATAACAGCATTCTGTAAATGAATTTTATCTAGAAAAACTCTTAGAAGAGAAGGAAATTTCTACACTTCCCTCATTGAAACTGTCCTGCGATAAATGAAAAAGAGACAGACAGACAGAGACGGAGCGAGTTCCCAAGATGAAAGACCCAGATTAGGAAATATTAAGGGGTTAACATTGGATAAGATGAGCATTTGCCTTGTGTCACTTTCCGAAATTCTCATTTTGTCCACATCAATCCTAATAAAAGAACCCCGAGGAAGTTCCCTTCACTAATCTGAGACCTGATTTGATAGACAGGCAACGAATGTACGTGCAGTTTATCAGCATAAAATCGACAAATATTAACAAAGAATAAAAATATATTGAAAACTGAATACAGGAGATAAAATGAAGTGAATAAGTTGACACATGGGAAACGTTGTGTGGTTACTGCGGTTACATATTAAAAATGCCAAAAGATCCTCGGAAAATCTTTTTTATTAAAACCCAAGAAGAGAAATTTCTCCAAAAATTTCTCATAAATTTTATAATAAACTCTTCATGCTAGAAAACGTCACGCATGGCACTGCTGTACAATAGTTACGAAATATTTGCATGTGGGTGAATTTAGCACTTCTATGGAAGCATTCTTCACGAATTATTTGGTGATTAATCCCTGGCATGCGATTAATAATACCCGAAAAATCTATTCTGTGCTTAAGACACGTTTTTTTCAATCAATTGAAACAATCTGTCTGCAAATTCTGCACTTGTACTCACAAAATCATATATCAAATTTACTATATATAAATCATTGCGTTTTTGAATTGTCGCGTTTACA
The DNA here is from genome assembly GCF_947563725.1 of Argiope bruennichi. Classification (NCBI taxonomy): domain Eukaryota; kingdom Metazoa; phylum Arthropoda; class Arachnida; order Araneae; family Araneidae; genus Argiope; species Argiope bruennichi. Next base: position 17,751,712 of record NC_079152.1, on the reverse strand, counting down.
TGTTTCTGAAAGTACAGACAGTCAACCTTTTGTTGGTGTTTTGTCTCAAAATTTCACAAGTGAATACACTATAGATGTTAAATCTCTTTACCGAATCAGATCTATCTAGCTCTCTTTGTTTTGTAGTTATTGTGTTAACGAATCCGAACAGTCGGACAGGCGCACTTCCACTGAACAGATTTTACTCAAAATTTGATGGAAATCTTCAAATCCAGTGCAAAGACCATATTAATACGTCTGGCTCAAAGAATTTCTGAGTTATCTTTGTCACAGACAGACAGACGGATATTTTCTAAAAATGTGTTTTTCAAACTTAGAGATGTCTAAAATGTGGAAATTTGTCAGAATCTTGGATTCGAATTTTTTGACAATTACTATACTTTCTCTATACTACTACGTGTACGAGAAAGTAAAAAGAATTGGAACAATCGAATTCAAACTAAAAAATAACGAGACTACATTCGTTACTCCTAAAATACATTGTCAGCATTCAAATGAATTTGAGATGTTTCAAAGAAGTCCCTTTCGAGTTGTATATAATGTTTCTGTCATACATATAATATGATATAGAACACATATAGATATCATCTAGATTCTAGAACACATATCAGATATCATCTTTTGATATTTTATTTAAAACTGATGTTGCCTTTCTTGGATTACGTTTGATGAAATAAAAAAAGAAGTTGCATGGTGCTTGATCTGGAGTGTGTGGGATGAACAATTACTGTTTTGACTTCCAAATGTTATGCAGTAATAAAGAAAACATGAAAGCATATACTGCCATGAAGAAGGCATCAAACAAGTGGGGCTCAGGGAATTTTTGTCTGTTAAATTTACTTAAAATCATTAATGGTTTCGTGCAGTTCTGTCCGGCAATGTTCATGTCATATTCTAAAGATGAATGCTAAACTTTTAAGCTGCATATCATTTGATTCCATTTTGGAAAGGAAAATGATAATAAATTTCGGTTTGTCTAAATGAATACATATATGCTTCATCCTTTTTATATAAATTCCATTATATTCTGTTATTGCACCAAAATCTGAATTGCTTTTCAATCTTATGTAGTAAGTTATTTGTAATTATTTTTATTACCTCTTCACGTACAACGATTTATGAAAGCAATATTCCTAACAGCCATAATATCGATCGATTGTTTTAAGTTTCAATTTTTCTTTCAGAAAATACATATTTTCATATATGTTACGCGATAGAAAGCATAGGATTTTAAGTATCTTTTTAAGTATTAGCATCATTAAGAATCAGAACATTAGTTAAGTTTCTAGTGTAATTCAGTTAAGTTGTTTGAAATTGCAGTTTTGTTTTCAGAGAGTACATATTTAAATATATGACACGCGGTTAGAAACGCGGCATTTTAAGTAATCTTTTTAAACAATATCATTACGTATTAGTATCATTAAGAATTAGAATAGTTAATTATTAGTATCATTAGTATTTTCAAATGTTATTATCATTCACATTCTTGTAAGAATATTTACTTGGTTGCCAAAACGTAATTCAAATAATTAAACTTTTAAAATATATATTTTAAGTATTCATTTAGTTTGACAAATCTGGAAATATTTGTAATCTAATTTCACTTTTTTTAATTACTCAAATCACAAATTGAAAATTAAATTTAGATATTCTATGACGAGCTTTTCAGATAAGCGTTTTCTATTACTTTCGGCTTTACTCTGGTTCTGCAATTTCCCACGGAAGCAGAACATGCAATTAATAAAAAAATTAAAAAAAAATGTGAGTTGTATTTTAATTGCAAATAAAATATTATCTAATATCAGTTGAACACTATTCTATTTCCTTGCAATTTCTTTCAAACTCGAGTGATATTTCTTTTAGAATTTCGATTGCGAATCCACTTCTTTGATTATATCGATTGAGATATGTTACAGTTTATAAAAGAATTTTACCGTCGCAATTTTTTCGAATTAATGGTCTATTTTTGTTCCATCCGACAAAAGAGGAAATTTGATCTTTCTTCAATATATCTTGATTTGTTTTCCTGTGTTTTCCTCTCTCTTTGATTTGTTTTCCGATGAATTCCGTAGAATTGCTTTTGTAGAAAGGTTGAAATTTAATTAAATAGAGCAGTTACTTTCCTCTATAAGATGCTATTTAAAAGCTATAAAAATATGATGTTATTTATGAAGGTGACTTTACTGCCTACATATGTAATCATCAAAAAATGAGTAAACACTTTATCAAGTGAGCAATCAATCATCAATTATCAATACTTACTGCAAGTGTTTATTTAATTCGATTTGTTTCGTTTTTGAAAAGATGAAATTTTGAAATCGATTTTTCGTTCTTTCAGATGTATTAGATTTCTAAAACTCTTTACTTTTTGTTCAAATTTCTTTTTTAAATAAAGAAATTAACACTGTTTTAGAATTGTTAGAACTAAATAGTTAATTAATGAATATAATAATCTTTTCATACTATATAAATAGCATCGTTCAGTTAATATATTTAGGAGAAAATATTTTAAAGTCCAGTTTTAAAATATTTATGAAATGAATAATAGACGTAAGACCAAAGACTAATCAGTAAAAATAAGCTGCAAGAAATAATTGTAATAAATTCTAATTTTTTAATAAACAAATAAAAGTACGCTTTGAAAAATTATTTTTTATTAAATATTTTTTCAGTTTTTTTTTAGTTATTATTATATATTGAATTTCAATTTTCATCATCACGAAGTTGTTGAAATCATGAAAAATATTTAAAGACAAGTTACTAGAATTAGAAAAAAATACTTAAATGATAAAAGCATCTTCTCAAAAATCCTTTTCTTTAATATCATATGTACATTAAAAAGATAGTGTAAAGTGGCTTAAGATTACCATAAAATTGGCCATGATATTCCTTACATTATGTTCACTATTTATTTATTTTTTGGAAAGATATTCTATTTTACTACTGAGAATTGCTACAATTTTTCATTCGCTTTTTTTAAACAATCCAACTGAGTAACACCTACTTTCTTTAGGCTAGTTTCTATAATCATTTTATCTTATGCCATAGGATAAAATGAAATATCTGTAGGGTAAAGCGAGCTGTGGTGGCCTGGTTGTAGAATCGAGGCTTCGGAACTGGATGATTCCAGGCTTGAGATTCGATTCTATCGGAGAACCGTCATGTAAGCGGGTTTGATGCATGTTAAATTCGTCGGGGTCAAACGTCCTCCCGCTGGTGTGGTGTGAAAGTTTGGAGAGGGAGGGGCTACCAGCTCAGGTGTCGACATCTGACTACGGTTCAAAATTGCAAGGTCCGTTTCAAAATTGTCCTAGTGATGATGATGATGTCGTGTCCCCGTTACCACGGAAAGGGAGTGCAGTAGCTTCTGAAGGTAAAGACCCCTGAGCACCCGAGGGCAGAAGTCAGACTGCAAGCTCATGAAAATCATACACATTTGCTTGCGCCACCCCTTTTTACAGGCGAGCACATTCACACACCTCACAGATAGAACACAAATGAAGAACAACCATGCCCGAATCGGGATTCGAACCCGGGACGCCCAGATCACGAGGAAGATACGCAACCCCTATGCCAGGACGCCGGCAACAGTCCTCGTGTTGCTTTATAAATGGGACGTTAATATAACTGAATTGAATTGTGGGGTAAAATGATCATTGGTGGGGAAAAAATGAAAGAAGTCGTGGAAATCCTTTTATCTTATTAAGATGAACTGGCAAATAAATAATACGCTCTATGTAAAATATATTTATTCACATAGAAATTTTAATTTTGCATTTAAACAGCAAAAATTTTAAATTTAATGTCCTATATTATCAAACATCGATTCATGCAGCATTTGGATATCTGTTCACTTTCTATTTCATCTACATCTTCAATTTCTGGGAAAACATATTTCTCTATAAGTGGAGATACAATAAGGTATGTGTAATAAAGGCCATTTTATGCTTCCAAAATTTTACCAACAAGCGTTTTCATTAACCTTTTGATATACTACTGTAGCTGTATTCAACAATTAGAAAATATTTTGTCAGAAAAGGTGTTATAGTATTTTTCAACTTTTCTTTGCCTTCCTCTTGAGTTGTAGTACTAGATTTTATTATTATCGTAGTTTTTGGCGAAAAGCATGTGTGGCATTTTATGCTCTGAATACTTATCACGACGACGGGTTGCAATTAGAGCATCACTTGTTATTGCAGGTACATGTTTCCTTTTCGCTTTCAAATTTTTCAGTGCAATTTTTATTTCATTTAATGTCGGAGGTGATAATGTTGAGAGAATAGCCATTTTGAAAACTTTGAAAGAAACTACAGAACTTTTAAAACAGCAGAAACATCGTCACCTTTTGAAATGGAAGGGGTTTTCCACTAGCACCTCTGAAGCTAAAAGAGGTGTATTGTGCAACACTTTCTCTCCTTTACTGAATCGGTAAAGTTTATAACCTTGAAAACTTTTCTAAGACTTTTTTGAGAAAAAAAATATTGGTCAACTGTTTCAAAAGGATGAAGAAAACAGCTTTAGAAACATTTTGTATTTAGTTCTCCTCAAACTACTTCTTAAAAAAAATTCCGGTGAAAGTTTCAAGGTGCAAATTGCAACATAATTTAAAATTATGTCTAGTTGTAAGATATAAATTACGTGAAAGTAATGAAGATTAACAAAATGAAATATGCAGTATTCAAGAAAAATGCTCTTTTTAAAGTCTATAGATACACAGAAGAAAAAAATTACACTGTGTAATAGGTTTGGCTAGGTTTGTTTGGGTGTATTGGCACCACAACCATTCATTGGCCATATTGCGCCTAAATGCCATATTTCTTTCTAAATAATATATCCAAATCCTTATCAATTAAAAAATATCCATAGTTAAAAAGGTTTGTAAATTATGTGGGAAGGATTGTAAAACTAAGAACACGGTATTAAAATATCTCAGCAGGAGTGGTCTCTCAAAACTTTCTCGCATATTCTCTAATAAAAGTGTTACCCCAGAGAACGCATTGCATGCATTGATGTGCAATAGATATGAAATATTAACCTTTGGCGCGAATTTAGCATTTTTACTCAATTTATCGTGAACATTCCTGGTGAGTTCTTTGGCGATTTTTACTCAGTCTATCCTGAACATTCATGGTGAGTTCTTTAGAGATATTTACTCAATCTATCGTGAACCTTCATGGTAAGTTCTTTGGCGATTTTTACTCAATCTATCATGAACATTCATGGTGAGTTCTTTGGCGATTTTTACTCAATCTATTGTGAACATTCATGGGGAGTTATTTGGCGATTTTTACTCAATCTATCGTGAACATTCATGGTGAGTTCTTTGGCGAATTTTACTCAATCTATCCTGAACATTCATGGTGAGATCTTTGGCGATTAATACCTGGCATATGGCTAATAGTGGTCGAAAAATGAATCTCTGTTTTATCTTATTGTTGTACTTTTAAATTATGATATTGCTACGCTATAGATGTTAAATCTAAATACTGAATTTTATGTCTCTATCTCTCTGTTCGTTTTGCAATTATCGTGTTAACTTACATTTGAAAACCCGGACAGACGGACTTCCTCAGAGCATATTTTACTCCAAATTTGATAGAAATCTGCAAATTTCTTATAAAAGCTGTATACCAAATTTCATCCATCTAGCTCAAACCGGTTTTGATTTCTCTTTGTCGTTGACAGACGATTACCATACTTTCTTTATACTGCATACAGGAGGAGGTAAAAATCGAAAGCTGAAAAGCTTGTAAATGATTTTGGAATGATAATATAATCAATATTAAACTGAAAGCGGGGTATAAAAAAAATAAAACTGACTAAATCAGATTATAAAATCCAAAAATGGGAAAAGGAGAGACATTTCAAACTGATGCAAATATTCTCAATTTGCCAAATACTTAAGGAATTTGGAATATTTATTTAATTTTTGAAGTGAAATTTTATTCATTTATATATACATATATAATACAACCCTATTTCCTTATATAGCTTATGGGTTCTATGCCTTTCTTTATAGCCACATTGAGCAACAAGGGAAATAAAAACTATCAACAAAAAACAATAAATATATCTTTTACCGAAAATCCATTCTATTATTGAAATGAATCACCTACTATTAACAAAAAATATATTAATAATAAATATCTAAAAATATCTTTAAAATATTTTAATATATTTGAAAAACACAATAAATTCCCCGTCTATAAAACACAATAAATTCAAATGAATGCATTGAAGAAACGAAACGTTTCCAAACATTCATTATTTTAAAACTAAAATGTAGTTTAAATATGATCATGATTTAAATTTACTTAAATGTTTTTCGTCTATGTCTCACGCTTTTACGATTTTTGTTTTAACCTCTAAATTTTCAGTTAGAAAATCACTTTTATTTTCTTTCTAATGCATTAATAAAAACATTTTTTTAAGGCGTTTTCTTTTATATTTGTTACTGTCAGTTTTTCCAGAAGAGTAAATGATTCCTTTTAACGAAAGAGTAAAAACTGTTAAAAGAAAACAGATTTACTTCGAGTAAATAAACTGTCGTTAAATGTAATCATGAAATGTAGAGTATCTACGATTCATTTCTTCAGAAACGCTTTCCATTTCGAAGCATTAAATGAATCGGAATACTTTTGAAATGTCATCTCAAGAATCTGAGAAGTATTTAACTTAATAGCTTTCATTTCACCTTTATCTGTTTTAGAGCGGAACAGAAAATAAAACGCATCCTTTATTCGAGTCATTTGTGTGAAAAATCACAGCAAACTCTATCTGTTTTAACGCTTTTTCATTTTGTACACTAATTAATGTATGGGTGAAAGGATAAATAATTTATTTTAACATTTTTTTTCTGATCTAAATGTTACGTTAACTTTGGTTTAGTTTGTTATTTGTGGCGCTTTATTATAGTTTGTTGCTGAAAATTACTTGATTATAAATCTCTGGATATTATCTTGTACAATAATGATAATGATGCCCCATTCCTCCTATTTTTTAAGCGAATTAGTTCTTACAAACTATCTTATATTGTACCAATCCTTGGTTTTAAATATAATTATTTTACTTAGAGTTTAGCTACTTTCAGATAATTCTACTTTTAAAATATTAAACAACAAAAGTGAAGTTAACAGAATTTTTGAAAAAAGTTTTTGACTTTTTCAAAGTTGCATTTGCATTGTTTTTGTATGTATCATACTTCGTTTTAATATAAGGTTTTTAAAAAGGCTTTTTTTTGTGTGTTTATTAAAAATATACCATAAATATCATAAATAAGATATACAAAATCAGTATTCAAAAACATTTTTTGTATGTCTCGAAAAGCAGAATATTTAAAAATTTAGTTATTTTTAAATTTTTAATTCTTAAAATCATTATTGTAAATATAAAGGAATCCACAAGTCACTTTTTAAAAATCATCTGCAAGATATCGTCCCTCGAATGGAATAAAAATTTATTAAATTTGTCGATTAATTAATAACCAACTTCTGAAAATATTAGAATAGTGCATTATCATCGGGAATATACAAATGTATAATTCTAGATTGTAAAAAAATAAATGGAAAATTGATAGCAAAATCCCTTTTTTACAAACATGAAATATATCGTATAAGCTGTTGTTGTTGTTTCTTATGGCACTTGCCACGAACGAGCCCGCTGATCAAAGACAGCCGATTTAAGACTAAGTGGGAGCGCCGCTTGTTTTTATCGTAGAGCCAACTTGGGCCAAGAGTACGACTTGACTACTCACGCATCACTCATTTGCTTGCACAACCCCTTTTTTACAGGAGAGCACATTCACACATCTCACAGATAGAACAGGAAGAACAACCGTGCCCAAACCGGGACTCGAACCCCGGACGCCTAGATCATAGGGGAAGATGCGCTACCCCTATGCCAGGACGCCGGCATTGTAAAAGTAACTGCTCATAACTCACTGTATATCATAAATATAAAAAAAACTTTAAATAAATTATAATTATAAAAGACAAATAAATTATTAATTATTTAAGCTTTAGAGTAAAGATTGTCAGTTAATAAAAACAAATTCAAAATTTCAAATTATTCTTGATATTATCTTTTTTTTTTTCTTTCTTATATTTGAGATTATAAATCTACAAAGTTTTGTACCTAATATCATTAACTTCTGGATATTTAGTGAAGTATCTGATTCTTTCATTAAAACACGACATTTTTAGATGTTTAGATATCTTATTATGGCAAATTAGAAATTAATTTAAATCAGAAATCGTATTATTTTAGTTTAATTGTATTAAGTTCCGTTTTTTAAAGCAACGCTGGGGCTATTCTGAAACGGACCTCGTAATTTTGAATCGTGGTCAGAGGACGACACCTGGGCTGGCCTCTCACTCTCCAAGCTTCCGCAAGGAGGATGTATTTTGGCCCAGATGGATTTAATCAGAGACAACTGTTCTTCGACAGAATCATGTCTCGAACCGAAAACCCTCCGGGTCCAAAGCCGAAACCTTACCACCAGGTCACCACTTATTTGAACTTGTTTAAATATATTTGGCATCCTTTATGTTTTTATTTGAAACAAAATAACTATAGTTCAGTTCCAATTTGGTTTAATTTTATTTTAATCCTAATTATATAGAATTATACCTCAGCTGACACCGTCTTCTACAAATGTTCCCACCGTATTAACAGGAGTATATTTGTCCCGATGGATTAAAGTTCATTTGGTCCACCTTCATGACTATTCCTCGGATATCGAATCTAGAACTTAAAGCAGCCATCAATGTTCCCAATAGGATTTACCATTTAATTACAAAGCTTAAAAAAATTCGTATTCATGATTGTCTATGCCATGCTTAATGTGAAAGATTAAATAGAATCATAAATTTACTTAACTCACGACTATTATTTATATTATCAATCCATACATTTGTTTCAAAAATAAACCGGTTTAAACAAATTTAATGGGCTACAAGTTTTCAAGTAATATTTAGCATCTGAATTGTGTTCCTATCAGATTCGACGGAAATCATTTAACATCTCTGACATTCAGTTATATCATTACCGGCATTGTTTCAGCTCCTTCCGCTTTACGCCAATATGAAGTAGTAAATTGTTAGTCGAGTTAATTAATTTGACTAATGCGGTTGAAGTTCACTTAACAAACTAGCCTCCCAGTTTAAGCGCACTGATTAATTCGGCATTATAACCAAGAGTATAGATCTATCTGTAACTCTACCATGGCTATTCAAAAAGAAGCAGATTTTAAATAGATATGCCCAGTGAAGGCAAGAAATAGAGACACATGCGATACATCACTGGATAGATGAAAGTTCAAAGTTTTATTATATGCATTCAGTGTGAATTCGATTTGTTGAGCAACAAATATCGATTTCTTGACTTAACTGCATAATTCCTTTTATTATACTATTTTAGCTTAAAATGAACGTATATTTTATTAATAAAAAGCGATAAAAAAATTAAAATGTCATGTTTTCGTCATTTTTGCTTATTTGAAAGTCCACTGTCCTTTAACATCTGAAATATAGTTAAACAGATTTAACAACAAAAATAAAAATGCTTAACAAATTTGGAACTGTACTATCAAAGGGATGACTGTCCAGAGGTCTGTACTTTCACAAGCACTAAACATGATAATTCAAAAGGGCAGGGATTATAAAGTTTTTTCATGGGACATTCCGACTGTATTTGGAGTTGTGTCGATATTTGTTGCTCAACAAATCAAATTCACATTGAATGCATATAATAAAACTTTCAACTTTCATCTATCCAGTGATGTATCGCATGTGTCTCTATCTCTTGCCTTCACCAGACATAACAAATATCGATTTCTTGACTTAACTGCATAATGACTAATGAAATCACTACTATAACAGCTTGGGTTTGCAGATCTTGAAAACAACAGGCATAGGTTTTGGGCAGAAACCATAATATTGATTACAAAATTTCAATATCCATGTTTCCTGTACTTGTGGATTTCCTATTTTTATCTGACATGGCCGACGCATTTCGCTTTACAAATGCAACCACTTTCTACGCATTTCTTGTACCAATTGTAAATCTATATACGATGAAATAGTTCTTTATTGACTCTAGAAAAAAAGTCTCTCGCATACTCTCTAACAAAAGTGTTATGCCAGAGAACACCTTGCATGGAATTGGCGTACAATATTTGCGAAATTCAGCATTTTTACTAAATTTATCGTTTCATCCTTGGCGAGTTTTTTGGCGATTAATCTCTGCATGCGGTTAATAGTATCCAAAAATCGAATCTGTGTTTAGATGCTTAGAAAAATTTCTTAAAAAGCTACACTTGCAGACACAAAATCTCATACCAAATTTAATATATCTAACCCATTGCATTTTGAGTTATCGCGTTTATATTTTTCTGAAAGTACAGACCTCTAGATGGTCATCCACGTGTTAAATTTGGCACAAAATTTGGCAACTATACTGTAGATATTAATTCTGTTTATTGAAGCTTGTTTTTATCTAGCTATGATTGTGTTAACTTACATTCGAAATGCCGGATAGATAGACTTCCTCTGAACTGATTTTGCTCAAAATTTCCTAAAATTCTACAAATTTAACTTAAGCCTACATACCATACCCCCGGGGGGGGGCACCTCGAAATGAGGATGAGATGCTTCCGGCATGGTGGTTGGATCTCGCCATCCTGGAGGGTACACTAATAGGTGGGGGATCTGGCTCCTCCCATCGATGACGGGACGTATTTCCTTCGGGGAGGGTTGTACCGTGGCCGGTGACGGCCCTTACAACCCCAGTTCCCGCCAATGTTGCTGTTGCGGCGGTCCGGTCATTCAGTTTTATGGTTTAAATCCGTGTGCCTTCGGGCGGGTCGGAGAGTTATATTGTTGACTTAAGCCTGCATACCAAATTTCATCTGGGTTATCATTTGAGTTATCTTTGTCTAAGATAGACAGACGGACATTTTCCAAAAATGTGTTTCTCACAACTCAGGAAGGTCTAAAAGTGGAGATTCGTCAAAATCTCGAGTTTGAATTTTTTGAAGATTACTATATTTTCACTATATTTAGAAATATGAAAAAGTAAAAATGCGAGCTGCCATGCAACAATGGTTTCACTTTTTACAGATTGGATCATGCGAAATGACTTTTCTTCAAACAAATATCAGCACTGCTTTTACAGATATTTCAAATCAGCAGAAGTGATCTTCTCACAATTTTTTCATAAATTCTCTAATAAACGAATTTGTACCGTTGACAAACAATAATTAGAAAAAAGGTACCATAAACATTCGATCTTTGGCAATTATTCGCTAAGGTGCGGCTAATATACAAGTACCAGAAAACTTTTTGGTCACTTTTTTTTCGATTAATTGAAACCAAAATTTGACACAACTCCAAATACTGTCAGAATGTCCCATGAAAAAAATTTATAATCTTAGCACTTTTGAATTATTATGTTTAGTGCTTGTGAAAGTACAGACCGACACACAGTCATCCCTTTGGTAGTACGGTTCCAAATTTGTTAAGCATTTTTATTTTTGTTGTTAAATCTATTTAACTACATTTCAGATGTTAAGGGGACAGTGGACTTTCAAATAAGCAAAAATGACGAAAACCCAAATTTTATTTTTTATCGCTTTTTATTAATAAAATATAAGTTTATTTTCAACTAAAATAGTATTATAAAATAAATTATTTTTCAATAGATATTATTAAAATGGATATTTGAAGGTCTTAGAGAAAAAAAAAGGCACATTTTAATTTATTTTCTCAAAATGATGCTATAATTGGATTTAAATATGTTTGAAACGTTCCAGGTATCTTAATTTTAGTAAATATTAAATAGAATTGATAATAAGGAATTCGGTTAAACATTAAAAGAAAATTGGGTTCACTTTATGTTTCCGATTTTTTTTCGGTTGTTAAAACTCAAGTTTTAGTTCCAGAAAACAAAATTCTTAAGCATGCATTAAAATATTTTTAAAAAATTAGTATTTTATTGGTACTGCAAAACCATATAAGTTTTGTTTCAAATTAATTTATATTGGGCATAAGAAAACAATTATGCAAAAAATAAATAATTAAGTCATCTGGAATATTTTAAAGTTTTTAAAAATTATATATCTTTTAATATTTTTTAAATAATATTTCGGTTTAAATTTTTTTAAAGAAATTTAAAGTATTTACATTTTAATACATATGCATAAAAATTTCATAACTCTCAGTGAATAATTCGCATAAGTGCCTCATAGAGTTTACCATTTCCTTCAATCTGTATAAAAACTTTACCCATCTAGCCCCCTTCCTTTTGTGGTTATCTGATTAACTTACACTCAAGAGCCAAAACATTATGACCACCTGTCAATAACGAGTTGGCCCACCTTTGGCGCGCAACACAGCTTCAACCCGCCTTGGCATGGATGCCACAAGTCCTTGGTAAATGGCCGGAGACAGATTGTACCAAATGTTTAAGCAACGATCACGCAAATCCGAGATATTGCGAATTGGTGGTCTTTGAACTCTGAGCTGCCGTCCCATGTCATCCCAAAAGTGTTCTATCGTATTGAGATCCGGTCAGTTAGGCGGCCAGGACATTAACTGGAATTCAGCATCATGTTCCTGGAACCACTCCAACACAATTTTAGCCTTGTGACGGGCGTTCCAACAGGGCGTTGTCCTGTTGGAACATTCCATTTCCAGCTGGAAAAACAGAGGCCATGTAAGAGTGCAACTGGTTCGCAATGATGTTCAGATACCCTGTAGCATTCATGGTATGCTCTACCACAACTACGGGTCCCAGAGACGCCCAAGAGAACGTCCCCCAAAGCATAATACCGCCACCACTGGTCTGTGTATGACCTACTGTACATTGAGGGAGCAACTGTTCGCCTGGAAGACGGCGTATCTTGACACGGCCATCGGCGTGAGGCATGACAAACCGTGATTCATCTGACCAAGCAACTCTCTCCCACTGATTCATGGACCAGTCACGATATTCCAGGGCCCAGCGCAGGCGCAGTTGGCGATGACGCTCGGTCAGCAAAGGCACAGGAGTGGGGCGCTTGCTGCGTAGCCCCATATCCAGTGTAAGCTGAACAGTGTGCTCCGATACTATTCTACTTGGCCCTGCATTGTATTGGGCTGTCAGCTGAGCCACTGTCTGGCTCCGGTTTTGCTTCACCATGCGAGACAGTCTCCAACGACCTTTTTCTTTGATAGCGTGTGGACGTACAACACCATGTCGCCTACTGCTGCTTTCACCGTCATTCATCCACTTTGCATAAGTACTAACAACTGTATATCGCGCACAACCCACGAGTCGTGCAGTTTCGGAAATATTTGTTCCGAGCCTTCGAGTCATTACAATCTGCCCTCTATCAAAGTCGCTTAGATCCGCAGTCTTTTCCATCACACACAGAAGTAAGTGAAAGAATGATTCTTCAGACTCTCCAGCAGCAGTTAAATACCACTTCCACCTGATCACGTGACTTCCACGTCATCCAGGCGAATTCATTGCAAAATATAGGGGTGGTCATAATGTTTTGGCTCTTGAGTGTATAGTCAAAAGCCGTACTAATAAATTTCCTCTCAATGGATAGAAATCTATAAATTTGACGTAAATATTATATACCAAATTTCATCCTTCTAGTTCAAAGTATTTAAACACTTCCATGTTCACAGAAAAATGTTTTTTAACTGTCCGAGTATAAACCCACTTTTATTATAGAAGCTGTTTGAAATTATACTTAAATGTGAGTTGTTCAAGAGTTTTCTTAATTCTAAGTTTCAAGGATTTGTTTAGTTTTGAGATTGCTTTGGCCTGAAGGGGAAAGAACCATTTTATAGTCGCATATGGGTATAAAATTTATATAATTATGAAAACACTTTATAATGAGAAATTTAAGCGCTTTGTGTTTGAAGTAATGTTATTCCAGAATTTGCATAATATAAGTTTTTACGAGGGGTGATCCCCCATCCAAAAAAGTTTACAAGCAGCAGCATTTGGAAAATAGAAATTGTGGATGGGAATATTGTTAGCCAGAGTGGAGACAGATGGCGTTAGTTGTCTTAAACCGGTCGTTCGAGCAGATAATGTTAGTACTGAGATCTGAAACAGCGACAGTAATGGCAAGACGTCTAGAGAAGTCGACTCGCACAGAGGCCTTGATACGATTTCTATGGACCAAGAATGTGTCCCCATTGGATATTCACAGACAAATCGTTGAAGTGTTCGGGGGCGAAGCAATGAGTAGCCAACAGGTGGCGAAATGGTGTCATTCTTTTGAAGCGGGCAGAGAGATTGCTGGAAATGTTTAGGTGGGAGGTCTGGAGCCACCCCCATACGGCCCCGATTTGGCTCCCAGTGATTATTTCCTTTTCCCGGCATTGAAGAAACACTTATCCGAAACATGGTTCATATCAGAGGTGATGTTCAAAAAGGGCCGAGAACTGGCTCAATAGCCTGAGATCTGCTATTACCAAGACGTGTTAAACAAATTGGTCCAGCGGAGTAATAAATGTCTCAACAGGTTTGGTAATTATGTAGTGAAGTGACCGCCACATATGTTTCTTAATTACCATTTGTGTCCTGTGTCTATTATTGATAAAGCATTTTTCCTTTGCCTAGTAATCTTTTTTTGGATCACACCTCGTAGTAGTTATATAAATTGAAATAACAAACATTTATTGAATATTATTTTTAAATTTTGAAATGAAAACAAAAAAAGGCTTATAAAGATTAAATTTCCAAATAGCTAGATTTGTTAAAAATTGCAGAGTTATATATATACACAAAAAGCTCTGTAGAAGTCTAATTATATACAAATTATATTTTATTTTTAAAAAATATTTGATATTTTAGAAAAAGGATATCGTTATGAAATGATGTATAAAACGTTTCAATAACCAGCAGGAAGGGTCTCCCCAAACTTTATTGCATACTCTCTAATAATTTGGTATGCCAGAGAGCACCTCACATGGCACTGAAGTACAATAGTTAAAAATATTAACTTTTGGCAGGATTATAGCCTTTTTGCTGAATCTATCGTGTCATCCTTGGCGAGCGTTTTGGCGATTAATTCATGTTATCCAAAAACTGAATTTGTGTTATAGACCGTTTTTCACAACTTACTGTAACAAAAATTTGACTCAAAGCTGCACTGTAATCACAAAATTCCATACCAAATTCGATTTATTTAAGTTATTGGAATTTTTGGAATATTGCGTTCACTGATATCTGAAAATGCAGACCAACAGACAGTCAACAAATTGCTGGATTTCTCTCAAAATCTGAAAGCTGTCTGGTCTAATAGGTGTTAAATCTATGTACCAAATTCTATATATCTAGTATCTAGCTAGATTCTATATAACTTATATTCGAAAGCCGGACTAATAAACTTCCTCTCAATGGATTTCGTTCAAAATTTGATAGAAATCTACATATCTAATGGAAAGACCATATACCAAATTTCATCTATATAGTTCAAAGTGTTTTAGAATTTCTTAGTTACCATGTTTATAGACATTTAAATATATTACATCTTTATTTAGAAAGTAGCATGAAGATTCATCGAAATCTCGATTTTTAATTTTTTGACAATTACAATACTTTCTCTTGGATACTTCATATACAAAAAAGTAGAAAAAAAAAAAACTGTATTTCTCTGCCCATTAATGTATTGTATCTTTATTTACTATCATTCACAAGAAATAAATATTTCAAATCTGCCCCTTCTTTCTCAATGATTGTGTATTTATTATTTATTTGTATTACAAGCAGGTATTTATCAAACGCGAGCGATACACACTGCTGATCACATGGTGATAATGCTGCCCCGAAAATAGTATCAGTGCTTCGATTTTTGTCCTATTGGATCAACGATGCCTGAAAAATCGATGACACGTCACTTAAATGTAAGTACTAGTCGCATTATTAAGGAGGCATATAAGGATAATGTTTTGGTCGATTTAGTGGAAGTACTGCGATTGGTATAATGATTTCGGGTAATCATCTCTTTCATAACTAAATTGCAGTTCCATCTTCATGGTTAAATGAGTTGACTTAGCAACCAAGTTCGATGATTTTTACAAGCATCTATATGACTTTTTTTTATATTTGTAACGATGTAAATTTATAAACAATATTTCATTTATTTATTTACAAATTATATAGATAAATTTTTAAACTGTATTCTAGAACATTTATAATCCGTTATAGTTATAGCTAGTTCAGAAATTTTATGAGAGTGCTATACTATAAATGTTTTTGAATTTAAACACTATTAAATTATTTTTGAATCGATTAACTGTACTTAAATATTTAGTCAATATGAATGAAACATCAAGTAGTAAATTTGAGATAGACCGTATTTTAAGTTTCCTTAAAAATTCATAATAATGAATTATAAAATATATAAAATACTTAAAAGTATAAAAATAAAAGTAATTTTTAAAGAAAGCTTTTATTAACATCATAAATGCAGAAAATATTATCAAAAATATAAATGCCATAGCGAAACCATATAAGCATGAGACACTGACAATAATATTACACTCTCACTAAGCGTCATAAAAAATTAAATATATTCCTTATATATAAAATTATAATTATTAACAGATAAAATTAAATATTAAAGTATATATAAAATTAATATATATATTTAATTAATTAAAATTTACTAAGCAATTATTAAAATTCCAAATACATTTTAAATGTAATTAATATTCCAATAAATTAAAGTATTCTATCACAGATTCACGATTTCTTTTTGCGTCAATATTTCTGATTAATTTTTTTTTAAATTTACTGATGTTAATGTTTTTAAAAATTCGTTGAAGTGATATTTGTTCCATGTTTAAAGCGAAAAGAAAGTCTATTTAATATATTTTCGAAATTTTGAACGATCATTATTTGATTCCTGAATTTTTTTAACTGGTACTCCACTTTCTAAACTTCCACAGTATTCTAACATTAGGCACATGAAAACCATCTTAATACAATCTTATTTGAAATAAAATAAATCATTGGAGCTTAATGGTAACATTATATATAAATATACAAGATTAACTATATAAATCTTTGAATCAATTAATAAAACAATTATTAAGTTGAAACCGCAGATAAATATTGCTTAATTGTCTCGCTTTCTTTTTTAAACCAACTCTTCAGTATTGTGTATTTTCGAAATTGCCCGACAAAATTTTAACTATCAATTGGAAATGTCTTAGTAATATGATTATTTTAATATTTTATGCCAATGAAAGCATTAAATTTTAAATCTTTTTTCCTGTTTAGAAATGGATTTAAAATCCAAAAATAAAAAATATATATATATATCTTTGTTTCCAAAATTCATAAATCTGTCAGATCCTGGTTATGGTTCACAAAGATGTCATGAATGCTGCCTTAGTTAAATTTTCCTTTTTATTTTAAAGTAAATTAATATTTTTAAAGAAAAGACAGTTAAAATTTAATATAAGTACTGGATTTTCTTTCAAAGAAATTCTCCGTTGTTTAATTTAGTTTAGTTTAATTATTAACTTTTTGTTTAAAAAAAACATAACGGCTGTTTTTGGCGCAATTTTGGCATTTTTGGCGTAATTTTAAACTGTAGTTAAAAGATAAGAATAGTACCAGAAGTGTCCTGCATATTTCCAAATTCCCACATTAAATCTTTATCTCTCATACACAAAGCATCCGAAAACTACTTTGACAAGATAAAAAATTGGTGATAATACCTAGCAAGACGAATACTTTCCTCACAGAAATCAAGATCATGGAGATTCATACAAATCTCATGATCAAATTTTTGATCGATGATCATTTTTATGGAAAATAGAAGTTTATCCGAATTTCTGAAAAAGCGATTAAACCTCAAACCGATGCTAAATTATCAAAATTATCTGATTGGATTTATTACGAGAAACTACTGAATTTTTTCAGCCAAATACTAAAATTACGTGAAAATAGAATTGCTTGAAATCGATATATTTGGACAACCAACCAGGCAACTAAGCTCATGCTTTTTCAAGGTGCTCAGTTTTATTAAGCTGCATGAGTTTTGAGATCGATTTCGCAGTTTTCTAGCATTGTCATGATGAAGAGAGTGGCACCTGAGCCAGCATCCTACAGTAAACAGACGCGAAATTTTCATTGAACTCAATATATACCATATCAAAAAACACAGCGGACCTTCAGAGTATATAGGTCTTCCAACGCGCTAATCTACAGCTCCAAAACAGAACTGCAGGAAGCCTCCCCCAGCCTTCCCCCTCTTCCAATACACGCAAAACCCACACATATAGCTGAAAGATACATGCCATCGAGAAATAAAATTTATTGATCCCTTCCGACCACTGTGTCGGATTGTTTGTTCCTTATTATATTAAGCTATCTAATATGGAAGGATAGGAAAGTAAAACGATCTACAGGTTGATTAGAGGAAACAGAAATTAATTCCGAAGCTGATTTGAATTCCGAAGAGAGCACTTAAGAGAACAATATCGAACCAACCCGCCTGTAAACAGAGGAATTCCATTATAATCTTTTTCTGCTAACGTCTGGATTTCTAATATGTTATTTGATTTAAAAAAATTAAGATTTATTTATTATATTATAAAATATTAGACAAATAATTTTTCTTACAGATTGTTTTAAATAAAAAGATTGTCCATCACTGTCTCGAAATACATTAGAATTTTCCTGATCAAGTGTTTAAAAATTGTAAAAAGTGATACATCTTTCAAATAAAAGCTATTAATGATATAAAAAATAATGATCAAATTAAAACAATAATAATAATAACATATTATATGCATTTTAATAATTTATCCATTAAAAATCCAAAAAGATGTCAAAAAGTCTATTTCTGATATAATGATATACTTATTCTTCTATTCTTATACTTTCTCGTATTGATCAAAAAATGAAGAAAATCAAATGACTTTCACTAAAAGAATTTTAGATAAAAGAATTGTTGTTACCAGTAAACAATATAAACAAAATTTGTCGTTTTGTCAATTTCTACAGGCTTAATATTTCATAAAGTTCAATTTACTTTTATGCTAAAAATACAAATGATAATGATTGCAAAAAAAATTGAATCGATTAATTCAGTTTTGTAATTATAATTCAGTTATGCAGGTTAACTGAATAATTATTAACCATTCTATTTTAACCTGCTCGCATTTTTATTTATGAATGAAGCAAAATAGAACTCATATTTTCCAGAATTCCTTCGATATTTTAAAAGTTTATGTAAGGCAAAAAAAAACAAAAACATTAAAATAGCCAAATCAAAGAGAAACGAATCAAATAGTTATTATCTCATTATACAAATCTTGGTTAATATAAAAGAAGTTGTAACGACTTCTAAGAAATAAAGAAATATAATTAATAATTCCTTTTATATACATTTTTGCCATCAATTCTTATTGCTAATACATACATACATATATATATATATATATATATATATATATATATATATATATATATATATATATATATATATATATATATATATATATATATATATATATATATATATATATATATATATATATATATATATAACAGTTTAAGAACCCGAAAATGAACAAACTTTGTTATAAAATTTTCAAATTAATCACAAAAATGTCATCACACATTTAAATTCATGAATTAAAATTAAGTCATTCATGGATGTTATAAAATCAATAAAATCAGTCCATTTCAAGAAAATCCATTAACATCTTATGTTTTCTGCAGATTATGAATTGAAACAAAAGCATAACAAATTCCTGAAACAGTCTTTTTACAAATAGATAAAAATGATATTAATATATATTGATTGTTAAACATAAACACACTTTTCAATCTTCAGTCTAAATTACCCAAACTATTTTCAAAGCATTTTATCGATTTAACATTTTAAAAGCTAAAATAAACATTCATTATCTTTTCGCCAATCGAAGCGAATTTTTTTAATTGATTCGTTTTATATATATACAATTTTCGTAGAACATATCCTATTACCTTTCATCTTCAATCCAATGTAAATGTTTAAATAAATACTTGAAATAATTACTTGATTAACTAAGTAAATGAAAACTAGATAATTGAATTTTATCAATTTCAAAGTCACGTAAATGTATAATTAAATTTCTTATCGTTGTACTTAAAATGTTATTCCGGTAAAACTTAAAAGAGAATAAAATTAGTTTTTTTGGAATAATATATTTATTTTATTTTCTTCAAAATAAAATTCAAAATATTCAAAAATTAAATATTCATAAAATTACATAATCCGACAAAAACTGTAACTTTTACAGGAGATAAATATGAATAAATAACAGTTTACATTTATGATAACATTTTGATTTATATTTTCAACTGTTTGATTTGTATTTGATCTTGCCTTACAATTCTCCTCAAACTGTCCTTTATATGTTTTTGGCAAATATTAAAAACAATCTAATTCTCTTTATATACAATTTTTGTAAAATATATCTTGTTACCATTCATTTTCAGTAAATTTAAATGTTTTAACAAATACTTGAAATAATTGATTGACTAATTAGAAGAAGGAAAACTACATAATTAAATTTTATCAATTTCAAAGTCATCCAAATGTTTAATTAAATATCTTTCCGTTTTTATTAATATATTATCGCAGAAATATTTAAAAGTGAATAAAAGTAGATTTTTAAATTATATATATATATATATATATATATATATATATATATATATATATATATATATATATATATATATATATATATATATATATATATATATATATATATAATTCAAAATAACATTCGAAATATCACAAAATTAAATATCTACAAAATTTCCTAATCCAGCAAAAACTGTAATTTTTACAGGAGAAAAATTTTAATAAACGACATTTTACATTTACAACAACATTTTGTCTATCAAATTCTTGATTTATATTTAACCTTACATCATAATTCTCCTCAAATTGACCTTATTCGTACTTTCAACAAATGTTAAAAACAGTCTAAAAACTTAAACAATATTTATGTGAGAAAGAATAACTCCTTTCACAACAGAAACTATGAACCAGAATCAATAATATAATCCAAAAAACACCACACAAAATGAAAAGAAAATTTAAATCCCTTACCGTTTCCGATAAGCCGCCCTGTACCACGAGAAAAAAGTTGGAAAACTTTGAGATCGGTTCACCCTTTCTCAACTGGTTGTGCACCGAACGGCAGTTAGAGACGAAATGGTAGTTAATACCCCCTGAGCTAAAACTTAACTGCAACCGAATTGGCCCGGATCTGAAGACTATGCGCCGATTCTTGCGCATTGACGTTTTAGGGGACAAATGGCATATTATTGGTCAACTTTTTTCTCCCATTCTTCACATTCGGGAATAAAGGTTTTTTGGTGAATTATTTTTGACTCGGAGTCATATTTTGTATCCGAGTCTTTTCCACTCCGATAAGTCATCAGAATTTAACTTGTTGCTTTTATTGATTTCGTGTTAGTGAATGGGGAGTAGTTTCCAGTCTGCTGTTTGGTGTGTATCTTTTATCTTTAGCTTGAGGATCGTTGGTTTTGTTTTATTTCATACATAAATAAGAAGAATGGTCACCATTGGAATATAAATAACATAAATAACAAAAACAAATATTTTAAGAAGAGGTTTTTTATTAATATATGAATGTAGAATTGCTTTTTTTTTCATTAAGACTATAAAAGTTAAAAAAAAAAACAAGTTATATATATATATAAAAATTAAGTCAATTCTTACTTAGGTCAACAATATTTTTTTTATTTTAGTTACTTTTTATTAAATAATTACAATTAATATAAATATGTATATACATATGTATATACATACAGAATTACAACATTGAGTGGCAAAAGAGAAGTTGGCGACAAACTTGGGCAACCAATTGGCGACATGGCGACGCATTTAATTAATATTTGAAAAAAACTGTATTAACATCAAGTGTCATCCACTACAAGTTTTAAAAAATGTATTTGAACTTGAGTGGATGAATAAAAAGTATTTTATTGACGATTGAAAATTTGAACAAGATATATATATAGAGAGAGTGTGAGCTAATAGTAGGAATTGAAAAAATATAAAAATGTGAGGCACTATCATAAATGTTTTTAATAAATTGGAGTTATAATTATTATGATTGTAATATAGGATAATAATATAGAATAGGATAATAATAATATAAGAATAAGTATTTGAAAAGGTCGTTATTATTAACGTATGAATGGATAATTGTTTTTTTTTCATTAAAATTCTAAAGGTCAAAGAAAATATAAAAAGGTGAGGCACTTTCATAAATGCTTTTATTCAATTGGAGATTTAATCATATTCATGAAGTATTTTAATTTTTAGCTTATGTTTAAAAATGTTCATTTTTTTGTGTTACTTTTTGTAGCTTAATTGTTTTACTGCAATGTTTTCAGTGATTTCAAATGCTTTTCAATACTTTTCCGCTTGATTTCAAAATCTTTGATTAAGTAATTTTCTTTTCTGTTTATGCTTTTCTTTGCTTTTTATTATTTTCTACTTTTTAATTTCTTAAAATTTGTCATTATATTATTGTATTTATTATTTTTATGCTTAAGTTTTTGGAAATTTTGAACCAGATAGTGTTTTTAAAAATTAATCAAAATTATACACAATTAGGCGATTGATTAAAAATGACGCTATGTTTAGCTAATTATATTATTATGATCATAAAAATTAATTATAGAATTAGGGTCCAAAATAACAGAAAGTGAGTGAGAAATCGATTTAATCATTAAATGCATGAATTTTTATTTTTAATGAATAGAATTTGAAATCAGTCGGGAAATAGATGTAATTAATAAAAAAATATAAGATTTTTTTTATTTAAAAAAACCCTATTGATGTATTTCTACGTCATAATGAAAAATCACTCCTTAAATTCTACAAATGTACTGCATATAATAATATAATATTTTAAACATACATATTATTTCTCATTACATTGCAAAACATAAAAATTCATGAAACACTTATTTTTAGCATTTAAAAATAAAGCATCATTGCATTTGCTGCATGACCACTATGTGGTACTCTTGCAGAATAGAATTTTACTCCTCAGTCTGTATGAAAATGTAGGTCTGTGACTCTTTTCGTACACCATAGGCCGCAAAGGATTAGATGATCCTCTAGATTTAGTGAACTTATATAGAACTGATTTTGAATACTAATGCCTTTTTAGCTGCATTTTTTTGTATAAATTTATCAGTGTATTCAAAAATATATTATTCGTTATTCTTAGCTTGTTTCTATCAGAAAATAATCTCTCCTATATGTTCTTATAACTTTTTATGTAAATAATCTTAATTTGTAGCACCCGCCGAAATGAAATTACACCCAGATAGCGCGCCAACAATGAAAATTTTCACAGATAAAGAAATAAACTGTTAAAGATTCTACTTGCGTTCGGAAACGATAAAATAGTTTTGGTAAAATTAAAATTTAAAAAACACTATGCAAAGAGTATTACTTAAAGAGATATGAGATTTTCAACATACGATGCAGATCTAAACCACTATGTATTTGGAGGTTAAAAATGGCATCTTTACGCACACGAAACAAGTCAATTTAAATAAAAGCGTACAAAAAATTGCTCTTAAGGTGTACTAGAAGATTTTTTTACACTAGAAGATTTACACACTAGAAGATTTTTTTTTTAATTTTAACTTTAAAAATCGAGTTTTTTTACAGTAGGTCATTAATATACGTTTAAATTCATTTCAGTGAGAAAAAATCATATTACACTAATTATTAATTAATTAAATAATATTTAATGAGCTAACTAGCATATTTTTTGAAACTTGATATCTTAAATTCTAATTTGTACAGACACACAATTCTAGTTGGAAATAATGCCTAATATTAGTCTTCATGTTGTGTGCCTCAATCAAGTATGAAAATCTATATATTTTTTTAACAATTTTTTCATCAACGATTTTTTCTGTAATTTTAACTTTTAAATAGCTATTAAAAATTTATTTCTATAAATATAACTTTGATTGAGGCACAAAACATCCACTGTATCATACATATTATTTTGATATACAAATAATTGTATTTGGTTCATGTCTTGTTGAGTTATGATTGTTTGAATGAAGCAACATAGTGGAAAAATACCATTCTTCATAAAATGAGTTTTAAAAAAACCGTAACTAGAGTTTTTAATGAAAGCACCTCAAGAAAAATTATTATAACTCGAGAAATTTTTCGAATGTTCACAACATTTTGGTATCGCTTGAAAGCTAAAGGATCAGAGAACATTATTAAGCAATAAAAAAAATATTCGATCTTTTGAACGATTTTAGAAGTTTCATGTGTGTACATACACCAACAATTATATATTAATGGTAACTCAAAACAAGAATTTAAAATTTTCATTTCATAGAAAGAGCATTTATAATTTTAAAAAAATTAACAACCAGTTGAATTGTTCTGAACTAAAACCGTAATTGCTCATAAACTGTATAATCATTATTAACCTATAGTATATTTTGATATATAAATATGCAACTTATTATTAACAAAATGTTTATGACATGCTATTCGAGATTTAAGATCAGACTTGGAGGTATCATAGTCCGTAATCATCATCGTAGGTTTGAGATCTAATTTCGCCAAACATCCGTCGAGTATGTCACTTCATTGCTTCTAAATTCGTGGGCATTATATGTCCACTCGTATGACTTGCTAATTTGGAGAGAGATTGTCGTCTCAAGTTTCATTTTCATTACCTAATGTGCTTCTAAATTACGATGTCCATTCTAACATAATACCGTTATGTTTCAAAATGAGACTTACATCGAATTAAAATTGAGTACAGTTTTCCTGAACTACTTTGTTTTAAAAACTATAATTCATGTTTATTTTAAAGCTCCTATACGTAAAAGAAACATTAGCGAGATTAATAATTTGGAGGTTTTTTTTATTTAATACCTGTTGATTTTTCTTCAAATTGCTCAATTTTTGAAACTTATTTCTGCTTTATTAAAATTTACTTAAAAACAGCACCGATCACGTTTCTCATGATATTTTTAATCTTTGCCCAAAAGATCTTACAATTTTTACCTTAAATTTTATTTTTGTTACTTTAATTTTCTACTTTTATAGATATGCTGGCAGTACTCGCACAACGTTGCACGTGGCAAAACATCCAAGAGGAAAAATTAGCTTTAAACTTAAGTCTAGTCTCCACTCGATATGACATGGGCGTGTCACGCAACATCAATCAAACATAAAAATATATTTAGAAATAATCATAAATAACTACAAAACAATTTTTATAGCACGCATTCAGAAATGTTTAGACTGTTAAAAAAGTAAAAATATGACATGTTCTTAGTCAAAAAAAAAAAATGCATTCAAAATTTATTATAGAAAAGCTTGTTTTAAAATTTAAAAATATACAAATAAGTCACTGCACCCACTGTTCCACACTTGTTTATCAACTCTGTAAAATCTGATATGAAAATAAAATTCAGCTTGCTTCACAATGTTTCTTTGTAATCTATATTGGCTGGGCGATCACTTCGCTCCTCATGAGATTCACTCTGTCTCTGTAATTCAATTGCAGTGGGATTTAACCCTTTCTAAGGCCGTGGGAAGTATGCTTCCCACCAAATTTATCAATCTTTGCAAGAAATTATGTAGGTTGGCATAAGTTCTGACATACTTTTATAAAAAGACAGAGATGCTTCGTTTCTTTATCTCACACAAAATGATGTGTCTGGGTTTGTCACTTAATTATTAATTAACCAAATTAATTAATCAAATTAAATTTATCTAATAAGCTAAATGAATCCCTTTTCTTATTCTAATTTCAAGCCTAAAAATATTTTAACATAATATGACTAGAAAAAAATGGCCCTTTAAAGGGTTAAAGAGAGACGCTTACTTCGCTCAACAGAAGATTCTCCTTCCCTAAGTGTGGACATTCTTTCTCTGATATTCGCTACCCGAACGTTTCTTTTCTCTACATTTCCATTATCGCGCAACAAACGAAGCGTTTTGGCATTTAATGTTCTCTGGCCAAGGCTGGATTTCATTTTTTGGAGGCATAATGAGTTTTGAATCGCTGTTTAAAATCCGATGTAAACAAAGAAATGTATCGCATATGCATTCCACATCTCTTGCTAATTGCGCATGCGCAGTTTGAGGTTTTCGCACTTGCACGGATAATAAGTGCAAAGCACAGATACTGCTGTTTTAAGCATGCGCGAAACGTAGTACGAAAATAATCAAAATCGCAATTATAAAATTCCGTTTTCGGTTTTGACATGACTTCAATATACTAAAACCTTCCCCAATAATTGCCCTACAAAACAGTATAAATATCTCCAATATCAGTTAAGTATTTCTCCAGTTTTCTCTTTCAAACATACAGACGCTTTCAGGAGACTTAATTTTATATTTTGTATAGATACTACTTACTGAAATGACTTCCCTGGTCCTTAAAACCACAAACCACGCATCGATCGAATATTTTATATATGTGCGTGTCTGTGAGCGCGCAAAAGTGGATTTCTGGCTAGGCAGACCAAGCAGTTCCTAAGTCTTATAAGTTGGGAGAGGGAGGGAGGGGGGGGAGGATTACTTGCAAATCGACTAAAAAATATTATTAGCATAATTACCAAATAAACTAATTTGTAAAAAAATTATGAGCTCTATTAATTATAAGATACTAGCCGCCTTTGGCGACCAGACGGTTCGCCAATCTTAATGTTCGTTTAAATTTTAATAATTAAATATTTTATGTAATTCCTATTTTAATAGCTTCTTCATCAAAATATTTTAAAACTTCAAATTTTGATAGTCATATAATTCTCTCATAATATCATAAACGCCTTCAGTCATAGCGTAATATGTATCTCTGTAATTTTCTGTTAGTTTCGTAGAATTTATACTATAAATTAAAGTGGAAAGGATTAATCTGCAATTAATATAATAATATTTTTTACTGAAACAAAGTAATTTTTTGTAATATGATTACTGAAAACAGTCACTGACCGTTTAAACTTTATGGGCACTAAAGAATATCTTTCCTAATTTATGTAATATTTCAAGAATTTGTCAACAAAATATTCTCAGATTCATTATGACCAGAACGATTAATTAACAATGTTTAATTTTAAATACATCAAACACTAAGAAAATAAAGCGAATTGTTTAAAATAATCGGTTGAAAACAGGTTAAAAAAAACTAAAAAAAGGTGTACTTAAAACTATAAGCGTATACAAAAAATATATAACTAACAAAAATACAATTTAATTACAAAAACATGCAACTAACCTAAAAATAATTTAAATCATCCGTTAATAATGGTTGTCATGTCAACAATCAGAACACAATGCGCATGCGTGAATTTTCAACGCCAGTTACGGTAACGCAAATGCGTGAGTTTTTCTACGCCAGTTGGGGTAACGCTATGCAGATTAGAAATTTTTAATTTTCTTTATTTTGCTTTATTTTAATTCAAAAGTACTTAAGAATGAATCTGAAAGATAGATTCATTAACAATGTTTAATTTTAAATGCATCAAACATTAAGAAAATGAATAGAATCGTTTCAAATAATCAACCGAAAAATCTTAAGCCTAGCTTCATGACTGTTGGGGAAAAAAACTGAAGCCGTACTCATTTGGCGGTGGGGAAAATGAAAAGATTTTTTGGCGGGAAAGTTAGTTTTTAATTAATAATTAAAATTCTAATTAAAAATTTAAAAAAGTTGCTATCCTATCTTTTAAGTTAGATTAAACTGCACACGGTGTTCAAATTGGATTAAAATCGGTTAAGTAGTTTAGGAGTTCATCGCGGACAAACAACGTGACACGTAATTTATATATATTAAGATTAGGAAAATAACGGGTTTTAATATTGAAGTGTTAAAACCATTAAGTAAATTAAGGAATAATTAATCATTAATCGATAACATATTTAACACTTAACACCACACCTTCGCTTCTAGAACTCAATTGGTACCTTTTAGGTTTGATATAGATAGATGTAGGTGAACGTCATTAAAAACAAAATAAAATCATTAACATCAATTGGAAAGAAACATACAAATGACAAAATAAATTAATTATAATTAATTTCTATTAAATCATTTAAATAAAATTTCATGTCCATGATCCCTTCAAACCGTCAGACATTACGGTAATAGTTTAACATATGCTTGTTCATTATATATATATATATATATATATATATTTAGAGGTAAGGGATGAGTGAGGATAGAACCTCAGACCTTTAGGTTAGCAGTCCAGTAACTAACCGATTTTGCCAAAACAGCTGTTCGGGCAGAAGCGCTGTTACTGGCTTATTTGCGATTCACCACATATATATGAACTTTTCTAATGGAGATCGGTTCCATGATATCACGGGCACTATTATGTCCGATTCTATTGAATTTAGCAGTATAGTAACTTTACTGTTTTATTTGATCTGTAAACTACATAGATATTAAACTGAATCCTTTCTTAACTCTCAACGATGGATGAAAATAATGCGATAAAATATTTCATGAAAAAATATAGACAATTTTGGTTCACAAAAATGGTTTATGTTTAAATGTTAAATGGTTCATGTTTAAAAGTTAATTAGATCTGACTAAAGAATTTTACAGCAATGAAATTGGTATCATTGAAAAGATAATTCATTACAAATGCCGTTCTGTTCATTCTATGATATAATACCTTTATGTTCTATCTAAATTTATCACAAGAAACAGCAATAGTGTTTAAAAACGGACGCACTTTAAAAATGTTTCATTTCATGGGAAAATGTTCATCATTTTTTGAAGCTAACTGTAAACACAAAAAAATTGAAAAACTTTATAAAAAGATTATCTTTTATGAAAGACTACTCACTTTGGAAAGAATAAATTGAATATACACATTTTTTTAATCAATAATAAGAAAAAAAGCGACGTTGAAATATCAGTAGCATACAATGAAAAGGATTTGAGTTGTATTTCAACAATGAATTGCCAATGAATGGCATTGCTGCAAAATATGCTTAAAATCTTTTTAAAAAACAATTTTACAATGTTAAAAAATTAATGGCAAAATCACTGAAATTGAAAAACTAAATGATTGAAACTCCCAAAAGTAATTTGAATTTTAAGATGATGCAAAAATCAATTTTATATATATAATAATATTTTTGACAGTTAAGTCACAGAAAAACGCCAAAATTTCGCTTTATTGTTAATTAATTAGATCTGAGATGCTCATTCTATTCTTCCAAAACATATCTGTACCAAATTTGATAGCTCAAGGTCAAACAACCTGTCTTGTTCAGTGCCAACACACACACATTCTTTTTTATTAGTAGTAGAGATATCTTATGCACTAGGGGGCTTTGAACCCTGCTTGCTTTCGCTTTCCAACCTTCGAGTATTGGAATTTCCGATACTGGAAAAAGATAAACAAATCGGAAGGCTGTTCATTAGTGTTGTCACAGTGTTCCTAAAAGTAGAATTAACAAATATTATTGTTTTAAACTCATTTGCTATCAATTGGTGTTAATTAATGCTTTACTTTTCCTTTTTTGATGCCATTTCACCGTCACCATATAAATGCTTATAATAATAACTTCCACTAAATATTTCAAACAAAACTGGCAAAACAAACTTCAAGTGTCATGGATCAAATAACTCGCTATCTAAATAAACGCAATGTTTATATAAAAAAAATATAAAATAGATATATATTTTGGACATGGACTTCTTAACTATGCCTCTCACTTTTCAATTTTAATTAATTTTTATGTTGCGCCATATTTGAAATGAAAAAAAAAAAGACAATCTTGATTAATTTCTGCACATTGCCCAATTTCTACTGGGAATATAATTTCTGTAACAAAAAAAAGTGTTTTTTAATAATAACTAACCATTAGCGTTTTGAAAATTTTATCAATGAAATTTTATTTTCACTTGCCTTTTTAATTCGATATCCGATATAGAAATATTGACGTGTAAACGTTAAAGAATAAACAAAACACATATGTGCATTAGATCACTATTCAGAAACGAATGTTATGCCCTAGGAACATTATAAGCAAAATATTTACAATAATCTAGTATATTTATTTTTGCTCTTTCTTAGCAAAAGTATTTCCAGAAATTTGATTTTTTTAAAAGCCTTTATAATGAATAAGAGTTTTTTTAAAAAGATTTTTTCACAAAAAAAAATATATTTTTTTTTTATTCTTAAAGCATGCTCATTCAACTTTCCAACAATATTTCAAATCCATAGGGAGCATAAAACTACAGCTGACGTCATTATCACGTCAATTGAGAAGGAAATGTGATTGGTAGTAAGAGAACCAGCCCTATTGCGAAGGTTATCGCCATAATGATCGATATCATCAGAATATTTGTTTACTATATTAAAGTATTTACTGAAAAATATATCTCCACTTTCGTTTTAACCTAATTAAAATTGCGAAATTAAATACACTTGTACCAGAAAATTTAATTTCGTTATCTAATCAATTTTTTAATTAATAAAATTTCCTTCGAAATTTCTGTAAAATTATCTGTTTAAGGAATTCGAGAAGCTTTAACATGACGTATAAATTAAGTGTGCACGCGTGTGTTTACTCTTTTGCTCTTTTATTATTATTATGGGGCTTGAATGTGGGCGTTTTCCTCCGTTTTGTATTTTTCCTTTTTAAATAAATGTATCAATTTTTAAGCAAATTTACTTGCAAACAAGATAAAAATGATTTTCGTTCTGACAATATTCTCTTACGTTTTCAGAGAATTAGTTTTAAGGTAATTAAATCCATCTAATAGAATTCAAAGTAACAATTAAATTCAAACCAAATTTAATTTTGAAGCTGAAGCTTCTCTTGCAATTTTTTCTTTTATATATTATGTATATTAAAAATGAATTTTGAACACGTGTTGAAAAGCAAAAATTATATTTCCTATCCTTTTTGTGATATTCTTTTCGTTAAAATATATGTAGACTATTTGTATTTTTTGGTGAATTCACCGATTTTCAAAACAAATTCTTTCAAGAGATTTAAATTTCTAGAATTTTTAATATGTAGATTATATTTTTGGAAAAATTTGGAAGCGCGCTTTGCCACTTTCCATCTTTCTTCGACAATTAAGAAAAGATAATATTGTTTGCTTTCAAAAGAGAGTGTTAAAAAATACCCTCTTTAAAATAATTTAAATTTTATAATTTCTAGAGAGCATAATTTTTATGTGATTTAAAGCTTTAGATTTTATTTTTGAATGTTTATTAAGGAAGAACGTTTGAAATGTAGGAAAAACCTGAGGTTTTTAGTAATGTGACTCTTAGACATCAGCCTTAAAATTTAATTTTACTTGCTATTCTTTAAGCTTTTAAATGCTGCATTCCGGAGAACATATTATTTATAAAAAATGTTTATTTTGATTCGTTAAAATTTTTCATGCAAATTTTACAACATTAATTATTAATTTAGATTTATTAATTCATTTGTTAATTTTGTGATTATTTAAATTGTTTCTATTTTCAAATAATCCTTTATACTACTCCTCATATTTTAAAAGCAAACTTGCATCTGGTAGTATGGCTGATAATTTACCATACGTTTAAACATTTTTAATCTATTTTCCTCTTTTGTATACCTTTCTAAATACACTTTCTGAAGATATAAAATTTTCAAATTTCGTATATTTGGATATTCTTGATGACAATATTGTTTTCACATATTCGGAATCTAATTATTAGTTATACGATTACTTTCATTAAATTTTGACTTCATTCCAATAATGCCATCTGGTTTTGAATTTCAGAACAAGTGATTTATACTTTTTTTTTTTCAATTTTGTTTCCACATTTACTAAATACTTGTAAATGTATAATTTTCATGTTTCGCTATATCACTCTCTTTGTCTCTGTCATTGTATGTGTGTGTGTTGACGCTCTATAGTCTAACGCATACACATTCAGAACCTACAGTTTCTTAAGTCCTGTGCATGCGTATACTCTAACACACATACACATACAGTGTACCTGTACAAACAGAATGATCTAGGGGTACCAAATTTGGTATATATATTCTTTAGAAAGTAAAAATGGGCTCTTGGATTTGATTTTCAAAATTTTTAATTAGTTAAATGGGAAGTCAGCCATCTGATTCTCCGACCCGCCACGAAGGCATACGGATTTAAACCATAAAAACTGAATGACCGGACCGTCGCAACAGCAACACTGGCGAGAACTGTGGTTGAGTCCTAATGGCCATCACCGGCCACGGTACAACACTCCACGAAGGAAGTACGTCCCATCATCGATGAGAGAAGTCAGATACCCCCCCCCTATTTGTGTACTCTCCAGGGTGGCGAAATCCAACCACCATGCCGGAAGCATTTCATGCCCCTCGGGGGTCTAGTTAAAAGGGAAAACAAATCTCTCCTTTTTCGTACTAATTTCCTTTACAGCACTAAAATACATTTAACATCATCTCAAAATTCAAAATATGATCTTTTAAAAGACATTTTTTTTACCGTATAATATTTTTAATAGTTTTAAAAACAATTCAAGCATATTTTATAACGATATATATTATTATTGAAGTGAAATTGAAATAGTTTTCATTGTTGCTACTTATTCTCCCCTTTTTATCCATTGTTGGGATTAAGATAATCATTCATTATCTACTCTGAAACGTTACTAAGGCACACAATGTAGTGAAAGCTTATAAGCCAGTCGCAGTGAAAGCTTATAATCCCACAAGGTCCCAGGTTCTACCCTCGCTTAATTCCAATCCGCTACAACGGAAAGGTCTGAATGCTTAATCGCCGCTACGGCATTGGTTGGTGGGAACGGTCTTAACGTTCTTTGATGACCACGGTATAACCCCTTCCTTGGGAAACACGCCCTGTCATCAGTAGAGGATAGTCAAACCCACATCATTTATATATGTACCCATACTGGGTGACAAGTGTCAACCACAATTCCGGAAACTTCTCATCTCCAAATCTCATTTGCCCACCCGTAGGATGGTAATTAAAATAAGAGTAATCAGTTTTCTTTTCCATGTTGGGTTGGTTTCAGTAAAGGATCCGTTTTTAATAAAAATTTTGAAATTTTATTGTTATCACAATTAATTTTGAACCTTAGAATCAAGCAATAATGGAAAAAGTTTCGAAATGCGTCCATTTTTAAATACTATTACTTTTTCTTGTGATATATTAAAATGTAGAGCTTTGTAAGTAGAAAACGAGGGAAATTTAAAAAAACATTTTGCTGAAGAAGTCCCTAAGACTAAATTAAACAAAATATTGATTCGAAATTTTTATGAGCTATTAATACCTACAAACAAACTGGTCGCCAAAAGTAATGAATTATAAATTAAAGGTTAAAAAATAGAAAAAAAAAATGAAAACTCAAAAAAGTCCATTTTTAGAGCATTAATAAAAGTTTTTTCTAAAAATTATTTCCTATTAAATTCACTTTATTTTTTAATTATATTCGTTAAACTACTAGTTATTATTATATATTATATATTATTATTATTGCACTAATATTATCGTATTTTTATATATTATATTATTTTGTTGATTATATATTATTATTTATTGTATGTTAAATTGTTTATTATATTTAGGTGTTTATATATCCTTGTTATATAATAAATTGCTTGCTATTTTGCTTATCTTGAATAGGAATAGGAATTGCTAGAATTTATTTTCTGTTTCCCCGTTAATTTTACTTTTATATGCATTCTAAATTTTTAATTAAAAATATATTTTTTGCTTTGATTTGGTATAAACATACAAAAGCATTTAATTTAATATCCTTAAAACAACGATTATACCCTATCAAAAGTCGTGCGTAGCACTTCTACCCAGTATTAAGCCGTTACTTTAAAAAAAACCTTTATAGTTAAATCAAATTGAATGAAAAATCAGAAAAAGGGAAGCAAAAATTCATCTGGGAAATGATGGACTTGAAGATATACAGCATACTTCTATGCAAACATTTCAAAATAAAATCAAAAGTTTTGTATCAAGTGAACACAGAAACTGAAATTAACTTTAAAGAATGGATGAAAGCATAATGTAATTGAAGGTATGGTGGTTTGAGACGGAAAATCCATTTAGTAGTTTTAATAAACGTAACGATGTTTTCCTGTATAAATAGGATTTGGCAGGCTACTAAGTTAAAACTATTAAACTTAATGATTTTTATTAACAATGAGGAGTTTCCTAGAAAGGTGACTGATGAATTTCTTTACTGTTAAGACACTAAAGTCAGATGAAGGGCAAAATCAAAATAAAAAAATATCACAGAATGCCTGCTTTTAGATGTCTTGTATAAAGCTTACTTAAAGATTAGCAATCATTTTAGGCTTAAAAATATTGCTACAATATAAAAATAAATCGTCAATCATGTCCGCTAAACAAATTGCTATCAAAAACAACCAAATTTCATAAAATTAATTTGAGATAAATTCGCTTTATGTTATTTAAATTGAATTATTATACAATAATAATAAAACTATATGACTTACCAAAGGGTTGTCTTACCAAAACTTTCTCGCATACACTCTAATAAAGGTGTTATCCCTTAAAAGGCGTACAATAGTTACGAAATGTTCACCCCTGGCGTGAATTTAGCGTTTTTACTGAATCTATCATGTCATCCTTGGCGATTTATTTGGCGATTAATCCCAAGCTCCCTGTTAATATTATCCAAAAACCAAATTAGTTTTTTGACTCGATTTTGCAATTGAGATCTAAGATGTGGAGATTCGTCAAAATCTAAAGTTCGAACTTTTTGATGATTATTATACTTTCTCGATCCTACGTATTCGAACAATTAAAAAAAATGAAATATTATGCCTCGTTTCTTTTGTTTTCATTGATCTTTATTTATTTTCACTTCACTGTTGTTTTGTCTTCACTGATTTATTTTCAAGTTTTCACTGATAATTTATTTAAATTATCAGTGAAATTTTAATTTTTAAAAACTTTTTTTGCAATATGATAATTGCTCAACTATATTAGCATTGCTATAAAAATAGTTAAGATATAAGATATTTTTAGAAAGCTTCTAAGAATAAAATACCTTTTAAAAGCGAAAGCTTAAGTTTGTCGAAACGCTCAAATATGCTGAGCTGTTTTTATAATGATAGTTATTTTAATAAAAAGGCTTAAAACTTTTGATAATCTTAAAGACTTTTTAACTTTTAAACCATGGAAAGTAATAAACAAATTTTAATAACTGCCAGAAAGTAGATGAATAAAAATACACGCATTATTTTTCGTCATGATTAGTTTTTTTTTTCTTTTTTTTACTCATAAAAGTCGTTTGCGCTAAAACGTAATTTTAAATTAATTGGTTCTCATATTTTCATTCCATTCGACATTTTGCAAATTGTCTTAAATGTAGGTTCTTTTTACGTTATTTTTAAAAATTTGAATTGCTTTATACTGGTAAAAAGGGAATTTTTTAATCAATTTTCCCTGATTTCTGGACATGTTGGTTTTCGGAATTTTTGTACTATTTTTATGACTCTGATGGTAACAATGTATTAATAGTTTCAGAAAGTTATTAGTTAGTAAATTAAATTTAATATGAATGGCATCATCTGGTAATAATTTTTAAAATCTGAGAAAATATCTTTTTAAAATATTTTTAATAATAAATTATGAAATTAATATTTATAATCAGTATTTTCATTAATGTACAATACTTATAACAATAAATTAGGCAATATATTGAAAATTAAAACGTGAAAAATAATAAAAATAAAAGTCAAAAATATATTTTAATTATTATGCTACGAGACAGGAAATATTTTTTATAAAAAAATTAAAGCTGAAGTAAAATCTTAAAAACGTGTGGTTTTGAGAAAAGTTCATGAATAAATTAAGTCATCATTATTATCTTAAAAAAGACATATCTAAACACTGGTAAGTGTAATAAAAATGTATCAATGTGCTATACTTAGTAAATATCGATTTATCAAAAGCTATACTTATTGTTAAGAAAAATATCTCTAATCCTTTCGGTGAGTGTATAGTGAAAAGAATCAATAATGGATAAAACCAATGGGAACCGTGAATTCACAGTAGCAAAACACAGAAAACGCACAAAAAAATAACATTGTGGTAAAACGCAGAACAAAAGTGGCAAATTGTTAATAATCAATCATAAAGCACAAAGCAGACAGAACGAATTCACTCAACTACTCAATTGAACTCAATTCAACTGCCAATTACTCATTGGCTGCATGCCTTCAACTCTGTCTTTCGATATTTTATATTTTCAGTGGCAAGACAAAGAAGCTTCTAGAATAATCACCAGAAAACAAGTTTTAACGGAATAATCGAGATTCTTGAATATTCTAGTTTCTTCATTTTTCTCGCCAAGGCGAGGAGTTACTCATACAGCATTCATTCAATATCTTAGAATTACCTCAAACTTTTTATCATGAAACTAAATGCACGAGGGAAGCAATATTACAAATTCGTAACATCATTAATTTTAGTAAAATATCTGACTTAAGATTTCGGCAATGCTTAGAAAACAATAACTCTGGGCAATATCTTGCTTTCATCGCTTAGGAAAAACAAAGTGAATGGCATCATACGGAGTAAAGCTATTCTATGTCTGCTGCGAAATATAGCCGGTAGGGAGATCTTAATAGGTACTGTGAGTTGGCGATCAATTGGAAAAATCGTAACTGTAAAAAATTTCCCATGCTTAGAATCTCTCTTATTTCTATGGAAGATTAGAGTTCTGCTGTGTCTATTATTTTCTTTTCAAACCAAATCTCCTTTGTAATTGTTGCTGTGGCGCAAAATGTGACGCTATAAGTTCTTTGATTGTTATGGTTATGTTCTTCTACCAGCTTATCGATACTTTCGCTATCCACCTCTAACCCCATAATCTTGGTCATAGACATTGTCCCATCGATTAAGGTCCATAGGCACTTGCTCAAATCCCTTGAAATCACACTCGACAACGCTAACCAGCCAAAGTACTTGCATGTAGATAATTGGGTTATCTTCAGTTAAGCTGTCAATATACACTGATACAAGAAAATCCATCATGTGTTATCACAGTGTCACTTCACCACTTGTTCTACAAAACATCGCTCCTTAAACGAGTCCTTTTTTATATTTTGTTTTGCTTACTATGAGAATCATTCATTATGAAAGGTGCTCGTTAAACAATGTTTGACTGTATTAGAAATTACTAATCAATTTTGAATAAATAAAACAATACTTATAAATTATCATTGAGAGTATATTTATATTTTGCATTTATAAGTGGGAGTGTATATGAATCTTCCATATTTATATAAAATTATCAATTCTCTCAAAAAACATTTTCGAATAACAGAAAATACATGATAAAAATACATATTTGATGGACACAGGAAACGATATTTTCTGCTTACACGAGGGTGACTGACAGAGAAAATCAATCAAAATCGATCTCGTAGTATGAAAACAATCCAGAAGAAACTTCTGGCTTCTAATGTATCAGAGATTCTTTGATCCGAGAATGTTTCAATAACCGATAATATTTGCTTATGATGTAATTGATACTGAACAGTGGTTATCAATATTTTCATACTTTTCGTCAAATTTTCTGTATCTCGTATAACCATACCTTACTTATGATAATTGTTGTTGAATAATTCATTCATTCTATTCAATCACGAATTATAAATTCTAATTAATTTCAAAAAGATTTTTAGTATTTTTCCTATTTATTCAAAGTTTTAACTCTCTTGCATGCGAGGAAAATAATTCAATCGCTAAAATATTCAGTCTCGAGATTAAGCGAATCTCAGCATATTAAAATTTCCGTTCAGCAAATTAAATTACGTTCATATGTCTATGTGTACGTAATAATTTGGAAAATAACAAACTAAATGAATAAAAATTGACATGTTATCCTTATATCAAATAATATATTTGTATCTGAATTTAGATTAAATCTGTCTAAGTCAAGAATTAGAAGGCTTACATTCTACTTTTCACGGCCTGACTGGCGGGATCAATAGCGAAAGGATTAAATTTAACCTTTAGGATCGAGTTGATACTCGTATCCAGCCCTGCTGTATCAGGTACTGATATTATACTATTATTCTGTTATATTTGATACAACCGGTACCTCGTCCCTTTCCGGTTATTTCGTATTAAAAAAATATCAATTAGTGGATATTAACTATGAAAACACTTAACTTTACCCAAATAATCTCAATTAGCATAAAAGGAACAAAAATATTATTACAATATTTTCGCAATAAAATCCGGCATTCAAATTATTGAACAACTTTCATAAATTATGGAGATGTCATAAATTATTTATTTTTTTAAATTGTAATACAACAGATAGCTCCTCCATTTCCTGTCATTTCGTATTAAATGATGTATGTTACTGAATATTAACTTCAGAAACATAGATCGCTATTCAAAAATCCATAATTAGCATAAAATGGAAAACATTATTGTTACAATGTCACAATAAAATCCGGCATTCAAAATATGGATCAACATTCTATAGATGTCACAAATTATTATTTGTGATACAACCAACAGCTTAATTCTTTCCGGTTATTTCGCCTTAAAAAATTCTGGATTTGATGTTTTGAAACTATTATCTCTTTCTAAATAACCACAATTAGCATAAAATGCACAACACTATTGTTACAATATCTTCAGAATAAAATCCGGCATTCAAAATATTGATCAACATTATATAAATGTCACAAATTATTATATGTGATACAACCAGCAGCTTAATTCTTTCCTGTCATTTCGCCTTAAAAAATTCTGGATTTGATGTTTAGAAACAATTTTCTCTTTCTAAATAACCACAATTAGCATAAAATGCACAACACTATTGTTATAATATCTTCAAAATAAAGTCTGACATTCAAAATATTGACCAACATTCTTGCTATAAATTATTATATCTCAAGACATGCAAACGTCAGCTCGCCTCTTTCCAATTGTTTAGTATTTAAAAAATATCTGTTACTGGGTATTAACTTTAAAAACTGCTCTATCCAAATAACTATTGATGCAACATCTTTACAATAAATTCCAGCATTCAAAATGTTGAAACAACTTCCAGAGTATGTCATACAATATCTTATGCATCAGGATCTTGCAACCTATAGCAGTTAGCTAACACCTATAATAGTTGCTTTTTAGACACAAAAAGAAAGAATTTTATTTAAAAAGATAATGACTGATTACAAAAGTTTACTTTTCATTTCGGTTTTTAATGTTTCGTCATACAGATATAATTAAATATAAAATTAGCACTATTTTCTCTCTTTCATTATATTGTTTAATGATTATTTTGAAATTTGTGTTCTTGTTAAATGTCTCATTTTTACTTTTATTCATTTTATTTTGCTGATAATAATTTTATTTTTGATTTGTTTTGAATAAAAGTTATTTTTAAAAACAAAATACTTTTATTTATTCCTAGAAAATCCCATCCATCTTATGCACATAATAAAAGGACAAATATTGCAAGGACAAAAAAATTTATTATAAATACTTTTATCCCAGATAAAGGTAAAAAATATCTAATATACATAAAAGAATTGAAAAACCATAACGCATACTAATAGCGAGCGAAAGCAGAATGGCAAACTAAGATCGGATGATACAGCATCGATCTGATACTTTGTATCAGACCGATACAATGTTGCTCATCATCTGTTATCAATGTTACTAACAACTATCGATATCAACTGATATCGATAGCTAATCCGAAAACTGATAACGAGTTTCTGAAATTTTTAGTTTCTAACCTCTACAAGTGATATTATCTTTGCACCGACAACTTATAGTAGCCGGTGAATGGCAACATTATAATAAATGTGTTCTTACAAGAATATTGTTTGAAAAAATAACTGTATTTGTAAAAAGAAGAAAACTGAGTTTTAATGACATTGTAATATCTACATTCTTTTGATAATTCGGACGTGATTTAAACATACAATTTTCTTTTTTGTATTTTTTTTGTAAATGGCATTTATATATTTTATAGCAAGGTAAGTATTTTTGTGACATAAACAATTTGTTTCTTTTCCTCTGACACAATTAAGTTGTTTAGAAGAGAAGTAGTGTAAACTTTATTAATGATATAATCTTAGTTTTGACAACTTTATGCATGCGACGTATGGCAACATTATAAAAAGTGTGTTCTTAAAAGAATGATGTTTACAAATAAACCATTTTTTTGAAAAGTTATTTTTAAACAGAAGAAGAATGATGTATGATGATATTGCAACAGCTACAGATCTGTATAAGTCCTGATACTTTGTGTACCAGACACAAAATATCAGGTTGCTTTAGTGTCATCCAGCTTTAGTAACCTTTCAATTTTTATATTAAAAATAACCTTATTTACTTTATTTTCAAAACCTTCATATTTTTATTTATCAATTAAATATTCGGTTCGTAACACATTTAGGAATATAAAATGCTAAACATAGCTAATATTAGGTACTTTATTTCAATGTTTGCTTTTCCTTGATTATCAGCTGATATAATCACAATACAAAGTGCATTTTTATTACTATTACTTAATAAAAATGCACTTTAAATGCACTTATTATAAGGTATATGTTGAAATTTTATGTAAGAAACAATTGAGAGTCGCCATTATTGAGGAGAATTTTCATAACACTTAAACATTATTAATTTACTAGTCGCTTCTGTTGGCCGAGAATGTTGTTGTTTATAATTTCAGATAATTCTTTTCAATAAAACTTCATATTCATAATTTTGTCAAATTGTCAGACATTAAAATCATTTTATTTTATCATTTCATTTAAAGCGCTATTAAAAATGAAAATATCCGATCTATCTATCTCGTAAATTTCGAGATATTTTATCTTTACTTTTTTTTATTCATTTTGCAAATTATGCAGATATCAAACAAATGATTCTTCTTTAGATTTCAATAATAATAAAAAAAAATTGGCGCAGTTAAATATTTGATGGAGCAATGAAAACGGCTTGAATTTGCGTTCAAAAAATGTAATGCATTGAATAATTAATGCGAGATTTATAAATTGAATAATTTAAAATTACATTTTGAAAATGCACAAAATCTATTTTTGTGATATAAAATTTTCGGAAATTATAGTGGAAAAACAGAAATTCAGCTTAATTAACTAAAATTTTAATTAAATTTTAAAAACATTTACATTTATGTACACATATTCACTTTCTGAAGTATATATTTGCCATGTTCAATATTTTGGATTGTAAAGCCTCAGCATAAAAATTTATCTTTAGTATAGTAGAAATTCAAATCACATTCCTAATAATTCAACACTTTGTTATCCTTTTGACTATTTCGGTTATTTTTTACCTGTTAACTAATATTGAAGATTCAATTTACCTTCTGTCTAGTTAATAAAATATTCATAGAAAATTCCTAGTTAGATTCAAAAGATATCACAAGGAAGAAAATAAAAATTATAATTATTGCTTTAATTTCAACTTTAAAAATCCACTAAAGCAATACGAACAAATGACGATGAATAAATAATCTACATCTAATTTCTGTTAAATATATAATCAGTTTGATAAAGTATCTTAATAAGCATTTTGGAGACTACAAAATTAAAGCACAGTTTTTATATTCATTGTACTTTCAAACAAATAAGATTGTGCTTTGCTTTTAAGAAATAATTTTTCCAAAAATTTTGAAATGATTATTTTCCGAAGCGTTGTTCATAAAAAGAGCCTCTTAGTTTATTGTAAATATTACAGAATATTCCTTTATATTCAGAGAACAAAGTAACATCTAAATATTTTTTCCTAAGAATATTCTGAAAATATTTTTTATTCAGTATTCACGTTCAAATAGCTCATATCCATTTTAAAAAACAATAACAGCTGCAAAAATCTTTTTATTTGGGTCTTAAAAAATAGAAAACGTTTAAATATCGAGAAATATTACAATATTTACAAGAGCAAAATATCCAAAGCGCAAACAATTTAGTAGCAGAACAATAAAAAAAAATACTTTTCAAAATTTCTCAAATCTGTACCTATCTATATATTTTAAAAAATAAATTTTTAACTAATTCTTCTTATTTATAAGATAATTAATAAATGTGCATTTTTCAAGAATATATTTTAAGAGTGGCAATTACTTCAAAATATAACCTATTAATCTATTGCTCATTTAATAAAATGATAATAACAGCATTAACAATTGTAATTAGTTGAAAAAAAAAGAAGCAAACTTGAAAAGAAATGTCATTATAATTGCGTCATTCTAAATATTTAAAATATATGCATGTAAAGCTGAAATAAATACATTTTGAAACTGGGAAATTCTTCTATTCTAACAAAAACTACTTATTTTTCCTTCAAATAAGGAACCGAGTTTTATTTTCGTCAGAATCATATAAATAATATCAAAGAATTTTCTATTAATCGTTATTAATTAAATGAATATAAAAATAGAGCAGCATTCCTGGAGATTTTAAGAGAGAAAAACACAAATTTATAAAACAAAATTATCTAGTAAACAAACATTGTAAAATAACTCAATCGTTTAGAAATGCGTTAAAGTTTCAACTTCAAAAGATATTAGGTCTATAATCATCATTTGTAATACTACTATTTGAGTTATTCAATCAAATAGCTATGAAAAAAAGGATAAGTAAATAATCTAGAACCTCCAAATATTATTTCAGACACAC
Organism: Argiope bruennichi; assembly: GCF_947563725.1. Taxonomy (NCBI): domain Eukaryota; kingdom Metazoa; phylum Arthropoda; class Arachnida; order Araneae; family Araneidae; genus Argiope; species Argiope bruennichi. The sequence goes on along the minus strand of NC_079152.1, from coordinate 17,708,961 downwards.
CTAAAAACTTATTGATAAAAATGTGATAGTAAACAAAATTATTTTAAATGCCTACATACCTTTTTTCATCTTGATTTCAGACGGTATATTCAAAACTTCCGTTATAATATTTTCTTCAAAAATCTGTACAGGAATTGCAAAAACGTGTTACAAGCAATACAAACACGACCACGTTTATTCTCTGAAAAAAAGATAACATATAAAACATTGAACGCTGCGATATTCACTTTCAGTCTTATTTACTTTTCTTTATTTACGCTATTGAGTGCGTACCGAAAACAAAACACCTGACAAGAAAAAGTTCTTTTATTTTATTTTATGATGTAACGAGTCATCGTTTTATCTAGTCGGTAGAAAGGAAACGTTTTACAACTGGGCAGTCCCGTGATTTTACAGTGTTTGTTTACAAATTCAAAGGTTGGAATTTATTTTATAGCTACGTCGTTTCCCAAAATACCACGAGTAGTTTGGGAATTCACTGAAGCGCGTGCACCTGCGAGAACAATTCCCGAAAGCATTATGTCATAACGGCTTTCTATTTACATAAGATGTTTATTTTAAATTGCATTGAAGGAATTCTTCGAGATGGTATTAAAATACTTTTTTCTTGGATTATTTCAATGCTCAAATAGATTGAACGCACATGCATTTATTTTTAGGTTCTTTGAGTTTAAAACATGAGAATGTTGCTGTCTGTTAAAGGCATGTAATGACTCCCAAAAAGGTTCACACATTTATGAATTTTGATGAAATGTTGTTCTATCGTTACTAAATGCGAATGCTTCTAGAAATATTTCTTAACAAAACTACCTTAAATATTTTTTTTTAAATCTTTAAAAAAGTCTTATGTTATAACGGCTTTCTATTTACATAAGATATTTGCTTTAAATTGCATTGAAGGAATTTTTCGAGATGGTATTGAAATGTTTTTTGCTGGATTACTTCAATACTAAAATAGATTGAACGCACATGCATTTATTTTTAGGTTCTTTGAGTTTAAAACATGAGAATGTTGCTGTCTGTTAAAGGCATGTAATGACTCCCAAAAAGGTTCACACATTTATGAATTTTGATGAAATGTTGTTCTATCGTTACTAAATGCGAATGCTTCTAGAAATATTTCTTAACAAAACTACCTTAAATATTTTTTTTAAATCTTTAAAAAAGTCTTATGTCATAACGGCTTTCTATTTACATAAGATTTTTGTTTAAATTGTATTGAAGGAATTCGTCGAGATGGTATTGAATTTTTTTTTTTTTTTTTTTTTTTTTTTTGCTGGATTATTTCAATGCTCAAATAGATTGAACGCACGTGCATTTATTTTAGGTTATTCATTGAATGTAAGACATGAGAATGTTGATGTTTGTTAATGACATGTAGTGACTCCCAAAAATTGATCAAGGACATATAAATTTTGATGAAATACTGTTCTGTCATTAACTAAACGAGAATGTTTCTATAAATATTTTTTAATAAAACTTACTTAAATATTAACAAAAATCTTTAAGAAAGTTATGAAAAATGAGTTGTTAAAAAGAAACAGAGCAGTTATTTCACATGAATCATCTCAGACTTTAAAGAAATCGATATATATTAATTTAAATATTGTGATATTTCAATCAGTTAGTTTTAGTAAAATATCCTTCAGTATTTCCAATATACTCCAGTTCCAGTAGAACGCTTTTCCTTATTTTTTTTTTTTTTTTTATTTTCTTCTTTAAAGCTAGTTATCACATATTACACAATAGAAAACAAAATAAATTTACAACTTCTCGATATACTGAATTGATTTACCTCTAATATGAAAAGTTACTACTTTTCGAATGTTGTCTGTTGTTTCCTTACAGCTACTGATTTAAAAGTAATAAATAAACATAAAGAAGTAAGCAAGCACAGATAAAATCTAAACGATTTTTAAAATGTCACCAAAATGTAAAAGTAAAAAAAAAAAAAAAAAAAAAAAAAAAGGACAAACGATAATTTTAGCTATGAATTTATCCGAGAACTTTTCAATATACTATTACTTTTGTAATATATTTTATCATTGCTTTTTTGCATTTTCAGTTTTATCAAAACTAAATCGACTTTTCTTTCCAAAATTCTCTGGATATTATATTATAAGTAATACTGCATTTAATGTTCGAATTCAATTCGAGCCACTACAGAATTTTGCTGGGTTCTGATTTTTTTTTTTCTTTTAAAATGTATCTTTAACTGTATCGTAATATGTAATATTAATACGAATTTCAGGATTTAGAATTTTGTTTTTCTGCACAAATCTAAGTTATTATAGCATCGATATTATAATTTCCACTTTCACTCGAGAAGGGAAAATATAAAAATCATTTTTAAAGTATCGGCTTCCTTATTTGAATAAATTTCAGCATTTTATACTGTAAGAACGGAATAGATTACACGAATTGCATATTTATTGCGACTTTTTAAAACACTTTTTGGATGAAGTCTCTCTTTGGAAAAAATTTGTCTGTCTGTCTGGTCCTATTCATGGTTTGTGAAGAACATAATTGAAAAATTCAAAGAGTTAAGTGGTAAGAATATGAAAACTTTTTGAATATATTATCATCAGGATTGAATATCTCTATCACATTTTCGACAAAAACTATTTATGGATCGGCATGTCTATTCTAGTATATGTGGCTGCTACATCTTAAAAAAAGAATCAAGCCTCATAAATGATATTTAGAATTCTATAATAATCGCGTTGGTTAAATTCAGTTAAGTAGCATTATACAAAAATTAGGTATTTTAATTGAATTTTTGATTTAATGGATCCTAAAGAAAGATATCCAATGCTTATTCTATTTTCTTTACAAAAATTTGTTTTGTATAAATATTTAATGAAAATGATTCTAAATCAATTGTAAATGAAATATTTACAAATTTACGTATTAAATAAGTGTTCATTTAAAATTTCATGAATTAAGAATTTCACGATAATTTGAAAATAATCAATAATCTTTCAATGATGAAAGCATAAGCTTTTCATTGCTCTCTGGATCTGTTATTTAATTTTTTTATAGAATTTGTTTGTAAAGAATCATGTATCATATTTTGTTATATTTACATAAATGTTTATAATAAATGGTGAATGTTTATATCCACGCTGTGGCATTTTGATATTGAAATACACTTTACGACTTCGCAAATTGAATTTTTTATTTTTTTAATATCACAGCATAGTATGAGATAATATGCAATTCTATATAAAGCAACTTAAGATACTTGAAAACAAGTTCATCGTATTTTAAAATATTTCAATAATCTTTCAATGATGAAAGCATAAGCTTTTCATTGCTCTCTGGATCTGTTATTTAATTTTTTTTTATGGAATTTGTTTGTAAAGAATCATATATCATATTTTGTTATATTTACATAAATGTTTACAATAAATGGTGAATGTTTATATCCACGCTGTGGCATTTTGATATTGAAATCCACTTTACGACTTCGCAAAATGAATTTTTTTTTTTTAATGCCACAGCATAGCATGAGATAATATGCAATTCTATATAAAGCAACTTAAGATATTTATATTATGATTATGACGATAATAGAATAAAAATTATTGATTTATAGACATGCCAAATAATGACTGAAATAATCTTATTTCAGTAGATGTATTTTTCTTTCTTTAATAAATTTTAAATGTTTAATTTTTTTTTTTTTTTGCAAATGCTATTTCTTTTTACTGAATGTTTCGAAGCAATACATAATAACGTACATCACTATAGGTTTGGATTTACATTAGAGCCTATTTTGCTTAGCAAGATGAAAATATTTCGCCTTGAAATTAAAATTTCAACAATGGATCATTTCAGTGCATAGGTTTTTTTTCTTTGATTATTAAATTTATTGAATCAAATATTTACATGAAATTTAATAATTAACTTAATGTAATTATAAATATATTTTATTTGCAAATCATTTTTGAGCCCTGAATGGATTTTTCCTAAACTTATAATGCATTTCATTTTTTTTTTTTTTTTTTTTTTTTTTTTTTTTTGTAACAATGGTAATACTTGATTCAAACTTTGATGATAAAGAAGCAATTATTTTAATATTTTTAAAACATACATTTTCTTTGTTCACTAAATTCAAATGATCTAAATGTAGCTACATTTTTATAGTTTTTCTTAAAATAACAGTTAAATTTGATAAAATTTATTTTTCGTTAACATTTAAAATATATAATCTTCGATGGCAAACATTGAATAACAGACCTGAATTGGACTTTGTTTGTTTCAAAGGTTTCAGTAAAACACGCCAACTTAAGCGAAGTTAAATTATTTCATTACATGTCTTTTTTTTTTTTACTTCCTGCATTCCAAGTATTTAAATGTGAATTATTTTGTTAAATATTAATAAAATGAATTTTTCAATCCATCGTTATGATGAAAAGCATTTTTTAAAACAATTTCCTACCATTTACGTCAGAGCGGTTTTCGATTTACGTTAAAGTTTATTTTAAATTGCTTTAAAAAGAATGTTTTAGATAGAAATAATTCTGACGTAAATACCTAATACTCTGACGCAAATGTCATAAAAATTAGGAAAATCTGTGATAATCTGTACTAAAATACACATTATTAAATTATCTCAGCTTTCTTTTTAAGTTCAAAAATAGACTAAAAAAAAAACTAAACTGCAATTGAAATAAAAGACATCGTAGGTTTATTTTAGAGGTAGCTTCACAAAAATAGCAGCTAAAAGTCAATATTAGCAAGGAGTTTGTATTTAATATAACAGGAAAGTTAATGAGTTATTGCAGAAAATAAAAGAACGTCTATATATTCGTTCATTCTAAATTAAACAATTTATAGCTCTTAAAAAGAATCCCCCCCCCCTCAATTCTATTTTTAAAGATATTTTGGGGAATTTTAAGCGTTCTCATTGGCTGAAATTTCATTACATAAAAAATGTATCAGTATACTCTTTTTTTAACGATATACAGGAATTACTGATAAACCCAAAGCAATATTTTGAATCATTAAAAACTTAATTAAGTGATGGTAAAAAATTAAATCCTTAATTCTGTTGAATGTCATTGAAGGTCAAACATAATTCTGAAAATAATTGCAGGTGAATAAGAATACATATTTGGAAAGGATCATTTTTTATTCTTTTTTATCAGTTCCCTATTTTTTAGATGCGCCTAACATCTTTTTTCTCTCTTTTGTGCTTCTTTGAAATTTTAAGAGAATAAAAATGAAATTTCTATCAAATAGTTTTTACTATTCTTTAATAAACTGTAGCAATCCTTGTTTTATATACAAAATGTATTGGAAATTCTTACTGGCTTGAAGCTATCATGGCCACTTACAATTTAAATACAAACTGCAACAGGAATCAGAAAGATAATAAACGACAGAAAAGAAAAGCTCCTCTTTTTAAAGTCATAAAATTTTTATTTCAGTTTTTCAATATTTGAAATTAATAATTCCTTATATACATCTACTCATTTATGAGAGAATATTTAAGTTCTCACTCAATAAATTCTTTCAAAAATATTTTTACATCCATTTAAATCCATACATTCCAAATAAGGCAAATTTACCATTTCGAATATTTTTATCCTGTTATAGTACCATACACTATTATTTTTATGTAAAAGAATATTATATATAGATAATATATAAAACATAATTTTGCCGAATAACCGAAAAGCAGATATTTTTGGAATTAACTTCAATTTTTTTCCACGGCAAAGCACGGTTTATACTCGAGGAAAAACAATGGAAGGCACCTGTTTACATCGCGACACAAGAGAAAAATGAGATAAATTTCCCCTTTGTGTTTTCATCAAGATATTCTTTTAGGGATTTATTTAGCAGAAATTAAAAGTATTAATTATTTCCAAATACCTTTGAAAGGAATATGTGGGTGTTAAGTATTTTTATCCCTTCGCTAATAGCAGAAGAACTGCAATGACCATCTATTTTTTAGAATGCGTGTTAGAAATAAAAAAAGTGGAATTTGCATTAAAAATTAAAAGAAACTTTTAGAGTAAAGTAACATGAACAAATTTAAGGTATAAGAAATAAGAAATTAATCGGGATTTAAACTCAATTTAGAGATATCGTTATACATATATCATTGTTTCAACATATATAAAAATTCAGACATTGCAAGTATATTAAACATATCATCTATTGATAAGTGCCTCATTTTTTTATTATTTCAAAAAAGAATAAGTAATACTTAGCAATGAATAAAAATTAAGTCACAGAACAAAACCCTTTTGTCAACAATGGCCTTTGATGTTAAATGGAAGTGCCTCTATATGATAAATTAGGAGTGTGAGCTGGTCTATCATTGCGACACATTATCGTAAGTTTGAAATTTATTTTTATCCCGGTACTAATTTTAAAATGTGAGTGGTGATTATATGTCTAATTAGTAGCCAAAAGGTTCAAAGAATTCCAAACTCACTTTGGGCAAAGAGGGAATTCTTGGTAAATACTTAAACCCTTTTACGAAGCGCTATTAAAGTGAAATTTAGCTGCGTGGTTGCTAATTGCGCTTATAATCAGTTCCCTGCTTTCAACCTAAAGGAAATGTTCTGTTATCCTCACTTTGATGGAGTTAAAGATAGACATTACATATTTTGAAATAACTCAGAATAAACATTCTGAAAAGTTGAATTATTTATGATCTCAGTGACCCTCTAAGTTCATAACAAGATTTTCATGGAATTTTCTTGAGCCATTAGCTATATTGACACTTAATGTCATTAGCCTTAATTAATATCTTGTGAAATGGATGCGAGGTCTTAGAAAATTTCTGAGAAAATTATTTTAGTAATAGAGGATTCTGACAGAAAAGGATAAATCACATTGACATACTTCTGTAAAAGGATTTCATGAAGTCAGTGCAATGCCAAATAACTCACTAATAAATTAATTTGGACAATGTTATAATTATTGCTTTAATCTTATGAAAGATTAGATGGTTATTCGAACAAAATTCATATACAAATTGAAGAAAATTCACAATCAGTCTACTTTTAATTTCAAAATTGTTAGCATAAAAGCATTTTATGTGGCAGAAGGTCTTAATAAAAAATTAAGAAGCAGTTTTAGGGTTCAATCTAATTTATGATATCTTCACATAAAGTGTAACTTAAACAATTGTAGAAATTTCCATACTTCCACAAGTTGATCTAGAAGATAAGTAAACTTTCAAATCAAAAGTTGTGAAAGATAAAAAAAAAAAAACTTTAACAACTTTTAAAAGAATTTTATCGCTGTTTATGACATATCTTTAAAGTACCAAGATAAGGCGGAATAAATACATCAATTTCAAACACCAAAAAATCTCTTCTGAATTTAAATGTTTTTTTCTCTAATTCTTATTTTCCCTTTTTTGTGTTATTTTAACACAACAATAAAATGGTGCGAAATTTCAGCTCAATATTTTTATTTTCTCATATACGTAGTATAAAGAAAATATTGTTACGGAATTTCCGGGGTTCGTTTGGATAGTGGGAGTTATATGGTGTGGAGAACGCTCTATCAGCAGGCGACAGTAGAAAATAAAACAACGACGTTGATTTACACGAAGACACACAGGACAGCACAAAGACGACAATTATATACAGCACAGAAGACGATTATCTTCAGCCGAGAAGTGCAGAATACACAGCAGCATACAACAGTATACACAGCAGCTCTTCGTCGCTTCCGTCTACTCTTCGACTCCACTGGTCCACGACTCAATTCCCCGTCGGCCCACACCACCAATTCACCACTGGTTCACCACTCTGCTCTGCTCTGCCGCTTCCGACTTCTTCTCAATTCACCGCTCCGCTTCACGACTCGACTCACCACTCCTGGGTCACGACTGCCCTTGTTGAGAGGGATTACGGCTCATTGGGGCCGCAGACCCCACTATCCGTAAATCTAACAAGAAATAAAACTTTGGGGTGAATAAAAATGTTCTTATTAGTTCAAGGTACTAGTAGATGATGAGAAATTATTAAGATGACACCACAGGAGTGAGGCCAGGAGAAGGGAGCACTGGTTTTCGGGGTTCAGATTAGTAGCCAGGAGCCAATGAGGTGCAGGATACTGGGAGAAACTTGTCAGGACCAATCAGGAGACGGCGATGTTAAGGGAGGCGTAATGTTAAGGAGGTGCAAGAGAAAAGAGCTGGGTGATTATTCTAACAGAGCATTAATTAAGATGAGTTTCTTTTCTTCTTTTGTCTTAGCCACTTTGATCTTTTTCGTTGCATTGAGAAGGCCATTAAATTCCGCCAGCATAGACTTGATTTCTCTTAGTGAATCCAAGAGATCTTGAAAAGGCATGTTTTCAGGGGTTGTTGGGTTTCTTTGTTTGGGTGGGTCAGGAGCGATCGGTCACGACTGCCCGGCAGCTGCGGCTGCTTCCTCTTATAGGTCTCAGGAGGCGGGGCTAGACGCCTCTCAACCAATCAGGAACGTTCGAGGCGTATCTCCGTTTCTACTCGACGGATCGGGATAATTCTCGATGTTTCGGGTATAATCTATTTTGGCGCCAAAGTCGCCAAATTCGTCGCCAAGCTCTGGGACCTTCTATGGAACCAGCTATGCTGGGAAGCCGCATCACAGGTTCGTAACAATATTGTAATCGTCAAGAAATTCGAACTCAAGATGTTCACGAAACTCTATGTTCAGAACTCTATGTTCACGAAACTCCTAGATTTCGAAAAACACATTTCTGGAAAATGGTTGTGTGTCTGTCTGTAACAAAGATAACTCAACTAACTTTAAAATAGTTGGTTGAAATTTGGTATACTGTCTTTACATCAAAACGCCAGATTTCTGTCAAATTTTGTGTAAAATTTAATCAGATGAAATCTTCGCCTATCTAGCTTTTCGAATATAACACGCATTAACATATAAATTTTAAACATATGAAACCAAATTCTTGTTTAAGTGTATAAATTAATCTTTAATTATCTAATTGGTATTAATTCCCCATCTCCTACCGGAAAAGGTTAATCTAAAAGAGATACAATAATAGAAAAATATATAGAAGGGACTTCTATATATAGAATAGATATTGGGTTGGCAACTAAGTAATTGCGGATTTTTTTTAGAAAATCAAAGACAATTTTTTCATGGAACTAAATAACTTTATTCTGTAATGTATTGCTCATTTTGATCAATGACCTTTTGCCATCTTTCAGGCAGCATCATAATCCCACGTTCATAAAACTTCTGGTTTTTATTAGCAAAAAACTGAATCAGGTACGATTTGACATCATCATCATTATTGAAATTTTTACCATTCAAGGAGTTTTGTAAAGATAGAAACAAAAAGTAATCAGATGGTGCAAGGTCAGGACTATATGGTGGATGTGGCAAAATATCCCAACCAAGCTCCAATAATTTTTGCCGAGTGACCAAAGATGTGTGTGGCCTTGCATTGTCATGAAGGAATACAACATTTTTTCGATTTGTCAATTCGGGCCGCTTTTCTTCAACTGCATTGTTTAATTTCTTTAGTTGTTCAATGTAGACATCAGAATTGATCGTTCGGTTGGGTGGTAAGATTTCAAAGTAGACAATTCCTTTGTAATCCCGCCAAATTGATAACAAAACCTTCTTTTGATGAATATCAGCTTTTGATGTTGTTTGAGTTGGTTCACCTGGCCTGCTCCACGATCTTTTCCGCTTGATATTGTTGTAAACAACCCATTTGTCATCGCCAGTTATCAGTCGTTTTAAAAATGGATCATTTTCATTACATTTCTTTAGCAAATCGCAGCTGTTAATGCGTTGCGTTAAATGCGTTTCTTTCAGTTCGTGAACCCATGTATCGAGTTTTTGAACATAGCCAAGTTGTTTTAAGTGATTTTCAATGCATGTACGTGATACATGAAGCTTCTCTGCAATCTCACGTGTTGTACTGTGACGATCGAAGTGATGCTGTTTTTTTTTTTTTTTTTTTCATTGCTTTGTTTCTCTATCAAAAATTTCGGTTGATTTTAAATTACTTACAATATTTACAGTTGAAATGGTGTTAAATATTGTTCTAACAAAAGGTAGAAAAAAATTTTGCTATATTGTAACTGCGCATTTTGATTTGTTATGATAATTACAAGGTATTAAACAGAATCTTTCTTCTTTAGCATTCAACAATGGAAGAAAGTCACAAAGTAAAATGTTTGAAAAAATAGTGAAAACAACTTGATTTTTTGATCAACAAAATAATCTATCTTGGAAAGTAGGCAAAAAAAAATATTTTTGAATAATTGTCAAAATTCAACAAAAATGCGCACAACTGTGATACATTTCCACAATTAAAAAGACAATTTTTTTTTATATTTTCAAACATTATAAATTTCATTTTTGTGCTATAATATTTCCTGAAATCATTGCGGAAAACGCAAAATCGAGCTTAATTTTTAATTAATAAAAATCTTAATTTTAATTTCATTACACTCTCTCTAAGGTACACATTCTCATCTTCCAAGCCATGTTTGTGCCAAATTTGTTAACTGTGGGTTAAATAATCTCGCCTATAGCGTGCCAATACATACACATTCGTCGTCATTTATTAGTAGACAGAAAAATCCATTTGAAAATCATCTGATTATAGAATGAATTGCAAACTGATGAACAATCACAAAATATAAGAACTATAAATGAAGCAGAAGAACATTTAAACCATATTAGACATTTTATTTTTGTTTTAAATTCAGTCTAAAACTATTAAAACATTAACATAGAACTAAAAAGTTGTGAAACTTCATCCCTAAAATCATTAAAAATGTAATAGAGATGCAAAAGCTAAATAAATTCAATTTCAAAAACATTAAAAACGTCTTATGAATTTAGAAGGAATTATCAATCTTAAAAACATTAAAACTAAAAAGGTCAAATAAAATCACTGAAAAAAACATCAAAAATTTATTAATAATTTAAAAAGTATAAACATTTGATGTTAAGAATTCCAAACGACATATTAAAAATATCATCTTCTTCAGAAAATGTGTTGAATGTTTTATAAAAATTTATGTAATGAGGATCTGTCTTGTAATTAAATTTCTTTTACATTCCTACTTTCTACATTCTAAAATAAATTTCTTTTGCATGCATTATAAAAATTTATATTTTATATAAATTTTTATATAGAACTAGAATATATAGAACTGTTTATTTTATATATTCTGGCATACTCTTTTTTCATTAAAAAAAATTCTTTTTGAGATATTGCAGTAATTAACAGCATAATAATATTTTAAACTAAAATTAATGCAACAAATCAAACAGAAAATATTGAGTGCTGCACTTACAAACACTTTTCAACAATTCAACAACAAAGTATCTCATGCAATTAATAGAATAGATAGATCGTGCGTTATCTTCTTCAACGATTACCAAACGATTCACAGTAAATGAAAATAAAACAAAATGTGTATTTATCGAGTGCTTTTGAAACTGAAAGGCAATAAATAAATTCACCCATTGTTTTGATGTCATCGAAAAGAAGAAAATAAAAGACCAAATTAGAATATTTTACAATTGAATGGAAATTTATTCTGCGCTAAAGGGAATCCATGTAACATTTTAGAATTCAACAAAAGAGGTTCCCTGTCTTAACCTGGGAACTACTAATCAATTAATGGGTCTTTCCATCTTTCTTTATGAAAAATAACCTTAGGCATATATAGAATTACCCACAGATGGGATTCGTTTTATCCGATAGCCATCAAAAGGTGGTGATGAAAATTACATTTTTGTAAATATTTTAGTAAATAGGAATTTCTACATTTATTCTCCATGTGAATTCTGAAAATTAACTATTGTTTTGATGTTCACAGATAATTATTTGTATTTGAATGAACTCGGGGTGGGGTGGGGGGGGGGCTCCATTTCGTTTAGATTATCTGTTGTCTTACAATTTTCAAAAGCTTCGGTAAATTTTAACATACTACATAATGTGTTTGTTATAAATGATAGTGGTTTTACTTTTACATCAGAGTTCAGTTCCCAGATTATTTTCATTGAATTCGTTTTTATAATGAAATTTTGATCGGTCCGTTTCTCGATAATTCATTTCTACACAATGAAACTTGAGCATAGGACGCACGATTAAAGGATTTAATTCCGGAAACATTTATTATCAGTAATAAGCATTAATTAAAACTATAATTATTCTTAGAATACTCAGTACTATGAAAGATTAGACAGTTAGCGCAGCATCTGAAATCATACCCCGATCTAATATAAGCTGCTACTTCGGTTAGCTTTAAATAAAGGTGGGTTTACCTCGGCCAGTTATAAGACAGTCAGTAAGCAGCGCATGCGTAGAAAGGCTGAAAAATGCTGTCGGTCAATGGCAAGTACTTGACCCGAGAGGGCAACAACAGCCTCTGTATTGTATAATTTATTTACTGCGCATTCGTTTGTAGAATTTGGCAATTTTTTTGGTGTGAAAAAATTGATAACTTATCATGGATTAATTCCGACATTTTTTACTAATTGTTCTTTCTGAGCCGAAGTTGTGCTTTTTTTTAACCTTTTATTTGCCACTTTTTTATCTAGTTTTCCAAATTTAGATATATTTACTTTTTTTTTTTTAATTTTACCAAGTTTCTTTTTGTAAATATCCATCATTTTAATGCGATACGCAGTGAAAAAGAAAAATTCTGGTACATCGAAACGGCAATTTATAAACAAACATGGAATTCTGAATCTGTCTTAAGTGGCGGTCCAACGACCTGCCACCTCACGGATTTGGTCATAAATATGACATCCGACCCACTGGGGGACCACACTCTCCCGTCGCCCGTGGTACACCTGTAGCTTCCCGCAAAATGTCGGTAGATGGATAAACATCAAAGAGCCGGAAAATTTGTTTAGGCTATGGGGGAGAGGGGGTCAAAGAAACTGAGGGTTTTGAGCGATCGAAAGGGGAACGCGTGCCGTCTGAAGATTTCTCCGGTCGTGGGTCCGCTGCCACAGGCGATGGTGGCACCACGAAGGAAGGGTGACAGTTTTATGACCACATCTGTGAAGATCCTCTGGTCGTGGGACCGCGGCTTTACGAAATTGTAGCAAAAATAAATCAGTCCCTTTCTGCGCATGCGTTGCCTTTCTGGCCGCCTTATAACTGACCGAATGTGAACCTAACTTTACACTATTTTCATATTAAGTGCTGTCAAACGTAAATAATGAAACTTAGCGTTGATCAGTCTTAAATTAATTAATTTGATATCATAATATAAAAGTGTGAAATACAGAATGACGTTTCTACCTCGCCTTTGAAAAATTATTCTCGAGGAAATATCTAACAATATTATTGCAAATTTTGATATTTGGATTCAAAATTCAGTTCAATATCTTTAATTGATATAAATAATATTTTTAATTATAAATATTTGATAAAACCCAGTAGTATTGGTCTCCCCAAAATTTTTTCGCACATAAGCCTGTCACGCTAGAGAATTTCTTGCGTTGCATTCGTTTACAATAGTTACGATATATTAACTTCTGGATTGCATTTAGCATTTTTATTGAATCCATCATGTCATCTTTGGCGAGTTTTTTGGCGATTAATGCATCCGAAAATCTAATTTCACGCATTATTCTCAACCAATTGAAACAAAGATTTGACACAAAACTGCACTTGAAGTCATAAAATCCCGTACCAACTTCCATATATTTAAATTATTGCGCATTTTAAGGATCTCTTTTACATGTTTCTGAAAGACCGACTTACACTCAACGCGATTTGGCTCAAAATTTGACAAGTATCTACACTATAGATTCTGAACATGTGTACCGAATCTTATCTATCTAGCTCTCTTCATTTTGTAGGCATCGTATTAAGTTATATTCGAACAGCCGGAAAAATGGACTTCCTTAGAACAGATTTTACTCAAAATTTGAGAGAAATGTGCAAATTTGGTGTAAAGACCCTATATCAAATTTCAACCGTCTAGCTCAAAGAGAACTTTTGAATCATTTTTGTCACAGAAAAACAGACAAACGGATGGATATTTTCCAAAAATGTGTTTTTCGAATTCACGGAAGTCTAAAACGATTAAATGAATTAATCAAAATCTAAAAACAGAAATTTTTGAGGATTACTACCTCTATATTATGTATACAAAAAAATTAAATAAGCTATCAAAATTCAGGTAGCATTTAATACCCGTAAAATTAAGATATCATTAAAAATACATTTTAAAAAACTTTAAAATGGTATAAATATTAATGTTGTGCAAAACCAATATTTTTGATATTTTAGTGGAGATACTTCTTAATTTCGCTTAATTTTTAATTAATTAAAAGCTCAAAAACTCCTGAGGTATATATTCTCATCTTTCAAAGTATATATGTGTCATTTTTGAAAATTGTAAGTCAAAACGAGGGCCCATAGAAAACCAATTCCCACACATAGGCGCAGTCATGCCTTTTATAATTGATAGAGATGATGATGTGTCCGCGTTACCACGGAAAGGGGGTGCAGTAGCTTCTGAGGTAAAGACCCCTGAGCACCCGAGGGCAGAAGTCTGACTTCTAGCTCATATGAAGATGAAACTCACACACTCGCTTGCACAACGCCTTTTTAGAGGGGGGCACATTCACACATCTCACAGATAAAACACAGATGAAGAACAACCATGCCCGAACCGGGATTCGAACCCGAGACGCCCAGATCACGGGGAAGATGCGTTACACCTATGCAAGGACGCCGGCATTGATAGTGATTACTTTGATAAAACATATTTTAAAGATATTTTACATTTATTTGAGAATTATTAGTTGATCGTAGTTACAATATTTTTCAATTTTTCATTATTATTTTATTCACACTTTCTTTTATTTTCTAACATAATTTTTTTTTATTTGGCGATATGACATAGTTGATCTTTTCTAACTCCAAACAGTTTCGTGAGAAAATGAAATTCGCCAAGATATAGTAGCATATATCGCTTACAGAAATCCGTCGATATCAGGAAATATGTAAAAAAAAATGATAATAAAGATGCTTCCCAGAAAAAGCCATGAGTGTAAAAGTATTTTCGCCTTATTCCGTCTGACGACTTCCCGAAATAGAATCCTGAAATTGTTGCTGCTTCTTTCCAGGAAGAATATCAATACTTCTCCCCTAAGAAAGTATTCTTGATTTTTTCCTCTGATATATTTTTTTAAGCCGACATTTTCTTTAAAGCGTGAAAAAAATCTTTCTTTTTAGATACAAGAAATTTCTGACTTTTCATTGGCTTCTTTTTCAACACCTCTTCTAAGCCACCTGAACGTTTTTTGGGGGAAACGGAAGCAATCTAATAAAGCTGTCGTAAAATGTGGAAAGCGAAAAAATTTCTTAATATCTATCCGAAGTTAAATCAGGCGTCGGAAAAAGGAAAATTAAAGAAAGATTGCTATAAATGAAATTAATTAAAATATACTATATTGTTACTTATCTGTAATATCACCTATCCATGTAATTATATTGTTACAAACCTAAAATTTTGTTACCTAGCATAAATATTGCCATGGTAAGAAAGACCGTTTTAAACGGTGAGCCCTGTTGGGTGCTAATCGGGTGCCGCATCAGTGATCGCAGAGCTTGGCGACAAAATAGAAATTACTGGAAACTTCGAGAATTTTATCAATCTATCCGATAGGAACTGAGATACGCCTGATTGATCTGAAAACCATCTCGGTCCCCCTCCCCCCCACCTGTGAACTATAAAAGGCAGGCAATCTCAAGCTGCACGGAATTGGAATCCTGAAGAATCCTGAATTGAAACCGGAATCGGAGTTGGATTCGTAAATAAGTAACGAGTCGTCGAGAGGATAGCGAAGGAACGGTCCGGCGAAGTGCCAACATTGTGTGGAACCCAAGCGATTGCTGAACTGAACTGTGCCGAGTCCTGGTGTCTATTGTGGAAGCGGAATCGAGTCCAGTGAGGAGTAGCCATTCGTGTAGTAGAGTATCGGCAGCTGGATACAGCTAAAGCGAGGAGACAGTGGAGAATTTCAGCCACTTGGAGCGATCCACGTGAGCGTAGAGTGAACCTACGAAGATTACCTCTCGTGCTGAATTTTGTCTGCCCGCTTTGTGTGCTGTGGCTGTTATTACTACCGTTTACGACTTGTGAGCTACTGTTTGCTGTAGTGCTGCTGTCTGTTGCCTGTCTTCGCATCGGCTGTATATATTTGTCGTCTTTGTGTATTCATCACCTGTGTGTACTCGTGTCCTTTGTGTTAATAAACGTCGTCTTTGTTTTCTACTAAAGGACTGTTTATTTCAGCATCGGTCATCAAATCTTAAAAGAACCCCGACGGAAGAGAAAATCCGTAAAAATATATATAAATTTATTTTGTGTATCTCGGAAAGGGCTCTAACGATTTGGATAAAATTTTATACCTAGATAAAAATTTTGCTTTTTAAGTATATAGGTGTCTTTCCTGAAAAAACGCGATTTTACACACATACACACACAAAAATTATAACTATTAGAATAAGTATATTCAACTTGGGCTTCGAAGTGTAGCCAGTGGTTTATAGTGGGCAGAACCTCACGAACGATGCGTGTTTTGCGGGTCTTCGGTTCTAGTCGCACATTTTGCTTTACTTTTTTTTACTTATGCATTTTTATTTACTATTTGTGCTTTTTAAGTTTATCTGTGTAGTGCCTGAAAAAACGCGATTTTACATACATACAAAACAAAATTTATAACTAACTATTAGAGGCTTATGCTCATGCTGACAATATCATTAACGCCATCTTGGACCCTATTTAACCATGGTAAAACTGAGTGTAAGTTCAAAACTATAATTAATGATTGATAAACTGTAAAATAGCAAACTATTTCTAATAACATGTTCAATTAACTCTCTCTCTATATATATATATATATGTTTTAATTTTACCTTGTTTTTTGATAAGAAAAGCATTGATTAAATTGAATAAGCAAGTTAAATCATTACTGCAAATCTGATAAAACAACTTGATCAGTAAAGCTTGACTTTCTCTAAATGCATGGTAAAGAATGGTTTTTCAGTACCGACTACTAGCATTTTTACAGTTCCTAATTTGCATAACGACCTTTCTACATTTCATAAAAAGCGCCATCTTGTAGTCAAACTTTAAACTATTATTTATTTATTTGTTTTTGTAGTTTTCTTTTTCCCTTGGCCCATATATCACATAAGCTATGTTTCAATGTCATCAGCGTGAATGGACTTTATATAGATTTGAGAAGGATTGCTTTAATTATTACCACCTTATTTTGTTCTTTTAGTTCATTGGGAACCAGGATATTACGGATTCTTTAATTGTATTTCCCAATTAAATGGATACCTTATAAAACTAAATAATGAAAAAATTTTAATAAATAATAAGAATTATTACAAATTATTTGACTGGAATATAATATACAAGAAAATAATGCCGATACTAACTCATCGCTTACCCGCTGATTTTTTAAAAAATGACTGTTCTGCTGCTTCCATGAATTTGGGAATGCTTCCATAACTCTATTTTGTTAGACGCTCCTTTATTTCCTCTTTGCAATGACCATTTATAACGGATATTTTTTATCTCCTATTATAAGAGACACAATTTCAGCGAGCGCACGATGGATTACATTAAATGGCTGTTTATATCAGCTATTTTAGTTCAAAATGTAAAATATCTCCTTGATATTTTGCCAGGAGTCATAAATTCGGCGGTAAACAAGTTTTTCCATATGTTAACACCCAAAATAATATATCTGTAGCAATGTGGAGATTTCTAGTTGGGCAGATTTGGCCTCTGGGATAAGAGAAATAGCAGACAAGCCAATTAAAAGAATAATACTAGACAAATTGCCATATAAAACAAGCTGTAGAAGCCATAAATTCTATGAATGATAAAATATTAGATTTTATAATTTGTCAATTTGCTATAATTCTTATTTATTTTATTACATTCAATTATTTACTGTAAAGTTTCGAAGCACAATTATTTCATAATCAATTATTTATTACAGCATATCTGCACATTATTATTTAAATGTCTACTCAAATATT
Source organism: Argiope bruennichi (assembly GCF_947563725.1). Taxonomy (NCBI): domain Eukaryota; kingdom Metazoa; phylum Arthropoda; class Arachnida; order Araneae; family Araneidae; genus Argiope; species Argiope bruennichi. The sequence goes on along the minus strand of NC_079152.1, from coordinate 17,690,922 downwards.
AATATACACAAAAGTGAATGACGTTTAGTTTGGCAAAATCTATTTTTATTTTCTCGCATGCCGGCGTCCTGGCTTAGGGGTAGTGCATCTTCTCCGTGATCTGAGCGTCCCGGGTTCAAATCCTGGTGCGGGCCATGGTTGTTCTTCATGTGTGTTCTATCTGTGAGGTGTGTGAATGTGCCTCCCCCCTGTAAAAAGGGGTTGTGCAAGCGAATGTGTGAGTGTTATCTTCATATGAGCTAGAAGTCAGACTTCTGCCCTCGGGAGCTCAAGGGTCTTTACCCTCAGAAGCTACTGCACCCCCTTTCCGTGGTAACGCGGACACACCATCATCACTTTCTAGTATACGTAGTATAGAGAAAGTATAGTAATCGTAAAAAAATTCGTATTGGAGATTTTAATAAATCTCCCTATTTTAGGCCACCCTGTGTTCGAAAATCATCATTTTCGAAAATGTCTGTTCTACCCGTCAGACTTTCCATCTGTCTGTCTGTTACAAATATACTCAAATCCCCTTTGAGCTAGACGGGAGAAATTTAATCTGATCTTTACATCAAAGTTCTAGATTTCTATCAAATGTTGAGCAAAATCTATTCTGAGAAAGTCTGTCTGTCCAACTGTTCGAATATAAGCTAATACGATAACTACAAAACGAAGAGAGCTAGATTGATAAAATGCGATATACAGATTAGGCCGCGGTGGCCTGGTGGTAAGGTCTCGACTTATGAGCCGTACGGTCTCAGGTTCGAGACCCGAGACCGTACGGCTCGGTTCGAGAAGAATCGTTGTGTAAGGGGGTCTGTTGCACATTAAATCCATCATGCCACACGCCCTCCCTGTGGTGTGGAGAGAGGGGTACTAGCTCAGGTGTCGTCCTCGTCATCTGGCCGTGGTTCAAAATAGCCCTAGTGTTGCTTCGCAACGGGACGTTAATATAACTAAACTAAAACTAAGCGATATACAGATTTAACATCTATATTGGAAACGCCTTCCAAATTTTGAGTCAAACCCATCAAGTTGTTGAACTTCTGTAGGTCTGTTCATTCAGAAGCATTTATACGGGACAACTCAAAATTTCATTGATTTATGTATATCAAATTTGTTATTTGATTTTGTGCTTATGAGTGTTTTTCTGTGTCAAATTGTTATTTCAATTGTCGAGAAAAAGGCTTCTAACATGCAAATTTAATTTTTTGATATTATTTATCGCAGCTCAAGGGTTAGTCGCCAAAATACTCGCCAAGGATCACATGATAGATTCCATTGAAGGCTTTCTGCTTAATAATTCCTTTATAAGAGAGTATGTTAGAAAGCTCTGGAAAGACCACTTCTACTGATGTTCTTTTGTAACTATATTTAAAATTTTTATTTCTGTTCATTATTTTATATAAAGTTCATATCTTAATAAACTTACTTAGTATCATTTGCTTTTACAAAGTCAATGAATAAACTTTAGTAAAAAATTGTGTACATTCAACAGCATAGTACCATTTTTTTCACATGCAAGACAAAACTTTGTATAAATACGCTAGGACTCCCTAATGATCCGACACGACAAACCAGGGCAATTCTATTCACGAGGGGAGGTTTCTATTTTGAATGAGGGGTGCAAAATATAAAAAGAAGTCATTCTTGGTGATAATTCGTTTTACATTCCACATCCTCGTTGGAAACAGAAACCGGCCTGCCAGGATAAAATTTGCACGGCCGGTTGGGCGGACTCTTATTAACACTTATCTAAAAGAAAAGATATTATATATGTTTTTATAGTTTATGATTTATTTTTGATAGTATAATTCTTTATTTATCATGAATTTTTCAGCTGTTTATTTTCAACATACAATGTACTTCTTGTTTTTGTAAATAACGGAAATACCCAATATACAAACAAATTATCTGATCTACATAGTTTCTTACTTTTTTTTTATTTACAACTAGATACCTTTGGTGACCAGTTGGTACGCCCAGATTAATTTTCGCTAAAATTTTCAATTAAATATTTTATGTAACTTGTCTCTAAATAACTTGCTTCTTCAACAAAATATTTTTAAGCTTCAAGTTTTGGTAATTGTGTGAATCATTCTATTATGTAGAAGCCTTAAAACTTCTTGTTCATTTTACTGTGTATCTCTGTAATTTGAATTTTTAATTAAAGTGGAAGTGATTAAAGTTGAATTAATATAAACACGCACGCACGCAAGCACGCACACACACATTTTTATTATTAGTATAGACGGATTAAGTATACGCATCTACTTGATCTTTTATCACACAATCCGCTCTCGTCCAGTGCATGAAGTTGGAAAAATTATTATTATTTTTTTTTTCATAAAGAAGAATGCAGGGAAGTCGTATGTACGACAGAAATTTTAACCTTATGGTTTTAAATGTACAAAATTCTTAGCTTTTCCCTAAGAACAGTTCAATAAATTCCTAGTTAAAAAAAATAAGAACTACTCCAATACCAGATGTTCCATCCAACCGAATTCGAAATGGATGGATACTGTGTAACTAAACTGAAATGTTGGAGCAAGAATGATAACATCGCATTTCACTTAGAATTTTTTAAACATTTGCAGCAATATTTGTTACTTGTAGACTCAGTATCGATTTTGACTTTTCTTGGTTGTTCTTTTTTATTTGTATTTATGGCGAAATAAGACAAAAAAAACTATCATGAAGACATGATAAATTTCAGCGATATCTTTAATATTTCAAGGAAGTCTTTCTAATGTAAGCCCAAAATATCGGAAAAATAATATATCTATTGAAAAGAGATAATAAAGGCTATTGGTAACATCATGTCTCTTTTAAGGGTAAATAGATTTTCAGCATTTTTTTAAACAGTTTCTGTAAACGGAAAGATTTATAAAGAACAGATAAGAAATCATAATATTGAGGCTATATCAGGGAATGTTGTGAAATGTTAATAAAGAAGGAGAAAATATCATGATACTTAAGATTAGATAAATTCTTAATTAGGCTTAAGTTTTTATTTACCTTCTGACCACGGCCAGTTCGAGCAAAACCGGGTCTTACTAGAAACCAGTAAGAGTAGTCTCCTCAAAACTCTCTCGCACACTCTCTAATAAAGATGTTATCCCAAAAAACGCCTTGCATGGCATTGGCGTACAATTGTTAAATTTTGCTGGGAATATTGTATTTTTACTGAATATATACTTGGCGAGTTATTTGGCGATTAATTCTTGGCATGTGGTTAATCGTATCCAAAAATCGAATGTGTGTTTTAGACGTGTTCCTCTCAACTGAATGAAATTTGACACAATACTACAATTGTAGTCATAAAATCAAATAACAAATTTGATATATTTTTATATTTAAGTCATCGCGTTTATAAGCTATCGCATTGACTTGTTTCTGCAAGTACAGATCAAAAGACAATCATTCCCTTGTGGGATTTGTTCAAAATGAGAAAGGTATCTACATTATAGATGTTGATTCTGTTTGTCGAAATTTATCTCTCCAGCCTTTTTCATTTTATATTTATCGTGTCTAATACTTTTGTATCAATTCATCTGTGTTTTAGAAGTAGCTGCAGTTGCGCTCTCTAAATACTATGAAGTTCTTTTTTGGTTTTAGTTTGAATAGGTAATAATTTTTAGTTGCGATTTCGAAACTGTTTTTTTCGTTTTCATTTTCGTTTCGTTTTCAAACTATTTCTTAGTTTAGATTGGTTACTTATATATATATATATATAGCACATCATATCATATCATCATAATACTTCTAGACACTAGAGCACCAACTCACCGCATGCCTCCACACCTCCGCACTTTTATTGTTAGAATAGATTAAAGTTATTCTTTTCATGCAGTTAAAGTTTGAATTTTGTCATAACAAATATATATAGAGAAATATTTTCTCAAATTCTCTAATTTTAATAATTTTTTAAAAAAATTATTAAAATTAGAGAACAAAATAAAATTTGAAATTATTCTTTTTTTTTTTAATTTTAAAACAGTATAAAAATTATTTTTACAGAATAATATTTTCGAAAGTTGTCATTGAAATAGACTCAAAACTTATTTAATTTTTTATTAACTTGTACTTTAATTAACTTCTGGACTTTGAAATGTTGACAATGACCTTCTACTTCCCTCAAAGATCACGTGTACTAAATTACATCAAAATTGGATAAAAATTGTAAATATGTATAAACGAACACACAAGCAAACAATCAATTTACTATATATAGATGGGCATTTCTATAAATGGTTTTTTAATATTACATTTTTATACCTTTGAATTTCCAAATATATAAGCCAGCGATGAAATGCGGAAAGTATGTTGACTATTCTGAGAGAACAGCGGGAATTCGATCCGGTTTAACGTTCAAGGTCACCGATGTTTGAAAAATGATCGATTTTTAAGGTCCTGCTCTGAACTTTTGGATTAAGTCCTGCATTTCGGTGCTGAAGACATTTGATGGTCGAATCGCAGGATTTCAAGTGCTTAAGTGCCCATATAAGGAGCAATAAATGCTACGATTAATTTAATAGTTTATATTCTTATTTCGGCTCATTTTTAAGTTTTGTTGAATGGTTCAGTTTCATATTTTTTTCACACATAATTATTACTGAAGTACCATGCTGGTCATGATTATGTTTTTTACAATAAAAAATAAATGTCTTTGTTATCATTTTCTTTATTAAATACATCTATGAGTCTTCGTTTTTAGCAATTATTTTTATCAAATTTATCTGTTGTTATAAAAAATGAGCCAGATAATTGATATAAAGCTTAATTCGAAATGACAATTCGACAGAAGAATTAATAACAGATACGATCAATGAATTATTTACTCCATTTTCGAATAATTTCATAAAACTATCTAAATATCTTTAAAAAATCTTCTGAAACGAAAACAATTATAGCCATTAGAATGGTTTAGATTCATATTTTTTTACACATATTTATTATTGAAGCGCTGAGTCCCCCCTGATTATTTTCTTTTTCAAAACAAGAAACAGCAGAAATGGTCTCCCCCAAACTTTCTTGCATATTTTCTTATAAAATTATCATGCCGGAGAACGCTTATATGGCAGTGGCGAATAATAGGTTATTAACTTTTAACTTTATATATTAACTTTTGGCTTGAAGTTAACAATTTTACTGAATCTGTGGTGAAAGCTTATAATCCAGTTAACAGCTACGCTACCCGAGCAATTGCTTTTGTATCGTGGTCATGTTACTGGGCTGCAAACCACAAGGTCCCAGGTTCTATCCCCCGCTCATATCAATCCGCCACAAATCTATCGTGTCATCTTTGGTTAGTTTCTTGATGATTAATCCCGTACATGCCATTAATAGCATCCAAAACTCGATTTTGAGCATTAGATATATTTTTCCCACCCGATTGAAACAAAGGTTTGACACAAAACTGGAGTTAAACTCTTAAAATCTCAAAACAAATTTGATATAATTAAGTCATTACGTTTTGGAGTTATCGCATTAACATGTTTCTGAAAGTACAGACCGACTAACAGTCAACCCATTGTTAGATTGAACTCAGAATTTTATAGGTGTCTACGCTATAAATGCTAAATATGTATACCGAATTTCACCCATGTAGCTCTCTTTGTTTTGTGCTTATCGTGTTAACTTATATTTGAAAAGCTGGATAGACAGACTTCCTTTGAATGGATTTTATTTAAATTTTGATAGAAATATGCAAATTTGATGTAAAGAGCGTATACCAATTTTCATCCATCTAGCTCAAAGCGGACGGACATTTTCCAAACATGTGTTTTTCGAACTTAGGGAGGTGTAAAGCGTTGCGATTCGTCAAAATCTTGAGTTCGAATTTTGTGACAATTACTATACTTTCTCTATACTACGTATACGAGAAAGTTGAAAAAAAAATGGCTCGGCTATTATTTATTTTATTAAATACATTTTCTACAAATACAACTGAAAAACAAAAAAATACATAAATTGCAAATTTCACTTATTTTTTTTTTTTTAGTAATGGTTATTATTTTTTTATTCTTAAAAAAAAATTATACGAAAAGAACTGCATTTCTAGACTTTTAAATTGCAAAAGAAATCAGTTTCCTAATAAAGAGGAACATTTTACACATCCTTCCGTGGATTATGAATGAATACTGTCAGTTATTTAAGATTTTGACGACCTGGTGATGAATTTGGCAACTTTGATGACAATGATGATGACTCCGCAAAATCCAAGAATGTTAACAATATTTCTCCAACATTCGGTGATTCAAAGAGAATATGTGATACCTTATCAAGGAGACTTATCATAAATGTCAAACACCTACAACGGGTCAGTCAAATAAAATCTGTCTTTGGAGTATTGAGCGTCGAGCGAGCTCTCTAGCTGTACACTTTGAACGTTATTAATATTTAGAAATAGCGATTTTCTACCAGCAAGTACTGTCTTTGTGTATTTTTCGATTGTGTTTTATTACATGTTGCTTTTGTTACTTTAGAGCTTTCTAATGAAATAAAGCGCCGTTATTCATTATCGAGTGTCTTAGACTTCTCGCTTTATGATTTCCTTAACAAAAGTTGGGAAAATGAAAAATTACCGAAGGTAACCTGTAAGACAGAGTACAACATGTCGATGATATTCGTTACCAGGAAGAAGTCTTCCACTTGTAGTGGCGACAATCCCCTTCAGAGATGTAGAAGTGTTTCATCAATTCCGAGTTAATCTGTGGCAACTCTCTGCTCTTGGAGCCGCACACACCCAGGAAGAAATAAGAGATATTTGAAAATTCAAAATTCTTTTACCGAAATGGAACATTATAATCTACTCAACAGAAATGGAATATTGACAACTTTGCTCCCTCGAAGGAGATACTGATTTTTATTGGAGATATCAAGCTGAACTGTAGTAGCTGAATTTTTGACTCTGGTAGTTTAAAAACTATTGGTCACTCTCTTAGAGGCAGTTTTGGAAAACCTAACTCCTTCTTCCTGGCGTCGGAGTAGAAGATTCCACTCTTTTTAACAAGTAGGGGCTTCACAGAGCGTGATGACAGTAGATTTTGTCGATTTCCATCTGGCAACGAGTTCAAGGTTGGACTGTTCCAAGAGGACGTCATGGCTTGCAAGAATGACTATGATGTAGTTGGAAAGGTATGATTTGATCCAAACATACGTTTCAAGCCTGACAATGTGCGCTGTCCATGGTACCGGGAGAGAGTTCCTTAGTTCTGTCGGTGGCATTGACAAAGTTAACAAAAATACCTATCTAATTTATTTATATATTATCAGTCGCTGTCTCCGCGTTTTTTCCTGCATTTTCTTCCATAAACACATATATAGTGTCCTGAAAAAGTAGAATAAGCGTTTATTTCCTCACCTATTATGAATGTACATATACATCCAAATGGAAAGTTGCATTGTTGTTGCTTATCCTCCTTGGATTGAATTCCAAATCTAAGAGATCGAGGAAAGAGAGATGCAGTATCTTCTGAGGGTAAGGACTCTTGGGCACCCAAGGGCAGAAGTCTGACTTCTAGCTTATATGAAGTATGACATACACACTCGCTTTCACAACCCCTTTTTACAGGGAGGCTCTTTCACACACCTCACAGATAGAACACAGGGTAAAGAACAACCATGGCCGAACCAGGACTCAAACTCGAGAAGCCAAATCACGAGAAAGACGATTTAAATGCAGGGATGATTGTAACAAAATACGCTCAACATATTTCAGGCAATGAACTTGATGGAATGCTCATAGTATGTCATTTACGGTTTCTAGGTAGGAGTTCCTTCTATTTAGGGTAACGGATGGATAGGAAATGTCACTGCTCAATGACTTCTAGATTTAACCTGCTCCGATTATCTTTAAGATTAGATTATCTTTTAGACTCACACAATCACTTGCACAACCCTTTTCTACAGGGGGCTCTTTCACACACCTCTCAGATAGAACACAGGGTAAAGAACAACCATGCCCGAACCAGGACTCGAACCCGAGACGCCCAAATCATGGAGAAGACTAAAAAGTAAATAAGCGTTTATTTCCTTTTCTATTTTGAACATACATATGCTCCAAATGGAACAATTCATAAAATAAGGTACCCAAATGAATGAAAACGATTTAGTTTCTACAGAATTTAAGAGTAAGAAGTTAAGAAAAGTAAACTTTTGAACGGCCCCTACGGAAAATATTTTCGTAAGTAAGATGTTTTTCTTGCACTCATATATAAGTACAAAAAGTTTCATTTTTCTATATTGAATTATTTCACAGCACATCTATTAACATAGGCCCTTTTTTCCATTGCTCAGACTTACATCTCAAAAAACGCTAAAACGTCATTCCATTTTAATTAGTTAAAATTCTAATTAAAATTTCAAAAAAAGTCATTTCGAAGTGCACATTAACACCCTCGAAAGTATGCGCAAATCAAGTATGGCAGTTCTAGGTCACACGGTCTGGCCTGTAGAGCGCCAACACCCACAAACATTTTCATTTTTATTCTCAGTAGAGATGTGCGAGAAAATTTAAGGGAGACCAATCCTTCTGGATATAATATATTTTCATGTTTAAAAAAATCCCTCATATCATGTGAAGTCAAAATTTACTCTGTCTGTATATTATACATCAAAACATTGATTTCAGTAAATGATATTGGAAACTGTTATCAAAATAAAATTATTTTTATTCAACGGCAATCCTGTTGAATGAGGTTCAGCTTCCACATTTGCATACAGAAACTTTAAGAAAGGTATTTAAGAGACATACTCTTTCTCTCTGAATTCTACTTTGAAAAAATCTGATGAAAGCTGCAATTAGAAGTAAATAACCATACAATAAATTTCATTTGACAAATTTGTTGCATCATTTTACTTTCCCTCATTGTCCGCCCTGGGGGGGGGGCACCTCGAAATGAGGATGAGTTGCTTTCAGCATAGTGGTTGGATCTGGCCGCCCTGTAGGGTACACGAAAAGGGGGAGGGAGGTCCGGCTCCTACCATCGATGATAGAAGGTACTTCCTTAGGGTAGGATTGTACCGTGGCCAGTGATGGCCCTTAGGATTCAACCACAGTTCCCGCCAATGTGGCTGTTGCGGCGGTTCGATCATCAAGCATTATTTATTGGTGTACTTTCGGGTGGGTCGGAGAGTCAGTGATATGACTTACTTTCTCCCATTAATAAATAAATACAAATTTAAAAGACACAATTTCAAAAGTGATTTTCATCGACCTCTGGGAGCTCTAAAAGTTTGAAATTCCTGACAGTTCTTAAAACAAATTTTTCTACGATAGCAACCATTTTTAAATTTGGTTTATGCACTTGGCATACAGGAGAGTAAAAGCGGTCGTTAAGTATATATTTCCGAAAATTCATTGCTACTTTAAATATAAAATGTTGGTCCCACAAGCATTATATTCAAATCTCCTGCGTTCGCTCAAAAAATGTTTAACCATTCATTTCAAAAGAGTATCAGAAGTATTGAAATCTGTCTCTAAAGGTTTTGAAAAATATTTCTGAATGAATCAAGTTTTCTTGTTGAAGATTCCCCCATCGTAACATAAACATAGATTTCGAATTCGTGCGTTTTTAAGATAGCAAGGGAAAAAGAGAAACAGTTCAGTAAAGATAGATTATAAAAAGAAGTAAAAGAAATAATAAAAGTTTATGGAAGAATATTTTTTTCGCACATATTCTTTCTACGAATGATTTCGAATAAAATTGAATGAAAACAATTTCTATGATTTAAAGCTTTTATTGATTTTAGAAATAGGCCTTCAACCAGGCCAGTAGGACAGATAAATATGAGACCCTTATTAGTAAATTTGATGCATGTTATTTGAGATTACTTTATTTGTTGTTGGCATCTTGTAAATTCAGATTAACATGATTTACAGATCCCTTTTTATTTAGCCATCTTGATGAATTCCGGAAAATAATTGGGTCCATAAATAATGAACAAGTACTTCCATTTATATTTCAAGGCCCATTGAATGGAATGTTGCTACCAAGACTACCAACAAATATATGACAATATCAAACTAGAATAGCCTTGTGGTGAATTGCATATAAGCGAGTAACAGCGCTTCTACCCGAACAGCTGTTTTGGTAGATTGGATCGTTACTGGATTGCTAACCAAAAGGTCCCAGGCTCTGTCCTCCCGCGTCTCATACCTCTAAATTGGTGACCTCGAACGCTGAACCTTCAACCTTCGTACAGCTGTTGTGGCGCCATCTACCCGCAACTAAAGTCGTCAGACTCACGTGACGCAGCAACCCAAAAGTCGCCAGACACACTTGGGCCATTAGCACCCACAAACGCTCGCCATAACGCTTGGCGCTAATCAACTGGGTAGGCCCATTAAAACAACAGCTACTAATAACTCAATACATCACCACTCAATATCGGTATCGTTCGTCTCCCCTTAGACTCACTGGAGGGAGAGTACTGTGGTGAATTGCATATAAGTCAGTAACAGCGCTTCTACCCGAACAGTTGTTTTGGTAAAATCGGATCGTTACTGGACTGCTAACCAAAAGGTCCCAGGTTCTATCCTCCCGCGTCTCATACTTCTAAAGCCTCATAAAATCTGCAACTGCATTGGCTGCGAGAGCAAATTCTTGCCTACATTAGAACAATTAATCTACAATTATGAATTTTTACCTAGAAAACTACAGTACTCACCATCTTTATTTAGTCATCTTGATGAATTCCGGAAAAGAATTAGGTCCATAAATGATGAAGTACTTTCATTTAGATTTCAAGGCTTATGGAATGGAATGTTGCTACCAAGACTTCTGGAACAAATATGTGACAATATCAAACCCTCATAAAATATTCAAACACGCAGGTAGCAAAGAACAAATTCTTGCCTATATTAAACCAATTACTCTACAGTTATAATTTTTGTCTAGAAAACTACAGTACTCACCATTTTTATTTGGTCATCTAGATGAATTCCGAAAAGAAAATTGGACCCATAAGTGATGAGCAAGTAGTTTCATTTAGATTTCAATGCACATGGAATGGAATGTTGCTACCAAGACTTCTGTAACAAATATATGACAATTTCAAACCAGAATAGCCTCATAAAATATGCAAACACGTTAGCTGCGAGAGAAACTTCTTACCTACATTAGAACAATTAATCTACAATTATGAATTTTTACCCAGAAAACTACAGTACTCACCATCTTTATTTAGTCATCTTGATGAATTCCGGAAAAGAATTAGGCCCATAAATGATGAACAAGTACTTTCATTTAGATTTCAAGGCTTATGGAATGGAATGTTGCTACCAAGACTTCTGGAACAAATATGTGACAATATCAAATCATCATAAAATATTCAAACACGCAGGTAGCAAAGAACAAATTCTTGCCTATATTAAACCAATTACTCTACAGTTATAATTTTTGTCTAGAAAACTACAGTACTCACCATTTTTATTTGGTGATCTAGGTGAATTACGAAAAGAAAATTGGACCCATAAGTGATGAGCAAGTAGTTTCATTTAGATTTCAATGCACATGGAATGTTGCTACCAAGACTTCTGGAACAAATATATGATAATATCAAACTAGAATGCCCTCATAAAATCTTATAAGATGTAGGTTGCAAGAACAAATTCTTGCCTACATTAGACGAATTACTCTACAAAGTTTGAAAGTTTGTCTAGAGAACTAGAGTACTCACAGATGAAGCCTTTGCAACCTTAAAAGCATGTGTGCCTTATTTAAAGCCCTTTATAGGTAGAAATACGCTTACTCGCTTTTTTCATCATTTTTTTCTCACTTGTCAATTCTATTTCTTGTTTGTCTATTTTAGTAGTAACCTGTTAAAACAAAGTGAAACTTCCTATAGATATGTGACTACGTTCAGGAGGAATTTTGTGAAAAACGTTAAAAAATAGTTATATCTTTCAATATTTGCATAAAAAGGATTAAAGAAACATCTATAAAATCAAAATATACCACTTAATTGGCATAAAGTTATTTTTTTCTTTTGATTAAAAAGAGGTATAAAACAAAAATGTTATAGTTTAGAGGTTTATCATATAATTTGCTTAAAATTCTCCATATAGCTTAAGAAGCATAATATATAGTTCCCGAATTAAAAAATAAGCTATATTTCTATCTATTCTTTGAAAATCCTTGTTCGACTGAAAAATAAAACGAAATTTTCATATTTTTTAAAAAAATTACTATAAAATATTTGTAAATGAATAGATTACTTATTCTCTACTTCAGAAACTGCTCAAGACATTGTGAAATTATCATACGAAATCTGTACAAAAATATGCATTAGATTCTAATTTGTGAGGTTTTTAGTAAGAAAATTCTATCAATCTATCAAATTGTCGTCGGATGATGTCTTTTAATATCTCTAATGATATCGGACGATCACGGTAGACTTACGACTTTAGCGACTTTTAACCTCACAACCGTCTCCATATAATTGAGTTTAAACGGTAGTTCTAAGATTTTCGGTTTTCCAAATTCTGCAGTTGTGGGATTTGACAGACCCTCGGAGGGCGAAATGGTCTTCATCGGTCCACAATACTTTATACAAATAATCGTCATCTTCTCCATGTTTCGCATTTTTTTTTTTTGTTTCAATAAAACCCTTTGTTATTTGAAGCATGTGTATCAATTTTTACCTTTCTGCCTGCATTATTTCTTGAATTATTGAATTTTCAAATGTTAACTTTTGAATCATCCTGTTTTTTAAATTAAATTAAATTTATTCAGGTGAACTTCTTATATAGAAACAAATAACCTAAGGAAGAAAATATTTTTTATCTATTTTAGCTGTAAAAGTATCACAATGAAGCGGATCATAAAATTTCTATAATTCTGAATTTCTTAAACGATTTCTATTCCAAACTCAAACAGATGAATAGAAATTTTAATGTGATTTTGAAACAACATTATTATTCTGTTGAGTAAGTATGATTATACTTCTGCTTTAAAATCTTATGCTTTTATTACTGTTATTATCATGTGAGAACCTGATGTTGTATTGGTTTGAGGTCTTTGAAGCCCCAAAAGGAACGGAAAGAAAATTTGAGATTTGTTGCTTTTGAGGCATCCATTTTTTTGCCTTTAGGTTATTAGAAAATGATGAAGAGGGTTCTCCCATTTGGTGAATTATCGCCAACAAAAAGTTACAACTTGGATCGAATGTCCGCCATGTACTTGATTCTCTTGTCTGGCCAATTACGGGTAAGATCGTAAGAAGTTATCGCCCGAAGAAGTATGGAGAAGAAAATGGGAATGAACGTGAAACAAAAAAGAGAGTCAGCGAAAGTTTTTCAATTTTTCTAGTTGGCAAAAATTTTGGAGCTTAAATGATTTTGAGATGGGGAAAAAAACCCGGTGCTTTTCTAAAAGTTGACGATTGCAATACAATAGTCACGTGGTACTTCCAAACCAGTTTAAACCAAATTTTGGCAAAAAAAAAAAAAAAACGTAGATAAAATTTTGAAGTTTGAAAAATTTTGAAATGAAAAAAAAAATTAATAATAAATAATAATAATAAACATTTTTTTAAATATTTATGCATGCGTAATCTTTTAATCACGTGATTGTTCCACATCAGTTTAAACTGGTTGATGACTTAAATTAATGAAGACAAACAAGGACTTAAAAAATAATAAGGTTCTCCCATGCAATTTGTGATAGCAGATTTCAATTTCATATTTTGTTATTTTTACTATTATTGTTTCAGTCTATATGCAATTTACTTATTATATTTCATAATATTTGTATTCCTTCTCGGTTTGTTTATTTCTAAAAGACCTTTATACTTCCATCAAACTGATTCTTTTATTGCCCTTTATTAGCATCAACCAATAACATATAACCGCGACTATTTTTCTTTGAATCGATATATTCCAACTATTATTAAATTTTCAGAATAAAATCTTTCCAAGAGTAAAAAAGAAACCCCTCGACATTCCCTAAATTTACAACGAAATGAAATTCTGAACTACTAGAAATGGTCGTCTAGGTAACCCGATTCATATGAGAATCTCAGCAATAATTGTAGCAGCAATATTACACAACTATCCCTTTTGCCTTCGAGGAGCTTTACAAGCCACTATATATATATATATATATATATATATATATATATATATATATATATATATATATATATATATAGTGGTAAAATGAGGAGCCAATTGAGACGACCTGAAAGCGCGTATTTTCGAACTTTAACGAAATGTAGAAGGCGGGGGGTAGAGGCGCCTATATATATATATATATATATATATATATATATATGAACGCTTTCTCAGATATCTGCTCGTTAGAGTTCAATTCTAGCACATGTCTCTGTTACCTACTTGAGAAATAATAAAAGAACACCCACTCACTCTAAGGAATCCCTTAGAACGATTTTTTTAGTAGTTAGGAAAGAAAGTAATTGAATTAATGCAGACACGTATATGCATGACATTGATATCGTGCATATATTCATACGCGCTTCTATTTCAAGCTCCTTTTTATACTGAAACTGAAATGTTATCTATAGGAACTAATTCAAGATTCTATTCTAAGATTCTATTCTTTTAGTGAGCCGTTCATTATTCCTTTCTACACATTTTACTGTATTGAAATAAATAGATATTTTTAGGATGTTATACTAAATCTTTATATACGTCACTTTTCTCATCTTATAAAACATCAATACAATTTTTTTCTTCTTCTTCAGAAAGATAAATAGGAAATTTTATATCGGACTAGCGGAATCCTTTCTGAACTTTTTTTTCTTAAGCTGATAAAGATCAACGAAATAAATGCCACAATAGCGTAAAATAAAGCAATAGAAATGACGAAAAAATAATATTGTTATGAAAAATTCCTTGAGGAATGTGCTTCATGAAAAAAAAACCACTCAGCCTTGTGGTGAACGCTTATAAGCCAGTTAACAACTATACTACCCGAGCAATGGTTTTTGTATCATTGTCATGTTACTGGACTGCGAACCACAAGGCCCCAGGTTCTATCCTCGCTCATCACAATTCGCCACATTGGTGACCTCGGACGATGAACCTCCAACCTTCTTACAGCTGTTGTGGCACCATCTACCCACAGCAAACCAAAGTCGTCAGATGCACTTGACGCATAAAACCAATTTCGTCAGACTCACTTGACGCAGCATCAGCAACCACACACGCTCGCCATAACGCTTGGCGCTACTCAAATGGGTACAGACGCATTAGAATCAACAGCTAATACATCACCACTCAACAGCCATATCGTTCGTATCACCTCCGGCTCACTGGAGGGAGAGTATGTGGTGAAAGCTTATAAGCCAGTTAACAGCTACGCTACCCGAGCAATTGTTTTTGTATCATTGTCATGTTACTGGACTGCGAACCACAATGTCCCAGATTCTAGCCTCGTTCATCCCAATTCGCCACAGTCTCAACAACAAAAAATTACACATTATTTTGCACGAAACATAGATAATAAAAATACAGACGAAGTAGCACTTGCAATCAACAACAATATACAAGCAGCATATCCCTATTAAACAATTGTAGCAGCACAAATCACTCTGAGAGCATTTGCTGGAGATCAACACGCCTCTGAAAGAATTCGCTCAACTACTCTCTTGCGACTTGACTGACTTAGTATCATCTGTATGCCTCCACTTTTTATAGTTCCCGTGAAGGCGCATCGATTATTTTGTGACAAAAATCAGGGCTCGAGTGCTAACGAAGATACCACCAACATTTAAGCAAAATTTGGAATCGTCGTTTTTATTTCACTCTAAATGAAGTTCAGGTTTGTTGCCAAGGTTGGCAGATCATTAGCCTGATATTAATTGAGCAATCACCAGAACTATCGGTAAAACTTCCTTCCTTATTATGAAAATAAACAGCACAGGGGGAAAAAAATTTGAAATCGTAATAATATTGTTACAAAAATTTTTCTTCTACAACAAATACCGCCACTCAATTGTAATTACTCAGCGCATTTAATTGTAAGTTTAGCAGCTTGCTTGCTGTCTAATCCTCCAGTTTCTTTACCTGTCGGCGACTCCGACCACTCTCACACACACAACTTCCGCCGATACACACACTCCTCACTATCCACACAACTTCTTCTCCAGCTTCAGAGTGCCCGTCTTTTATAGTTCCGGGAGGCGGGGCTAGAAACTGCAGACCAATCAGGGCGTACCTGGGTGTGTTTCTGTTATTACTGGATGGATCATGAAACTTCTCGAACTTTCTGGTATTATCCATTTAGTCGCCAAACTCGCCAAATTCACCGCCAAGTCGCCAAATGGTCGCCAAGCTCTCAAGTCATTGACGTGGCAGCCGCTCAGCTCAGATCTTACAACGGTCTTTCTTACGGTGATACTAGCCGTGATGGGAAGCTAATTACAAGTTTGTAACAATATTGTCTTTACACTTTTTTTTTCGTAGTAATATTATCATCTGATGAGCATCATAAATAACCAGCGGGAGTGGTCCCCGTAAAATTTTCTTGCTTACACTCTAATAAAGGTGTCATTCCAGGGAAAGAATGCCTGGAGATGGCAAACAATAATCACGCAACATTACCTTTGGCGTGAATTTAGATTTTTACTGGATCTATTATGAGATCGCTGGCGAGTTTTTTGGCGATCAATCCCAGACAGGCGGTAAATCGTATCTGAAAATTGAATTTGTGTTTTAGATACGTTTTTCTTAACCAATTGAAACAAAAATATGATTTGATCAAAAAATCCCATACCGAATTTAATATATTTCAGTCATTGTGATTGAGAGATATTGAGATTACATATTTTTGAAAGTACAAACCAGCAGACCTCATTGAATTTGGCCCAAAGATTTATAGATACTTACGCTATAGATGTTAAATACGTTACCGAATTTTATCCATCTAGCTGTCTTCGTTTTACAGTTATCGTGTTAACTTATATTCGAACAATCGTACAGACAGACTTCGACAAAAACGAATTTTGCTCTAAACCTGCTAGAAATCTACATTATTAGTGCAAAAACCGTATGCCAAATTTCATCTATCTAGCTCAAAGCATTTTGAGTTATTTTTTTTTTTTTCATAAACATACATTTTTTAACATGTATTTTCCCAGGGAGATCTAAAACGAAGACATTCGTCAAAATCTTCAGTTTGAATATTTTGACGATTACTATATACTATGTATATGAGAAAATCAAAATCAAAAATGAAAGCGCGCTAAGAAGAGAGAGAAAGAGAATGAAATTAAGAAGTTTGATGTAAACACTACTATTAAAATGAAATGTTACTAAAAAATTTCATGATTCTTTTGCGGCCATTACCTGTGAATTATGAATGCTAGCGAAATCAAGTACAAAATAACCTTAAAGAAGCTATAAAATGAAGTAAAAGTGAATTTTGCGTGTTTCTTTTATTTTGTTTGCACTTGGTGAATTATAAAACGGGAAAAATATATATAAAAAAAATAACTGAAAATGAAGGAATGCGAAAAAAAGACAGCGCTATAAAAATAATTTTATGGATTCTTGGCTTCCTAATTTGACAATTAGACTTCCTAATTCCCAATGAAGAGGAGAGCAGCTTCTCCCAGCGGATCGGTTGTAGATCAGCGAAACGGAAACAAAACAAAACAAAAAAAAAAAAAATTACTCACCTTTAAAAAAAATCAATTTAAACTCAATCAATAAAGGTACTTTGATCCGTCTTGATTAAAATTTGATATATTTCAATAATCGCCGAAAAAAAAAAGATAATGGAATTAAAATAATGGATGCAGAAATTTTACTTTCAACTTTTAAAATTTTTCTGGAAAAATAACAAATATTTTAAAATTTTCTCAAAATTCAATCAATTATGTAATAGGTATAAAAGAGGCTTTTTTAGAGCAACAATTGTTTGCTCATTTCAAAGGCGCAAAAAGAACAAATAAGTGAAAAAAAATCAGTTGAATCAACACAGAACATAAAATAAAATATATTCTACCTTAAATTTTAAATTTAAGTTTAAGCCGAGATTTAGGCAGATGCTCTCAAAAAGAATAGCAATGCCCAGTTTAATTCCACTATTTGAGTAAATGTGTAATGATCAACAGGTTATCCATAGATTATTATATTAATGAAATTTGCTCAATAAATTGCTATTTTACCTAAAATCTATTTTTTTTGTTTACTTTTACATAGAATATACAAAATTAAATGAATTGTTTGCTAAAAATAATTTTTTTAGTCTTACATAGGCGTCTAATTGTCATGTCACCGAGAGCTTCGAGAACTTGGGGAACAGCTGTTATGGGTTTCAGATTAAACTTTGTTTTCTCTTCTGCTGTTCTATAGATACTATGTTTCATTACTGTTTTCAGTAGAAGTATTGAATAATTATTTTAGTATTTTGTTTTTAATAAAAGTTGAACAGTTTTAGTTTGGACAATTTACATTTTTCGAATATTTAATGTGTAAGTAAACAATTGATATAATTCGCAATTGCTTGCGAAACAACTTAAAAGCAGTTCAAGGATTGTAGAATTTTTGTCATATATTCTGTTGATGCTATTATAAAAATCAAAAATTACTTTATAGTGAGTAAATATTTTGTCAATATAATCTTGATGTTTATATTTTTACTTGAGGAGTGTTTAATGTAAAAATAATAAATTACAATTAACCTCTATTAATCTCAAGGACACAAACACTCGTTCCTAAAGGTCACGTCCAAGTTGCCAAGATATCACTACCAAATTTGTCCTCATCTCATTACGTGTAATTGATTGAAAACCTTTAGTGGGTGTTTTGTTGGTTAGAGACGCTCGCCCAATTTGATTTGGAGAGCAGAGAAGGTTTTCTAAGAAAACTTAAAAAATAGCTGAGCGTACATTTGCGTTTTCTGGTAATATCTTCCAAACTCCACCAATTGTAATGGCTTTTTATTTCTCACACCAGCATAATTTATCCAAAATAGATTCTCTATCTCTCTGTCTTTTGTTCGTACCAATGAGTAGCAATTTTTAATACAATACGATGATTAAATATCGAGGGAACTTAGATACACAAATTTTAATTTATGTTCTAAATATAATCTCTGTCCCGTTTTTCTCGATCAGGTTTCCTTTTACTGCAATAATGATTATTTAAATCTTTATAAAATATTTTATATTGAAGATAGGTGTTTTAAATGTTCTATATATATTTTAAATTATATACTTTTTTATGTCTAGGAAAAATATTTGCTTGAAAAAAGAATAAAGAGATTTTTATTCACAAATCAAAACCTTAAATGTCCTTTTGTCCATGTTCTGTTTTTCTGCATCTTCATGCTTTTAAAATGCTAAGGCTTTAAAATTTCCAAAACTTAAAATCCTAAATGCAATACCCATTTACTTGTTTAGTTTTTGTTTCTTTTTTTAGATTTTAGATTTAAAACGAGGTGCTGCTAAATTTCCCTATTTTTCCCCACATATGAGAGTAAAATTTTGCATTAAAATAAGCACTAAATATATCGTGCAATTTAGCACACTTTTGTGTAATATATTTCAGAGAATCTATAAAAAAAAGTTTGAAGAAAAATACTCATATTTGAAAAAATGGTAACAAATTTTGAAAAACGATTTTTTAAAAAAAATAATTGAAATTTTACCAAAGCAGGCAGATTAAAATTGGGTTTTTTTTTTCTTTTCAGATAGTTTTTATTTAATGTTAACATACATTACTAAAAAACTTTTTGTACAATACTTAAAATTTAAAAAAAAAAATGTTGTGATGATATCGTGTTCCCTTAAATTTAAGTACTGAAACTTAAGATATATATATATATATATATATATATATATATATATATATATATATATATATATATATATATATATATATATATATATAATGATATTTTAATTCTAATTTCAGTTTAATTAATTTCCAAGATTTTATCTTAATTTAGCCCATAGTAACATCATTCTAAAAATATTCTCTTATTTCGTGAGAGAATTCCACTTTCGGCTTAATTAATTCCTTTGTAAAACTAATGCGCCATCAGTACTACGTCTCAAATGAAAGTGATCCCTTCGGTGCCCTTGAAAAGATGTCAAAGGTCATCACGTGTATTGAATTGGCGCGTGGCCGGAAATCCCATCTTATATAAGACTAGTGATCATTTGTTTCGCCTCTTCCCTTTTTGCCTTCTTTCTTACTTCTGCTTTTGTGCTGCACTACGTCTGCTTGTAAATAAATTGCTTTCCCGAGATGGATATTAAAGAGAATTAAAAATACAACCCCTCGTCTATGTCTTCAAATCTGCACTCTGATTCAACCAAAATAGTATTTCATATTACTTAGTCGACAGGATTCAAAAAGCATTATACACATATATATATATATATATATATATATATATATATATATATATATATATATATATATATATATATATATATATATATATATATATATATATATATATATATATATATATATAATAAAATATATATAAATTAATATTATATTACATATATATATAATACATCAATATGTAGGCTGTATTTTTGTTTGTCTCTCCGTATCTGCAGGAATACAATATGCAGGTATATGTATGAAGTTATGAAGTTGGTATGACGTCTTGATATAAAAACTGAAGATGTTGGTCAAATTTTGGATTCAATTTTAGGACGGGAAAACTCGTCAATGTCTGTTTATATACAAGAGAATCGAAAGAAAAATATTCCCGATAATTAGCTTTAGAACTCCTTTCTTTATATGCATTAATTATATTTACACTTATAAGATCACATAAAATTTTTATCTCTCTTACATTATGCCTTTTACAGTTCGAAATAGATAAACATTACGGCTGCGTTAAATTTATTTATTAAATTTAAATAAATTCATCATAACTATTAATGTTTATGTTTATGAATATACTCGTCAATCTATCCTTATCGTTCATTTTTGAAACTTATCCATGTCATTCATCTTCCTGTGTTCTGAAATTCTAACACCGAGATTTGGCGATCTACCAAACATTTCTTTACTTTTTTACATAGCATTGGCATATGTTGGCATATATAGCATATCTAGTTGGCATATGTAGTACCTAATGAGATGCAGCAACGATTTATAGTTAGTCTCTAAAGCATCAGAACCTAAAGAAAACTGAGGGGGGAGGGAGGAGAAGGAATGAGTTCAATAAAACTTTCTCGCATACTCCTCTCTAATAAAAATCTAATCCTTACTCCACATAAAACTTTGGACACTGGGCCAAAAAAGTCAAGAATGTCATGAGCGTTCAGGTTTCTTTTTTAATCCGATTGTGATAAAGAAAATCGAGGGACAATGGTCGTTCGTTTATTAGGGCTGTAGAATTGCAGCACTTTATCCTTTATATTATTTTAAAGTCTTGCTGTTCCGCTTTTAATCTTATTTGGTTAATCTTTCGTGCGCAAAGTTTGATAAACTATGAAAATGATTTTAAGAAACGATGAAAATGGAGGGAAAACGTAGAAAATTAATGAACATGTGCCCGCGACTACTGATGCCCAAAATTACTACTACTGATGCCCGCGACTGATGCCCAAAATTTGGCTGCAAGGCAATATGCCCGCGACTACATGAAAATTCATTCACTGTACATGGCTAAGTGACAGATCGGAAATCAAAGATTTACTTTTCTTCTACATTTTATATCTAACAGTGGTCCGGCACGGATTTCTGAAACCCATGTTTATCGCTCGACCAATTATTCTCTCTTATCCAACTCTAAATTAATTTTTTGGGCCTTTTTCTTCAATTTTCTCTGTTTGTTTTCTTTTGTAGTTTTCGTTCTTTTTTAAAGAAAGCCTGGATTTAATTTGAGACTTATTCTAAATTAAGAGTTATTCTCAATATTCTAAATCTTTAGGATTGAGAAGATTTCTTAAACTCTTTTCATTTGCGAAGCATTTTTGGCTGTAACAAACTTTCATTGGGTAAGTGAAAAATGCATAAAAAAGTAAAGCATTGCTTAAGAGAACTAAAAAGAAAATGTCATTAAATAAATTGCATAAATTTTTTTAAAAAACACTACATTAGTATACTAAATTATAGCTTTTTAATTTGTATATTACCCATTTTTTGGCTCAATTTATATTTTATTATTATAAATATTACGGTATATACTAAAAAAATTTTTTTTCATAAATTCACTACCATGACGCACTACTATATGGAATCAAAAAATAAATTAAAGAATTCAGTATGAATTAAGTTCTAAAAATATTAAAATAATATATCGTTATGAATATAACATCAATATAAACCTATTACAAAAGTACATTTTCAAAACCTAAAACAATTCAAGCTAATACATTAATTTAACCAGTGGTACAGGTCTCCAAGAACTTTGTCGCATACACTTAATATAAATGTCAACTCAGTAAGCGCCTTCCATGGCATTGCATGCAATAGTTACGAAATATGTAGCTTTGATGTGAATTTAGCACTTATATTGAATCCATCGTGGAATTCTTGGCGATTTGGGGGGCAATTAATGCCTGATATATGGTTAATAATATCCAAAAATGGAAGTTGTGTTTAAGACGCGTTTTTTTCCAAACGATTGAAACAAAAATTTGAGACACATTTACACAGATACTCACAAAATCACATACTAAATTTAATACATTTAAATCCAGGTGTTTTTGAGCTATCGTGTTTATATGCTTCTGAAAGTACAGACCAAAAGATGGTCAATTCCTTTTTGGATTTCCATCAAAATTTAGTAGGTGACTAAACTAAAGATTTTAAATCTGTGTGCCAAATTTTATCCATCTAGCTCTCTTCATTTTGTAATTTTCGTGCTAACTTATATTCGTACACATGGATAGGCATACTTCCTCTGAATGAATTCGCACAAAATCTGAGAGAAATTTACAAAATCGGTTTTAACCCCGTATACCAAACTTCATTTGTCTAGTTCAAAGCGTTTTCGAGTTATCTTTGTCATGGAACAGTAAGACAGATGAAGATTTTTCAAAAAATTGTTTTTCGATCTCAGAGAGATCTAAAACGTGGAGATGAGTGAAAATCTAGAATTTGAAGTTTTTGAGTATTACTATACTCTCTCTATACTTAGTATACATGCAAGTAAAAATGAATCGTGTTAAAAAAATTGTGATGAAATCCTTTTAATCAGGATAATGTATCTATCTCTCCGCATTTCCATGTTTTCTTGCAAATATTAAATAATCTAAATGAAAAAAAAAAAAACTTTTGAAATATTTCGAGAAGAAACTCAATTTTTGCAGACCTCTTATAAATCTGAATAATTTACAATAAAGAAATTGAAACTATCATATTTGCCAATTCAAAAAAAAAAAAATTACCCCAAATCAAAAGTGCATCAAATTTAATTTTCTTTACTCAAAAAAGTCTCTTAAATTTTTTAAAGTATGAGTAACAGAATAGAGATAAAAATGATTTGGCACTTTTCCAACATCGAAAGAACCGAAGGGGATATTTGAATTTATTTCACTTTCAAAATAAAAACGATGAAAAACAAAATAATCGAAAAATCATTCAGCGAAGTATTTTTAAAAAAAGAAGTGAACTGAGTAGACTAGGAATATGTAAATCATTCGAATGGCAACATAAATCGTTGAAAAAAAAATGTTTGAAAAGTCATTCATTCCGTTCTGATTGTTCTCAGATTGCTTCAGGAATAATGTATCCTAAATTGTTACAATGGCATATACAGCTTGGGAAAGGGAAAAGAATGTCATTAGGGCATTGAAAAGTAAGTTATACACAGTTTAAAGAATAGCAATGAATGAGTTTTGGAAATTATAATAAATGTTCACTGTCGATAGAATGCGATTTGAGAATTTCTATTCGGTATTTTCAATCTTTTATATCTTTGTTTCTTTAAAACAAATATATTTTTATTAGGTTAAATTTACATAAGTTCAATACAAGTACAACGGAACCTCTCTTAAAGATTTACTCAAACAAATATATAATGACGTAATTTATTATTCATAATACATGTTTTTCCTACAAAAAAAAATGTCTAAAGACATTTGTCTTTGTCTATATTTCAAAATGTGACGAGTGAGACACAACATGATTGATGTATCAATTTGTAGCACGCATAGCTACTGCCTTATCAAGATAATGCTTCGCAACATAAGATGCAATAATTTCTCATGCTTTCAACATCTTCCTTATTACACTTGCTTAAAAGTTGTGCTCTGTTCAGCTTATTATTTCCTCTTTTCCTGGCCAAATCTCCTCCGCAGCTTTTTACGGTGACAGAAAATACAGCTCCATAAGTTTTATGAAGCTCTATGTTCTTAAACCAGTTCATCGATATATTTGCTATCCAATACTAGTTCCATAATATTGTCTGAGACGAAATCTCATTGATTAAGGCTTCACAGGCACTTGCTCAAATCCTTGGAGTGGCATTTGACTACAATATCTGGGCAAAATTTCTTCCATTTAAATATATTTCCTTTAAACAAGTGCTCAACACAAACTGATACAAGCCTATACAGCAAGTCTCCTCATGACTCGTTTTGCGAAACATCGCTCGTTCATTGAGCTACTCTTCTACATTTTGTTTTGTTCATTATACTTGATGCTCCCTAAGAGAGGTCTGATTGTATTCTAAATTAGAGTTCCATAACTAATAAGACTGCAGAATTTTGAAATTGAATTCTCTACTTAGATGATCAAAATTGTGCGTGTATTATTACGGAAGCCATCTATAGGGTGAAAAAGTCCAACAAGCCGGATAGTGGAAATAATTCTTTATTCCCATCGAATATTTATGGGACATAATCTAGAAGTCAGTTTTCTACACAAAATCTTGTACCGGCAACACTTTCGCAATTATGGACTTCTATATAAACAGCATGGTTCAATATTTTGGCAGGGGGATTCAACGACTTGTTGAGTCCATGCCACATAGAGTTGCTGCACTTTGATGGGGTAAAAGGATGTACATCACGTTATTAGGATGTATATCATGATTTTTGTAACCTCAGTGTACATGCAAATACATAAACTAAAGAATTATCACATTTTAACAGATCTGGTCCAAAACTGCATATACATCCACAATTTCGGATGATATATCCATATATTAAATTTCATCCATACAGCTCTTAGGTTGTTTTAGGTGTCGTATTCGCATGTATACCAAAAGACCGACTAATCTTCTACAGATTTCGCCAAAATTTTGATGAAACTCTACGAATTTGCATTGAAAACAACATACCAAATGCATCGCATGCATTTTTATCGTATTGTCACATTTTAATAACTCCAAAAAAATGTTTTTCGGAATCAGAAATGTGAAAATTCTAGAAAATTTCGAGGACGGTTTTTCTTTCGATCAATTAATTTTTTTAAAACAATTTCTTTATATATACTTCATATAAGAGTAAATAAAAATGCACCAGTAAGGCTGAATCTCTTTTACAAATGCCTTTGACAAATTAAATCACCACAAGTCACAAAATCATCTCTTCAGTCATCACCTCCATCTGTTGAAAGTCGAGGGGGAAAAAAAAAGGAAAAAAAAATTGTGACGTCATGATCATTTGGTGTGTTAACATCTAATGGGGTTGAACCTTATCCTACATGTACTTTAAAATCTTTTTAATAACATGTATTTTAAAAAACAATTTTTATTAAATCCATTATCGGAAATTTAATTTTCTCTATGCACTAATTCTTTTATATACAAAATTCCTTTAAAGTTTATCAGAAAAACCGACGTGGGTCTGGTGCGCCTTAAACCGATCAGGTGTGGTGCGGAGGTTTGGAGAGGGGATGTCAGTTCAGATTCCGTCCTCATCATCTGACCGCTGTTCAAAATTACGATGTCCGTTCTAAAACAGCCCTTGAATTTCTTTTTAACGGGACATTAATATAACCAGGAACTAAACAGGGAACTATAGTTTCTGAGAGTAAAGGCGAGGGCAGAACTCTGATTGCCATCTCATGTGAAGATGAGACTCACACATCGCTTGCACAACCCCTTTTTACAGGGGTCAGGGGATTCTTTCACACACCTTTCAGATAGAACACAATGTAAAGGACAACCATGCCCAAACCAGGACTTCCCAGATCATGAGTAAGACGCGCTATCCTTATGTCAGGAAGCCAGCATCTTTGCTTGTTAAAATTATAAATGCAATCCAAATGAAGATTTGTTTCCTGATTTTTCTAACGACATCTTTTGTATCTACTTGCACTCACTCTTTCATTTTTATCTTTTAGTTTTGGCTTTAGAATTCAGGGTTAAAGCTTCAGATGCTTTTGCAAAATTATCTAAAGCTAACTGAAACAAAATTTGATCTTTAAATGGCTTTGTGGTATAAAATCTAATGTACTACTAGAGCTTTCATTTACATTAAGGAATAACGATACCCATCCTGACCTACATTCGAAAATTCTGATCCATAAACAAACAATTTATTCATTTAATCTGGTATATCGGAAAGTTTTCTTTTTATCGCATTTTCATATTTTTTTCCCTTTCCCCTCGTTTTCTTATAAAGGAGACCAACGTAAAAAGAAATTCTGTAAACACCACACGCTTATTATTGAAATGATTAATTACTGTTTTAAACAAATTAAGTTCTCTAATATTTCAAAGAAAGCTCGTATGTTATTAATTGTACAGATAAACATTATTATTTCCAAATATTATCTTATTTCAATTCGTACGGACCTTAGAATTACTAGATAAGATCAAATTTAATTTTAGTCATTATACCAAATCTAATTTTTTTGCGAAATACATCAGGAAAACCAGGGGCAATGGTTTCCCTAAAACTTTCTCGCATACTCTCTAATAAATTTGGAATGCCAGAGAACGCTATTGGCGTATAATAGTTACGAAATATTAACATTTGGTGTGAATGTAGCATTTTTGCCTCATTTTGCTGCCGTCCTTGGCGAGTTATTTGGCGGTTAATTCCTAGCATGTGGTTAATAGTATCCGAACATCGAATTTTTGTTTCAGACGCGTTTTTCCCACCCGATTGAAGCAAGCATTTGACGCAAAACTGCACTTGTAATCACAAAATCCCATACCAAATTTCATATATTTAACTCAGTGTGTTTTTTAATTATGGTGTTTACATATATCTGACAGTCAACCCGTACTTGGATTTCGCTCAAAATTTGACAGGTGTATCAACATTATAGATGTTAAATCTGTGCACAGAATTTGATCTATCTAGCATTCTTGTATTTAATTGCGTTAATTTATATTTATATTTATATTCGAACAGCCAGATTTCCTCTGAACAAATTTTGCTCGAAATTTAATTGAAATCTGCAAATTTGGAGTAAAGACCGTATACGAAATTTCAACCATTGGCTCAAAGTTTTTCTGAATTATCTTTGTCACAGATAGACGAACGAACATTTTCCAAAAATATGTCTTTCGAATTCGAAACGTGCAGATTCTTTAAACTCTCGAGTTCGAATTTTTTGACGATCACTATCCTTTCTCTGTATTATGTATGGGAGAAAGTAAAAATGCTGTTTGTTTGTAAATCAGCGAGTATATGAGCATGATAATACAACAAGTAATATATAAAAAAATAATTATTAAGTCAATTCCTACTTATTTTCTTATATTATTTATGATCGGGTGTTGCGCCAATTATCTCAGAGATTGGCGACAAATTTGGCAACCATTTGGCGACGGATTTGGCGACCAAGTAGAAATTACTCGACAAATTTAATTAAATAATATTTGAAAAAAAAAAACAGTATTAGCATCAAGTGTCATCCACTACAAGTTTAAAAAAATGTATTTGAACTTGAGTGGATGAATAAAAAGTATTTTATTAACGATTGAAAATTTGAACAAGATATATATATAGAGAGAGTGTGAGCTAATAGTAGGAATTGAAAAAATGTGTGGCGAATTGGTATGAGCGAGGATATAACCTGGGACCTTGTGGTTCGCAGTTCGTAACATGACCACGATACAAAAGCAATTGCTCGGGTAGCGTAGCTGTTTACTGTCTTATAAGCTTTCACCACAAATGCATTCAGTTAGATAGCTGAAATTTGAGAAACGGTTTATCATTGTAAACAAGTATTAAAATTTGAAACAAACGCACCAAAAGATTGACCATCTGTTGGGCTGTATTTCCTTGGTTATGTAAACGTGATACTTATTAACGGGATAAGTTAGATCGGCTTAGACATCAAGTTAGATCATTTCTTTAAAAAATTTGGTTTTGGCATTAAAGTTCTTTATTAATTTAAAATTTTATTTCCAATTCGACTAAAGGGAAAATGGTACTACCGGAGTTTAACCTCCTACTTGGCGCAATTTTCAAAAATCGCCAACTCGTCAACAACGGTCTTGAGCCGTGTTTTGCGAAATGCTCAAAAGCGAGGGAGCAGATGTCCAATCATAGAGCATAATAAAGGCGAAAAATAATAGGTTTGCCAGTCTGGAGGTTGCCAGCTTTGGCGCGTTATCGCAACTTGGCGAAGAAGGGGGTTAAACTCCAGTTCAACGAAAAAATGCCCTATGTATACTTGATCTTCTTCAATGTGATGCAAAATTAAGTAAAAAATGCAATGTATTGTGTAATGTACACAAAAATGTCGATGTGCGGACGTGAGGAATTAAACACATTTCAGTATTTGTTTATTTTTAAGGCTCCGGGTTTACTTGCCGATATTCAGATTACATTAAGATTGCCAAATTTCATTTATATATGTATTTATTAATGTACATAGTATAAAAATCTCTTTTTTTACTTATTGTTGAACGGCAACAGTCAAACAGAAACAAATTACTATAACAATGTTTCACAGATTGCTTTATTGAAGTTTTTATAACTGCACATATTTAAGAACTTTGCTAATTAAAGAACTGCTAACTATTATTAGAAATATTCAGAAATTGAGGGGGGGGCGGTTCGATGTGTCATTGAAAATTCTACTCAGTTATAAGAAAGAAGATATAAAATAAATGAAACTTGTCAAACAGAAAATTTATTTGAGCTAGAAAATAGGCTTAACCATCGCTAGATGAGAAACCCTATGACTAATTTATAAAAATGGTTTTTGTATAATCTTTGAACTCCAAAAAAATTACCATTTCAGTAGTATGAATTCCATTTCAATAAATTTATTTTCCTTTATTTTTAATAGTTTTAATTAATTTAAGTTATTAAATACACAATGCTTTGATGTTATTATGAAATTCAAATTCATTCATTAAAACATTCAGTCGCGTGCTTTTTTCCAATATTAAAATTAATTTTTTTAAAAAAATGTTTTGTTTGGACATTAAGACCAGAATTTCCACTTCCGCTTATTATTTCTTAGTGCATTTGAATTAGAACAAGCGTAGTTCATATTAATTTATCCCCACAGTAATTAGAAGCAGACTAATTCAATTAAATTCACTTTTTCAGTTGTGTCAACTAGTAAGGTAAATTTTTAAATAATTTAGGTGAGCAAGCTAGTCGCCAAAGGCGACTAATTATACATAAGGTGCCAAGATTTCCCCAATATCTGTGCATTCTCGACTCAGTTTAACAATTTTCAGATAACATCAAAAACGCCAACTCCGAGTTGCAAGTCGCCAAGTTGGCGCGGTTTGCATCCTTTGGCGAATTATCGTGAAGTATTCGTGTTTCTTCTTTCAGGCATTTTTAAATTGCCCAATTTTTTTGAAGCCCAAATTTTGGACCACGGTGCAGTCTTGCGATATTTAAGTCCTACTTCCTGAAGAACTGAAGACGAAAATCAATGGATTAGGAATCTTTTTGAAAAAGAATACACTGAAAAAGCCATCAAACCAACAGACTTCCCGTGAATGGATTTCCCTCAAAATTTTATAGAAAGCTACAAATTTGATATAAAGGCCATATTCCAAATTTAATCGTTATAGTTCAAAGTATTTTTGAGCTGTCTTTCTCACAGTCCAGTGGACAGACATAATGACAGAAATGAGTTCCTCGAAATCGGGAAGGTTTAAAACATGGCGATTTGTCCAATCAAATTCACGATAAAAATACTTTCTCTATATTTCAAGTACGAGAAAGTAAAAACCATAAGTGAAAACACAAATAGAATGCAGAAAGAGATTAGAGATCGAAACTATCAAGTTTCAATTTAGAGACTATCTTTTAGGGAACAAACAGATGGAAAAACTCCCATGTTTTTCTTTTCTAATTTTTATTTTGAAGTTTGTTAGCGTGTTTATAAGTAATGACAATGTAACCTTTATTTTATAAATTATATATGAGTCGTTTATTTTGAAAATAGGGCAAGTCCATTTTTTATTACGAGATATTTAAAGGCTTGCGTTTCAATAAATTTAAAAATATTGGTAAGTATTAATAGATATATTTTTTGTATTTTGTGGTACCAGATAATGTAGGTTTATAATCCAATAGTGTTTACAGTGCAGACTGAAAAAATAAGAGTTCCATTATAAATAAATGAACTTGCCTCACTTTCAAAATTAAAGAATTATTGCAATCATTCATTTAATTGGGAAATAATATTTCAGTTGCATCAGCCTTTTTTTAAGAATAAAAACAAAATACTATTAAAATCTTTATAAATATTTATTCATTTGATAAAATGGGAAACAAAACCAAGATTATTCTAGTAGAAAATAAAGCATAACAACAAACAATTCAGTTTTATTAAGAATTTCAATGAAATTATATATTTCGGTTTATACGTAGGTATAATCAATTTGAATTTTATTCAAGATTTAACATTTTTAAAAAATTCATGGTGAATGGGAGGTATATCTATACTTATATATAAAGCTCAATGTGTGTGTGTGTGTGTGTGTGTGTGTGTTTTGGCGCTCTACAGAAAAAACCATTTGACCTACAGCTACCAAATTTGGTACATGTATACCTTAGAGGTCGGGAATGTGCACCTGGGGTCCCTTTTTTTGAATTTTTAATTAGAATTTTAATTATTAATTAAAAACTAACTTTCCTGCCAAAAAATCTTTTCATTTCCCCAACGCCAAATGAGTAAGGCTTCAGTTTTTTTCCCCCAACAGTAATGAGGCTAGGGTTAACATTTTTCGGCCGATTATTTCAAACGATTCTGTTTATTTTTTTAATGTTTCATGCATTTAAAATTAAACATTGTTAATTAATGGATCTTTCAGATTCTTTCTGAAGTACTTTTGAATTAAAATAACACCGAATAAAGGAAATTAAAAATTTCTAATCTGCATAGCATTACCCCAACTGGCGTAGAAAAATTCACGCATTTGCGTTACCGTAACTGGCGTGAAAATTCACGCATGCGCATTGTGTTCTGATTGTTGACAATATTATCAACGGGTGATTCTTGATTTAAATTATTTTTAGGTTAGTTGCATGCTTTTGTAATTAAATTGTATTTATGTTAATTATATAATTTTTGTATATGCTTATAGTTTTAAGTGCATCGTTTTTTAAGTAGTTTTTTAAAACCTGTTTTCGACCGATTATTTTAAACGATTCATTTTATTTTCTTAGTGTTTGATGCAATTAAACATAACATTGTTAATTAATCGATTAATTAATAACATTGTTAATTAATCGATCTGTTCATGATGAATCTGAGAAAATTTTGTTGACAAATTCTTGAGATATTACATAAATTAAGAAAGATATTCTTTAATGCCCATAAAGTTTAAAAGCTCAGTGACTCTGTTATCAGTAATCATATTATAAAAAAATGCTTTGTTTCAGTAAAAAATATTATTATATTAATTGCAGATTAATTCTTTACACTTTAATTTAAAGCATAAATTTTACGAGAGCTAACAGAAAATTAGAGAGATATAAATTACGTTATGACTGAAGGCCTTTATAATATTATGAGTGAATTATATGACTATCAAAATTTGAAGTTTTAAAATATTTTGATGAAGAATCTATTAAAGTAGGAACTGCGTAAAATATTTAATTATTAAAATTTAAACGAACATTAAGATTGGCGAACCGACTGGTCACCAAAGGCGGCTAGTATGGTAATAAATCCGTCATATCCTTATATTTTTCAGATGTAATAAATCTCCCTTTTTTTTTTTTCTTACATAAAAGATAATTTTGTATTTCTGAAATTACTTGGAATTATTTACCTCCCTCGTTGTGTTGACAAATCGATAATTTTAAATTCAAAATCTCGTTCTATCGAAGTTTTGTTGGACACTTTGTATAGTGCATCCCTTGTAAATCTAATCCAGCACATAGTTAATCAATTCACGGTTTCTCCATCGGTATTTTTCTTTCTTTTTAAAACCGCTTTTTCCAGAGGTTGGGTTGAAAATAAATTTCCATGTTTAATTTCATGTACTAAAAATTTATTATGTTTTCTAAAATATTGTATTACTTTATAGTAATCCTGGGGAATATGCAAAGATCTGGTTTCTGGATTGAGTAATTGGATAGCTCCACTCCAAAATCACGATCGTTCGGTAGAAATGAATGTCCTGACAATAAAAATTTGTGATCAATGATATTTATTTCGTTGTCACTGGACTGAATAATCGGTGATGGAAGTAAACATTATTATCGACGCACAAAATTAAGATATGCTTTTAAAATACTGTACAAGTTTAAAGTACAGTATTTATAAATAAATACTGTACAACAGTATTTATTTATAAAATACTGTACAACCACCGATTTTCAATATCAAAAATAGATAAATAGAAACACCCTAGATTTCAGACATGATGTCAAACAGCCACATTTCCTTCACCATAGAGCAACCGGAGCAAAAGTTTGCCGTAATATATTCGGTCAAATATAATTTCAATCTAAGATGGACTTGCACCACTTTCAAAATAAACAGATTTTCAATACTGTTAAGAGCTAAAACTTCCATCTCCAAAATACTAGAATCTAAATATTTGTTTCACTATAAATTTTTTACTCATAAAAAGATCATAACAAGTTTTATCTATAACTGCCATTATCTCCAATTTTTTCAAAAATGGACTTGCCCCACTTTCAAAATAAACGGCTCATATATTGTTTGTATGTTTACTTGTATATTTAATACTCCAGTGAGATTTCTCAAAAATTTATTTTGTACCTTGTTAGAGTGGTTTAAAGTAACAACAATAATCCTCTTATTTTATAAATAGTATGTATCTATTCTTTTCTTGAAAGATTTTTTAATTGCTGACAAGTGCATGATTATAATAAGATTTGGAAAATGCATATATATTGCTTCTATTTCTTAACTTGTACATTTAGTTAGTAGACCTGATTTTTTTTTTTTTTAATACAAAACAGGTGGTCAGCACAACTAAAAAGAATAAGAACCGCTGTTTTAAAAGAAAACATTTAAAAATAAAAATATAATCAATGGTTTTCTTGTATTTAATACCTAAGAAATTTCATGCCTTTCTACTTCGAAAGTTCCTTCAAATCTGATTTTTACTTCCGTGATCTGAAATGCATGTGTCTTTATTTTGGAGCGTTTTGCGCCCTTTAGGCAATGCGTGTATTCTTCTAGCTATTTACTTAAATAAGTCTTATTTAATAAGATCCTTATTTAATAAGTCTTTTACTTAATAAGTTCCTTATTTAAATAAGTCTTTTACTTAATAAGATCTTTATTTAAATAAGTCTTTTACTTAATAAGATCCTTATTTAAATAAGTCTTTTACTTAATAAGATCCTTATTTACTTAAATAAGGATCCTTTCTCATTTAAAACCATGAAAGGATCCCTCCTCGTACTTAATTAAATATCTGCAGAAATTAATAATTTTCAAAAATTAGAAATATCAAATTAATCTAGAAATCGACAGCAGTTATACTTTTCATGACGCTACCGTTCGCAGTTCCTATTACCAATAGGCACATATATTTTTCTGTTTAATATTGTAAATTTTCCAGTACTTGATTTGTCTACATGACTAATTTATTTTAAAAAGACATGAAAGCATGTGAAATTCCCGAAACACTGATACAAAAATAGCTGAACTCGTGATATTTCCTCCCACACAAGTTCAGTATCAATTTCCAAGACCACAATTAGCATCCCCTGAATCTATAAACGCGCATAAAATCGAATGAAACTCTAGAACCACCGACTCAAAAATAACTGCACCTTCTACAAACGATCTGATCAAATTTTTCAATCAAGCTCTCCTGTAATCACAATTAGCATCAACCCGATTCCTATCTTAAAAAGTAGAAAAATCCACAGAATATCTGTTATTCAATTTAAAATATTCAAAAAAAAAAAAAAAAAAAAAGCAAACGTTGATTTGCCGTCCGTCTCAACAACACGCAACTGTGTTACTCCTCAAACGAATCCAACCAGAATACAGTTAATAATTACCGCTCACAAAGGGTCTTACTTTTG
The DNA here is from genome assembly GCF_947563725.1 of Argiope bruennichi. NCBI lineage: Eukaryota > Metazoa > Arthropoda > Arachnida > Araneae > Araneidae > Argiope > Argiope bruennichi. Next base: position 17,656,593 of record NC_079152.1, on the reverse strand, counting down.
AAAAATAACCAAATTAATTGAACCTCCTTCTGAATCCCCTTCTTTAAAAGAGTACCTCGAGACTAAATTAACTCAGTCGAGATTTAATTTATGGCATGGCTGCATGCTTCCTGCCTGTAGACTTTACATTTATATAGGCTCGCTTCTAATAATAAGAAAAGTGCGAATATCCCTAACTATTCACGGCATGTGGAAAGGAGGGCAGTAGGGGGGTTTCATCTATCGACATGGGGAGTATATTGATCGTTCCACGAATCCACCTTTTTCTTTACGCCTGACATCAGCATTGTCCTGGGATTGCGATTTTTCTTCGTTCCTTTTCTCTATGTACCACGAGCTTCGCCGCCCCGGTATTAAAAGTTTTGGTGCAAGGGCGTCGGGGGGAGGGGTAGTCAAGAATGCCTTTCTAATAAAAGGAGCCTGCAATCCACACTTATTACGTCATTGCCTCGTCTGGCAGAGGGAAGTTTCGGTTTGCGTGTTCTTTGGGAATGGGAAAGGTAAGGTTCGAGGTGAAAGTAGTTTGACATTTGAATGGATATGGGCCATAATGAGTGAAAAATCGATTGGATGCGATTTGTTGGATTCAACATTTCATCGCTAGATTTGTTAGGTTTAATTTAACACTTTATTTTGAGTGGTTTAGTTCAGTAAGATTAATGTATTGTTTTCGAAGCTATTAGAAGGCTATTTTGGAACTCTTTTGAACTACTGTCAGATGTCGAGGACGAAGCCTGAGAAAGCACTCATTTCCCAAACTTCCATACCGCAGCATCAGGAAGATATTTGCACCATGATGCATTTAACGCATGCCAGACTAGAAAACATATCAGATTCCAGATGGAATCAGCCTTTCAATACTAAAATATACCACAAGGATACAGTGGATAATATGTTCACACTGTTTTAATAATTTAGAAATATCAAAATATAAAGCAATACATATCTATCAATCACTTGAGCTCTAGGATATATCTGGGCGAAATAAGAACCCATAATGTTTAAATACATTAAAATACTATAGTATGAATCGGATGATGAAGGATTCAATTCTATTTTTATGGGGGAGGGGTATTTTTAAACAGCTATATGTTATTGCTGTTTATCCCCCTTGCTTAGAACTCCAATTCGAACCAAGTAAGAGATCGGGGAAAGACATGTATAGTAGCTTCTGAGGGTAAGGACCCCCAAGCACCCGAGGGCAGAAGTCTGACTTCTAGCTCATATAAGATGACACACACTCGCTTGCACAATCCCTTTTTACAAGGAGAGGGGTTCTTTCAAACACCTCACAGATAGAAAACAACCATGCCCTCACCAGGACTCGAACCCGGGACGTCCAGACCACGGGAAAGACGCGCTATCCGTTGACCAGGAAGCCAGCAAACAGCTCTCTAAAATCAATAAACCAATATGTGCTTTAAGAAAGAATTTCTTGCTAACATTAGGCTGGCTAATGAAGGTTTTCATCAAGGAAAGGTTTCTTTTGAAATTCTTCCAACCTGACCCCATATATAAGAGCTAAGTCCTTCTATTTCAGGTGTTCCCGGTCAAATTTAACTAAAAAAATGTCATATTTTTTCTTTATTATGCATACTTAAATGCATATATTGGTTAGGATGAGAGCCATTATTAAGGAAATCCCGAAATAATATCTTAGAATGGAAATTCTAACATTGGAAAAGGGAACTCTGCCTACTTTCACATAAGAGGTATTTTTATTTTTTAAACTTTTTATGGGTAGTTTCGTTTCATTAATTAGAAAACCGTTAAAAATATGATTTATTAGTAAAGTATATATATATATATAAACTTCACAAATTACAAGCCATGTAAAAGTAAATTTGGTCTTAAAAATCTTAATACAGCCCTTTTAGCTACAGATCGTTAAACATTTTTTAGCGCATGAAAATGAACAAATTAACCCTTTACTGCCCGACTGTCAGCCTGATTCGACTTCTGAAGCATGCATCGTTTTCACATGCTGCTTAGGTAATCATTGTTATAAAAACCATACAATGGGGGGGGGGGTCTCACATTAATTTTTAGGAATTATAATTAATATATATTTTTGAGCTTCCTAAGAACTAAAGGAAATCTTAAACATATGTATAATTATGCATCTTATTACTTTTTGGACTGGAAAGGGTTGAAACCATACGCATTAAACTAGAATTTATTTATCAACAACTCTTTAGATTTATTATTGCGACATTTTTTTTTAATGCAGAGCATTAACCCGTAACTGGAAGCATGAATTTCTTCACGCGTTCAGAGACATGGAGTCAAAATGACTCCATTGTTCTTTTTCTTTGTTTCTGGAGTTTATCTTGAAAACATAATACATTCTTGCAAACATGTAGTTACAAAAAATATTAAAAATAGCATTAGAATTTATTTTGGAAACAATACATCCTGGAAATCATGTAGTTACCAAACATCTAGTAAACACAGGTTGTTTTCTTTTAAACTGACGGTACTCAGAAACCTCTGTAGCTTGAACAGGAACTATTAACGACACGGGTAAAAGAAATCCGCGAAAAAAAAAATTAAGTTCCAAAAGTTGTCGATAGGGGAAAATGTGGCGCTTTACACTTTAAGACAGCTAAAATTTTGCATAAAACACGGGGGAAAATTGCAAAATACCGATTACTTAGTCGACACCAGCGTAATTATTTTGAGTTATAAAAAAGAAGCGGGGCATTGAAAATCATTTCAAGTATCAGTTGATTTGTAAAACGCGTCTCACTTTAGCACAGCGTGCATTACTTGTGAAGCTCTTTTATCTTAATCAATCCAATGCAGCGGCCGCTCTTCGCGAATTTAGAAGTCGAAACAATTTACGTAAAGGACCTCTGTCAATTAATGCAGTGAAAGCAATGATTAAAAAATTTGAAAAAGACAGGTTTTCTCGCAACGCGGCCTGGTAGGGGACGGAAACCGGTATCGGAGGATACGATCACAGATGTTGCGACTGCAGAAATCAGACGAGCACTGCTGATAATAGCAGCACACGTGGAGTTGCCCGCCAACTGGATGTTAGTGCTTCAATAATATGGAAAGTTTTAAGAAAAATTCTTCAATTTTATCCATATAAAATTAGCCTTTTGCATGAATTAAAACCTACAGATTAGGATCTTCGATTAACCTTTGCTTTGACATTTCTTGTCAGGATGGAGGTCGACGAGGCTTGGCCTTGGACAATTCTCTGGAGTGATGAGGCCCATTTTTATTTGAATGAGATTGCTAACACTGAGAATTCTAGAATTGGGGCATCTGAACAACCCCACGCATTTCAAGAAATCCCACACCATTGTCAAAAAATAACTGTTTGGTGTGGTTTTACAGCAGACTTTATCATCGGACCATACTTTTATGAGACTATTGCCCAAGCAGGACCGCAGACCTGTTCCGTAAAGGCTCAAAGATATCATGATATGCTGAGTAGTTTTGTTATCCCACAACTTCAGCAAAGGCGAATCTTAGATAAAATTGTCTTTATGCAGGATGGAGCACCACCACATATTTGTACATCCATACAGCAACTGTTGCGCCATCACTTTACAGAAGAAAGAGTCATTAATCGCTGTTTTCATGTTGCATGGCCACCTCACTCCCCGGATCTAACCCCATGTGACTTTTTTCTGTGGGGTTATTTAAAATCGAAGGTTTATCTTGGTGGAGTCTCGAACTTTAAAAGAAAACGTAACACAGACTGTATGAACATGCCTCCTGAAATGCTGTATTCAGCTGTAGAGAATACGATGTACCAAATGCGATGCTTAGTCCAAGAAAATGGAGGTCATATTGAAAATAGCCGCTGTCTTCCCCGAGAAATCGATTCTACTGAATAAAAACAAAAGAAGAAAGAATAAAAAAAGAGTCGAACAGAATCTCCGTTTTTTAAAAATTTGTAACCATTTACAAAAGTTATTTTTTCAAATAAAGCACATTTGTGGACAAATTCTTTGTTATTCCTTTATCTGTTTACTGTAGCCTTTTAAAATTTTATTGTGCAGTTAAACTTAAAATTTAGATCAAAAGTACCACATTCCCCTTATCGACAACTTTTCGGAATGAAGTTTTTTCCCGCGGATTCCTCTTTCCCATGTCGTCAATAGTTTTCGTACAAAATTTGGTGGCTTTGCGGCTGATAGTTCGAACTACAGAGATCTCTCAGTGCCGTCAGTTAAAAAACAAAACAAAAACACCCTGTATATAAAACACTTACGTGGTCGCAAAATCAGGCCGAATTTGTTAACCATCGTTTGGCAACACTTCGACCTCGCCCGGAAACATCAACACGCGGTGTGATGAGATTTTAAGCGAACGCCTATTCTTGCACCGGTTTAAAAAAAATTTATAACAAAAAAAAAAAAAAGACAAAATTTTTTTACTATGAGTTTAAGTCGTGACGTATCGATTTTAAACGAAATCTTCGAAAAAGAGAAGACAGGTCGAATGAAAATGCTCAAGAATCGTTCATAAGATCCTGTCATAATGAACGAGATAGGGTTAAACGTTTATGTGTACGAAGCGAAGTTTCCGAACTACAGGTGCATAGTTGTGGGACTATATCAGGACTCTGTTCTTTTTGCCGGGCACGTTACTGGAAAAAAGAAGCAAATTCAAGTGGCAAATACACGAAATACTGTCATGATAAAAAAGTTGCTTTGGAACATCTGTTGAACCCACCGGAAATATTGAAAGACTAGCTGATCAGCAATTCAATGGAAGGAAGAAACTATTGGAAGCATACAAGAGAATATAATTCTGCTTTAACTTTTGCTTCCATGGGAGCTCAAATTGAACCTCCTCTTGGAAAAGGGTCATATTGCTATAGGAGTCATAATCAGATATACCACATGGTTTTTCCTTTTTACAGTGATTATAACAAACCAGGTTATGGTCAGTTAATGTGTTTGAAAAAGGTAAAAGTGAATTTTAGTGTGCCCCTTGCTGCGCCAACAATGCCAAGTCGCCAATAAACATGGCGGACAAAATAAACAAATATTTCCGCGGAACAGTTACGGTTATCATTTCCCATCATATAGTTAGGACTTTATTAGAATAAGTATTGTTTTTTTTTTCTTCCCAGACAGGCAGAAGTTTTTAAACATCCTACGGCTTCACTAGCAGCGGGAGGGGGAACCTAGTAGCTTCGCTAGCACATTGAACATAAGGACTGTGTGGATAACAGGAACAGTACATAACAAAAAGAAAAGAAAGAATGGAGAAAGAAACAATCGGAACATTCACCATACAAAATTCCAAACATCCTATTCCCAACTTCAACTCTTAAAAAATATATATTCTACTCACCCTTCATCCATTCTGCCGGTTCGACATCAAACCATTCTCCATACAAAATTTCAAACAAGCATCCTTTCCTAACTTCATCAACTCGTAAAAAAATATATACATATTTCATTCACCCTTCATCCATTCTGTAGGTTTGAAATATTGTCTTCCATCCCATTTACCCGACATCCATTCTTACACAATTGCCAATATAACAAATTATGAAGGGAACCAACCGTTAGAACACCAAAAGAATTACGAGAACTGCGAAGAATTCCATTGCAGCTGTCTTTTAAAGTGAGAATGCAGACGATTCCGTAAATTAAGAATTCAGACGATTTTTTAAAGCGCATACTGACAATTAAAAATTGCAAAAGAATAAATATTTTCTGTTCGTATTCACGTTAAAAAAAAAGAAACTTTTAATTATAAGCTTAACTTTCTTTATTTAATAAACTTTTAATTATATTAAAGAACAAAATCTTTAATCGATATTTTTTTTAATGTTTTTAATTTAACATTTTTCATAATATAGTAGTTCTTCATGTACAACTCAACCATTGCAAAAAGTAGTAAACAAAACAGCATTAGGGTTGTTAGAAAAACCTTCCGATGGGTTGTCATATTGGCGACAAACTCGGGTACGCACTATTCTTCACTTCATCCCTGAAAAATTGTGAGAAAAGTAGATTTTTTTTAAAAAAATTAATTTCTTTGGCTGATGTATATAATTATTTAAATGAAAGGTTATTTGTGTTTACAAAGAACTTTGATGCAGGTAATTTTCACGAGTGTACTTTTTGCTTTACATTTTTTATTTATTTCATTGTTTTATCATATTTTGTTATCTGAATATATCTGTTGGTAGACTAAGTGATTTAGTAGATGGCGGGTGAGTGCGAGAAACGATTCGAGATGAAATGCATTAGCAGTTAAATATATATAAAAATTCGTTGGAAATTTTAAACTTATAGATTATGGTCAAATATCCAATCACAACAATAAGAAACTTGGAGTGCCAACTGAAGCATAATTTTAAGTTTAAAAAATAAAATAAATAAGTAATAAATAAATAATACCAAAATTCTTCCCATAATTATTTTGGCACTTGGAGTTTATTGCAAAACTGCAAGATCCTAATTAATTATTTTGTATTCAGCATTGCTTTCAATAAGCATTTTTAATTTAAGCAGATAGGATTTAAAAAAAATCTGTTACCAACAACAAATCAATGTCAAAATCAAAAAGAAGAAATTATTTCCTCCTGCAGCTAATTAAATAATGCTGCTATTCAGTGGGAATAATAATGATTGGTTAAAGTAAAATAAAAGGAAAAAATTGAAAATTAAAAATAATATAAACTGTGAAAATTGTTCCATACAATGAATTCATGTAAAGCTAAAAGGCTCGGAAAGTTCTACTTGAAATATACGAACTTGTTTTATTAACTTTATTTATTCTTTAGATCTTTAAAAACAATTAAACGGATAAAATTAAGAAATTTAATAAAATACTTTCAATCAAATGTTTGAAATTATATCCCTAATGCAGGCTTTTTTACCATTAGTAGCAAGTTAAACGCCAAATGAGACGTTAATCTAACTGATTAACATCTCATTTTGAAACTATAGAGAGACCAAGACAAAGTGATTCAAGAGGCAATACGCTACTCTTCAATCTATCATGCCACAATATAGGAACATTCTTTATGAAATAAGATTTAACTTGTATTAAGCCAGTATATAACAAGTATTTTTAATTAAACTGAGTTTTGGCAGAAGAATTATATTCAAAAGCTTCATTCAAAAAAGTTGATCATATTTTATATATAATCCATTTCCGTTTTTTTTAATATTATTATTGTTTCTTTAAATTCCAAACAAATCAATATTTTAACATATATTTTATAAGACGTTATTTGACACATTTCTTATTGAATTTGAATATAATTCAGAGATTAATCATATAGGTGACATTAAGGTGGAACATAAAGAGCATTTTTTGGAATTTATTAGAAGCTGTGACTTATAGAAATTCATATTAAGATTTTCGGTTATAACATAATACTGCTTAATTACCTTACTGTGAAGGATTTATAAAATAAGAGGAGAGTTACCAAAGCCATGAAGTTTTCACATGCCATGACCCCCCCCCCCCTTCTGCAAGCATTACTCCAGTTCAGGTTCTAATTTAATATTTGAAGGCTCAAAGGAAAAGGCACTATTTAAATCCAAATGCCTTGCTGATAAAAGGAAATTCACAGTAATCAGCACATAAAGAATATAAAGAGTAACACTAAAACTTAAAACACTCTCTAAAGTAAAAAAAGACAGAACCTAACAAGTTAGTAACTTTACAGCAGTCAATGTTCAAGTTGATATTACTTCAGACATTTGCATTTCATCAATCAGAAAATGTTAAAGTTATGACTAGATTTAGGATAATATATGCAGTGCTTCTTATATGAAATTCAATCTACAACCTGAGATCACCCCCATCACAAAGCTCAAATACTTAAAACATAATCGAAAGCTTGATAACAAAGATATTCAATGCAGATTTACTTTTTTTTGTCATATAATTCTTAAATTCATTAATAATTATGATACTACAAAATAATATTTTTTAAATTTTTACTGTTTTTAATAAATTTATTTTCTTAGCCATTTTTTTATGAAGTATTTTCATCATTTTTTTTATGATTCACTCAATTATATTTTTTAAAAGAATTTTTTTTGTTGTTTCCTGATTGTTTGAAACAAATATGTGTGAAGTAATACATTAGCTCCTATTTCCCTTTTATTTATTCTACATGATTTTAAATATTTTATCAAAAACTTAGATTTCAAATTAATAAAAATAGTTGATTAAGATTTAATTAAGGATTAAGAAAAAATATGTAAATTTATAACAAATTGAATTAATGACAAATTAACACATATCTATTTAAAAAAATTCCCCTAGGCAAGCTGTAAGGCAAAGGTAGATTCCTTTACATCTAAGTTACATTTTTCAGCCTCTAACTTCTAAGATATTGCAGTTAACAATACACTTTAAATAATAAAAATTGTTTATCTTAATGAGCTGCTAATTTGGCTAATCAGATTTGTTTTTCTATCCTCAATGTTAAGAAAGTTATAGCGAAATGAGAATTTCAACCCCCAACCATTTCCACTTCTTTTAAGCTAGATGGGTCATTAACAAACTTGTCTGAAATTTTTACATTTTTCACAACATATTCCAAGCAAGTTGAAATACAAACGAAATTACTCTAGTTATTCTGTTCACAAGATAACATGGGCAAAGAATTATACGAATATAAATATAATATATATATACAGTACATTCCCAAGTATTTGGCTTAATATGATGGAAGGGCAGGCCAGAAAATAAAAGAGCTGAATAGGCAGATGAACTCATTTCTTTGCCCACCAATTATTCTACATTGACAAAGATGACAAAGTTTTTATACCAAAATTCACTGTTATAGTACATATTTTCTCACTTCTTATACTATTGTGATTTCTGTTTATCTCCCATTTTGAAATCTTCAGTGATACACTTAAAAAAACATTAAGCAAACTCCAAGAAAAAATTATGAATACTGCACATACTGTGCAGTTATATTCATGAACAGTGGCAGCAATTTAGGTCCATTACACATTGATGGAACAAAATGCTGGTCCATTACACATTGATGAAACAATGAAAAAAATGCTGTTCTTTTCCTGCCACAGCTTGTATTTCACACATGACACATAAGAGAGTTGTTTCTAATGCCTTCCTCATTTAATTACGATAAAAGAAAACTAGGTCGGATAGTCGTGAACTGGACACTTGGAAGTGTACTGCATATACATAAGCTTTTGTACGAAGGGTGGTTTGGGAATCTAGAGACCATGATTGGTGAAGAATTGAAGAAATTTTCCAGAAGTCTTGTCATAAGAACCATTGCAATAGGCAGTCTTCCTAATGGAATCTATCTAAAACATGAAATTTTTATAAACTAAAAGCTAATAAATGCCTTAAAGAGAGAAAAAAAAAAACTTGTTCCCCAGAAACTCCGAAAAAGCTTAAAAGTTGCAAATTTTATTATTTCACCCATGGTACCTTAGGAATAAAATGATAATAATAAAACATTCAATGTTTTTTTAGAACAGATTTTGTAATCAATAGCATGTAAAAGAAAACTGATTAAAGAAGACGACACATCAAAGATGAAAATGTTTTAATTTATGTACGATGGCAAGCAATAATTTCGAAACAATTACTTCCATTTATCAAATTTCTGCATCCACTCATTACACAGATTCATTCAGTATATATACAGAAAGAAAAAAAAAAGATGCACTGGATAATAAAACAAATATAACCCACTAAAGTCAAATCAATATCTTTAAATCATTTCTGTATCAAGAGTCGTAACTTGGGACAAAAAGTACAAATATGTACAGAAATATATAAATATACATATCATTAAATGGTTCTCTAAATATATATACTGGCTATACCGAGAAAAGAACAATTCTATACAAAAAAAAGTTGAATGCATTGATTTGTACGAATATTTTCTTAAAGAAGAGCCAGAAACTACAAGAAAAATAATTCTCATTACAAGCATATTTACAATTAAACATACTTCTAATCGATAATTTTAAAATGATTTTTTAAATCTAAAATTATAGAATTGCACTATTAGATGTGCAAATTTTACTCAAATTACATAATTGAAAGTGAAGCTTTAGTTTACAATACAAGATCTTATCCTAGTTACGACTCTATATTTCCAATGAATTCAACAAGCAAAAAAGTTTATAGAAATTGCCAAATAGTTTTAATCATATAAAATTGTCAATGACATTCAAGCATATATGCACATAACTTTTCCATTAAAAGAAATCATATGTTTTTCGAGGAATATTCCTTTGCTAATGGAAATTATATATTCTATAGTTTTTTCTTCTTCTTTGCATATAAATATTTAGGAAAACAATCATAAAAATATATATCAACTAAGTCATTTTAGAAATGTGGAGAAGCTGAAATAACGCACCAAAGGAACAAAAGTATATCGTAATTTGCTAACACTCTGCTTTACAATACATGAATATATATATTAAAATTTTTTTAAGATAATTCATAAACAGTACTTTGAACGATCAACAAAACAAAAGTGTTTTCAATCCCACAAGCAAATTGCTATACAGTACAGAAATGAATTAAAAGTTCAGCACCTGCTAAAAATGGCAAATAAAAAAATTCTAGGCCTTTTTTCTCCAAATTTCTTAAAAAAGAACAATTGTTTATTAAGTGATAAAGAGGGAAGCTTTGGATGAAAAAGTACTTAAAAAGGATAGAAGAGGATGAAGTCATACATTTTAAACAGTTTCCTATGACACTATAAAAATAGATATTATAAGCAGATGAAGTTTTTCAAAGAGAAAGTGTCTAAGAAAATTAAAAATATCTTCTTGCAAACTTTTAATTTTAACACCAACAAGAAAGAACATTAAGTGAGCAACGTACAATTGAAAAGTTGTAGCATTCTTTTCTTTTCCCTTAAGGAGTGAGAAATCGAAGCAAAATTTCTTCATAACTAATTTCAAGAGTTGAAAATAGAACATTTTCACATTTCACCAATTTAAATCAGCATTTTTTTATTTTAAAAAGAAACAAAAGAAAACACTAATGTGATTCTTGGGGTTGGTCCTGGGCAGTCTGCATAACTAAGTCCACAATTATATATATATATTATGTTTGTATACTTTTTATGCTGGGTTGTATTGGTGGGATTGCAACAACCTCTCTACTGCTGCACTGATATCCCCAAATGTTGTAATAAGGGCTAAAAAAGCAAAGAGAAACAAATTATATAAGTGTAAAATAAAAAAATTGTTTGCAAAATACATTCCATTAAAAGGAAAATCATTATATAAAAGAAAAATCTGATTAACCCTTTGACGGAATAGTGTTCCACTAAAAGGAACTTCACTCGTTTCTAAAATCATTAAATTCAATATAAAAAATATGTTTAAGATTCCCTTTTAACCTTTTTTTTTAAAATATAGATGACAATTTAAATCAAGCTGATTAAAAATTTTCAGCTATAATATGCTAACGTAATAATCTGTTTTTTCAAGGAATTTTGTTAGCTTATTTTTTCTAGTAAAAAATAGCTAGAAATTTTTTTTAAAATTTCGATGTTATTTTGTTGGTTGTCTCTTAAACTGCATATTCTATATATTTTTTAAATCTTTTATAGAGAAGGCATACGTATAATCGTTGGACAAAATAAGGTGTTCCATTAACTGGAACATTGTGCTGGTCTTGTTACTTAGCAGGTTGCTATGACAAAAAGCTAAAATATGTGTCTTCATTTCCTGTTCTGCTTTTTTCTTGAAAAATGAACTCAATTCAAGAATTTGTGTTTAGGAGGGTCAGAATTCTTGAAAATCGAAACCTTTACTATGGCTCCGAAATTTTATGGTCTAATTTTTTTTTTTAAATTAGTAATCTTAGTCATCTTTAGTTAGAGCTGCACAGAGTTTCTAGTTTTTTTTTTTTTTTTTTGAGTTTCACTAACATTTGTTTTATATAATAGTATAAATGTTGTTTAATTATATATGAATTATAGCTTATTTCTTATTTTAAATATAACTGTAACTTAAATATAACTTTAAAATTAACTGTATGGCACAGAGAGATCAACTAATTTTTTCCGAAACGCCAGAAATGCTTCAAAAATTGTCCTCCAATAGTGAATCTGATTATGCCTCCTTGTGGTAAACCTTGGATCACACTAAATCTACTACACAAATATAACATAGTTTTTTTTTTTTTTTTTTAAATTTAACTTCTAGAGATCTTCCTCATTTTCTCCCTTCATTGCAATGCTTGCATAACTGCACTTTTCAGAGCTCTAACAGCACAACATTCCAGATAATGGACCCACCCCCAAATCAAAATGATAAGTACACTCTTTACAAAATTTAACCTGTGTAGTCCTATATGTCTATATAGTTTATCAAGAATATTTCTTGTTTGTTTCAGTTTTGTTGAGTTTAAAGGGTAGTGCAAGACAAAAGGAAATAATCAGCAATAGTGTTTCAATAAATACTGTTGAATTAAATAATATAGAATAAATTAACAGTATTTCTACTATTCATAACCTACTTATTGTTAAGAATTACTATTAACTATACATAAAATAAATTTTAATTTTTCTACCACTAGTGAGAATTTAAGTAGAAAGAAACTACAAGGAAGTTTAATATGAACATTATGAAGAGCTTTGAAAGTGATGCTAATACACATGAATAATTGATGTTTACAGTTTAAATATTAAAATTATTTCCTTTAATTTGGCAAATTATATTTAAAACAAAAGTTGTGTCATATTATGCAGCTCTGAATGTAGCCTTGCATATTCTATAGTTAAAAATTACAATAATTTTATTTTCTTTTAAATACCAATATAAAGATAAACACATTATATCCTAAGAAAGTAGTTTGATAAAATAATAACATCAAAACATAAACATTGACAAAAAAAAAATTTTTTTTTTCTCCATAAAACTAGCAGGAGTGGTCTCTTAAAACTTTAACGTATATTCTCTAGCAAAGGTGTTGTCGCAGAGAATGCATTGCATGGCATTAGTGTACAATAAATAAGAAATATAACCTTTGGTATGAATTTAGCATTTTTACCATCTATTGTGGTGATTAATCCTAGCATGTGGTTAATACCAACTGAAAATTGAACTTATGTTTAGATGTTAATTCTGTATATCAAATTTTATCTATCAAGATTTCTTCATTTTATAATAATGTTAAAGACAGACAGACAGACAGAATGTTAAGACAGACAGACTTCCTCCAACTGGATTTTGCTCAAAACTTAATATAAATCTACTAATTTAGTATAAAGATCATATACCAAATTTCAACCACCTAGTTCAAAGCATTTTTGAGTTTTTTTTTTTTTTTTTTTTTTGTCATAGACGGGCATTTTACAAAAATGTGCTTTTCAAAATCTGGGAGGCCTGAAACAAGGAGATTTGTCAAAATTTTGAGTTCAAATTTTTTGATGATTACTTTCTTTTCTTAAAATAGCAAATGCCATTTAATGAAAATGCCTAGGGAAAAAACCATGTCTGCAACAGTAACTACATACTACCTTCACTTTTAATAGAACATAGTTGTGAAAGCACAGCGACTTTCAAAAAAATTAAAGTTAATACTATAACATTTTTTTATTCTCTTTTGATCAAAATTAAAAATTCAGAAGGCATTCAATTATTTTTTATTATTTACATAAATCATTCGTGGTCAAGTTCCCATACCCCTTTTTGCTTCTTTTAAATTACATCTGGGACCCAACTTTCCTCGGCATAAATTTATATTCATAGACATTTAGTGTAACAAACTATCTTCAAAAATAAAACATCTGATATTACAATGTTTTACATTTTTATGACTTTAATAGGGTTGCCACTCAAATCGGGGGAAAAATTCCCTAGAAGTATATTCAAGATATGAGGAAATGCTCAAATAGCACTCATGGGCTAGTTATAAAGGAATACGATTTTAAGGAGTGAGAAAAACAAAACAATTTAGCATTATTCGAATTAATGGCATATTAAAAGAAGGTTTATATCTAAGAAAAAAATTCTCTTTATTATCGAGAATTTAGGAAGACAAAATTCATATATTAAGGCGGGGGATATAATACCTCTCATGCTGTTTAACTGTAAGTCGCACAAACTTAAGGACTCAAGTGAAATAAAATACAAAACAATTTTATTATGATACAAATCACTTAATAATTACTAAAAAATAAATTACAAAGCAAGATTACTTTTTTTTGTTCATTCATTTTCGTCAACTTATGTATTTGGAATCCATTTCCACAGATTTTTCAGCCATCAGTTTAATAAAGCTAATGGACCTAATCCTAACAAATAAGGTACAACATTTCTATATGGACCAACAAACGTTTTTTTAATTTTCAATTAACATAGGTGAATATTTCCGATATCATTGCATGCATTAAAGAACCAATGTGATGCAACAAGTTTCAAAGCCCATAAAAAGTTAGCTTTAAATTATTATTCTTGTACTAAAATTTTCAAAATCAGTTGAACATTCAATTTGACATTTCCAGATTTGTCATGTCATCTATTCCTGTATTCCTTTTATCCAACATCAATTATGACACTTTTGAACTGGCAAGTATCTTGTATGTTTTCCTCTTTTGGCATGACTAGTAAATGGCTATTTTCCCATATTATTTGGGCTTATTATCTTCTTACAAAGTGAGCAGTATGCAACAACAAATGGATTTTGTGGAACTTTCGAACCCATTTAGTTAGATTTAATTTCTTTATTCGTCCAATTTGTTTTGAACATAGATTTTGTGTAGCTCATTGTTTTAAAAAAATTCTCTACTCTACTTTGAATAAGCTCACAGTTTCTCAAATAATAAGCAAATCATTCAATAACTCAAGTATGGTAGATTAAACACCACTGTGCTATTTCTGCAGATTGAATATTACTGATCCTGTCAGAAATATATTTTATTTTTTCACACATTTACAGAAGTCTCATGCATGCTTATTAGCTGCAATTCAGGAATCTCAAAGAAAAAAGACAACTGTCTCACAAATCAAACTGTACTGATCTATACAGAAAAAAAGGGGAGAGTTCCTGTATTACACGACTGTGAAAGGCATTGTTCGTTTCTGGAGGTTATGATTATGAACTTTTATTCTTGCAATCTTTAGAGACTGGCCATTTTAGATAGAGGCAAAAATAATAACAAAGAAACTTAAAATTCCCTGTATTTTCCTGCACATTTTTAAATTTCCAGTGGTGTGGCAACCCTGTTTAGTAACATTATAAGCAATCATATAACAAACTGTCTGAATATTAAATATATATATATCTTATTTTAGCAACTTTTTAATGTAATCAAAAGCTTTAAATATGAGGTTTTTTCCAGACCAGAAAGCAATCTGACAGTAAGGAAATACATAAAGATTTAACAAAAATAATTTCTTACCTTGCAAATTGGCTTCTCGATTTACAAAACCCATATTTGCAAGTTGTTCTAATTGAGAGCGATACCGTTCTTCTGGAGGCTGCTGCTGTTGTTGTTGCTGCTGCTGTTGCTATAATAAAAATTAAACTAAGACAAAGACTTAAAAGCATTTTTCTTATTCAAAATCAAATTTACTATAAAAAAATTTCATAATTTTTAAAAGATTTTGAGGATATTTATAAAACTAAATATGAAATTTGATAACATTTGAAAATGCAGGACATGTTATGACTATCACAAAAAATAACATTTTTTTTCTTCCAAAATGCAATTTAATTTTCTTACTCACATGCTTTTAAGATTCCATTCCAAAATAAAATACAAGGAATTTCACAGTATATGCCTGGCTATGTATAGTAAAATACAGACCCAAATTCTACTAGTACTTTCCAATTCAAAACATAAATTTTAGCACTACACAAACAGAAACTTTAAATTCATTTTTTTATAACTTATATCAGTGACCAAACTTATTCAAGACTATTGATATACAATACCCAAGACATAATGAACATTTATATTTATTTTGAAGACAATCTACTGTAAACCAAAATTAACCTAATAAAATTAGGATATACTACATCAGAGGAGAGAAAAAAATTATTCTGTACTTATAATTTACTACTTAATCACTAGAAGTCATTTTGCAAATTAAGAAAATACAGCACATAAGAATCTTTGACTTACTGATTCACTGATGGCCATTGAAGACAACATATTTGCCATTAATTGAGTAAAAGCCTCAGAACTACTCAAATTGGGTACATCTGTACTAGGAGGATTAGATCCAGTAGTTGATGTTGTGGTAGTACCAGTAGTAGGAGTACTAGATGTAGTTGCAGTAGTGGTAGAAGACGGGGTACTTGATGTTGTAGTACCACCAGCAGGTGGACTTGTTGCTGCTGCTCCTGGTTGAGTTCTGAAAAAAAAAGTTCAATTATTTTGAAAAAATTGCTACCTTAAAGGACATTTAGAATAATAGCATATTTTAATATCCATATTCTTCCACATCAAAATTTTCAAAAATTGTGCTTTGTTTCCCTTATAGGACAAACATTTATGTGTCCAAAAAGTACTTTGTTCTTTTAAAATTTTTTCAGCAATGAGTTCTACTCTTTTCTTCTTGCATATATATCTTGTACATCCTTGCTTCAGGATCGTATCTTCTTGCAAATATCTTTCAAAATCATTCAAATCATAATCTTGTAGTACCCTCTGCAATATATATCACATTTGCCAGTGATCTTTCAAAACGGGAGAATGTATAACAAGATATACTCAAGAAGAAAAAAAAAGAGAATCATTGCTAAAGAAATTAAATAAAAGTACTTACAAGAAAAGATAAAGTCAATATAAACAAGTTATAAAATAACTATGAGATTGTTATTTGTAATAATATGCTGAAAATCTGGAAACCTGCAATTTATTGTGGTTACTAACCACTCCCCTCCCTTTTCTTAGTGGCTGTAGCAATTGAACTACATATACTAAGTCAAAGTAAGTTGAATGTAAATAGTATAACATGATTAAAACCAATTTTCAAAAAACTTTATAAAACCTCCCAGATTTAGCTATAAAAAATAAATGAATCCAGCTCAATCAACACTTGGCTACATACATTTTTTAAGAAATACTTAAAAGGGTCTTACAGAGCAATAATGAGAGTTAAAAACTTTTAATGGAATTTTTTGAACTAAAAAATTTAATTTCACACAACAACAACGAAAAGAGAACATATTGCAGCATTATTGTTTAATTAATGCTGTTTAAGATTTACACCTTTTTTCAAGTACTTAGAAATATCAATTGACCCACTGATGATTAGGCGATGGGGGATTCACAAGGAGTGAATTTGAAGACGGTCACAGCCTACTATAATATCATTCAAAAATAACATTTAAAGCTAATATAAAATTAATTTAAATTTGAGGAAAAGAGAGTTCCATGTGCAAATATGGCGAGTGTAAATATTTTAAAATCGCTACAAATTTTTTTATGCAGTATTAAAATCTTTAAATGTATTTTTTGGATAACTGCATTTTTCATTATTTTTTTTATGAGATGAAATTTTGTCAAGCTGAATTATTTTAGACTTAATGGCTTTCTTAACAAAATATTTTTTTAACTTCAAATTTTCATAGACCTGACTTTTACCATTTTAGAAGTTTTATGCCTTCTGTTAATTGTGCTATGCATCAATAACTGCCATCTTCCCTAAAATCTGAATTTTAATTTGAGACAGAAATAATTAACTTCAACTATTCAAATAATTTTCTTGCAGAAATTAAACATTTATTTAAATATAAGAGAAGAAATCAGAATTCTTCAGCACTGGAATTTTGAATCAAATACTGAATATTTTATTAACATTATACACTTATTATTTTTAAAAAAAATGGTTTAAAAAATTCAATTTACTTTCATAGGAAGGCAATTTTTAAACTAAAAAAGCATTCAATTATATTATAGGAAAGAATACCAGCATTTGAAAATGGATGCACTTTATTAATTTGAGACAGAAATACTTAACTTCAACTATTCAAATAATTTTCTTGCTGAAATTAAACATTTAAATATAAGAGAAGAAATCAGAATTCTTCTCTTGGTTAACTTAGTTATTGGTTAACTTAAACCTTAACTGCAAGCACAATATTAATTTTTTTTTTTTTTTTTAAGTAATACTTAAACTGAAACTTATTCAACATGGTAAAATAAATCAATCTTTATCAATAAGAAATGAGAAAAAAAAAAATTTAAGATGAAATATTAATAGTAACAATGAAAGTAATTTAAGTTTCATAGCAACAACAGATTTGTTTAAAAAGTTTATAAAAATTAATTAAAAACAGATAAAAAGAGATACAGCAACTAAATTGATATAATTAAAAAGATTATTATTATTGTTTTTTAATTTTAATATGGCATAAGAATCATTTTGGAGCAGTAATATTTCATGAAATTAGAGAAAATTCTAAATTTTGTTAAATATTTTAATTAAAATCAGCAGCCATTGACAACTATATGGTTTGTAGTTATTAATATCTGCTAAAATGTTCTCATAAATATGTTTTGTAATTAAGTCTTTAGCAACAAAATATTTCTAAATTTCAAATTTTTACATATAAATAACTCAAACTATTTTAGAAGCCTTACACCAATTTGTTTTATATGCTACATATTTTGCTAATTTTCTTTCAATATTTTTACTACATTCATTTATATAACAGGAAAGAATAGCAGTACTTAAAAATTAATGAACAGACTAAAAATGAATGTTATTGACTAAATATATATGTGAAATTATTTTATTTAAAAAGTCACAGCACACAGCTTTGTTATTCAAACAAATTTGATCACTAAGCTATTTGATATCCTAAACTGTTTGAAACTATCAACACTATTTGAAAGATTTTTTTTCTCATTAAATAGCAAACACTTTGAGCTGTAATGACTTCAAAAAAGCCAATCTAACAAACTCTCATATATATTTTAGTTATTACTTCAGTGCTTTTGTTTTCACACTAGAACAAATTTCCCTCCATCCCAACTATGCTAAAAATTCTTCAATACCTCAATAATTAAAAAATTTTTCACTACCAGCATTGCTGGAACAAGAATAATAAAAGAGGATATTCTGCTCCCTCCCCCAATTTTTTTTTTTTTTTTTGAAGTTTTCCATATATATACATCAACAAGTTTTCACTATATATCCATAATTTTTAATACAAAAAATTGGTATTATTTAAAAAGTTCTTAAAAGTCCAGCAATATCTTTTAGTTTTCAGATGGTATATTTAGGTGCTAAATATATTTCACAAAGTTGATTCAGAAATACATTATTTTTTTGTTTAGTTTTTAATTAAAATTTTAAAAAATCTAAAGTGCATAATCCTTCCCTACACAGTATATATGTGCGAGTTTTATAACTCAGGGCCAAGTAATCTATCCAGCAGAAAGCGAAAATAAATATATTTTTATTATTAGTGGATTCTAAATAAAGGACTTTTTTTAACACTGAGATGTACATTTCCACTTTTCAAAACATACATTTAAGCCAAATTTAGATGATTTAGATGCAATAATTTGCCTGCACACACATTTCATCATAATTATTAGATATATGCAAGAACAGCAATTTGACAGCTTTCTGCAATTACAAAAATATACAGAATAAATATATCTACAAGATTAGTCTACTTACAAGTTAAATATATTAGGTGCAAGCTGCTGAAGCTGAGAAACACCTTGGTGAATCTGCATCATAGCTTGAATTGCTGCAGGATTGGTCAACAAATTTTGATTTTCTGGATTCTGAAGCTATATGAAAAGAGAATAAATTAACTTAGTAAAATAGAATGAAAAGTAATTGAAGATAACTTTCCCCCCTTCCTTTCTACAATAAAACTGCTGGTGTGACATTTTTCACTTGTTTTAAAATTATTTAAAAAAATACACAGAAACTTGCAGATAATTTAATTATGCAGAAAATAGGAATTTAATTTTGAAAAAATCAGTTTATTGGTACTTTTGATAACACAATAAGCGATAAAGTCAATAAATGCAACATTGTTGTCTATAAACTTACAAATGGCTAATATATAAACCAAAACTAACTGCAGGATTTCAATTCCACTCTTAAGAGAATTCTTTTCATTTACACAATAAGAACAACCACTGATAAGATCTCAGAGGAAAAACAATGAAGTTGCATGGATTTTCAATCTTGATTTGAATCCTATTAACTCCAGTAAATTACAAAATGATATTTAAATGCATATCATATTTTTTTTTATTTTCCTATTTGGCAAAATAAAACAAAAATGCCACTTAAGACTTACTTGAGACATCATGGTACGCATTTGTTGCTGAAGAGCAGGATTATCAGCCAATAAAGGACTGGTTGATATCATCTGAAAATAAATTAAAATAATACAAATAATTGTTAAACTGAAGAAAAGAATAAGAATTAGCACAAGGACTTATAACTGTCCTTGAGAAAGCTTTGAGGATACAGTTGATTATCTTGTATACATACGTTAATTCATTTCTGCTTAAATATTGTCTAATTAATCAAAGAAAATTCAATAAAGTAGAGTTACACAATTAAATAGGGGAAAAGTTTCAAAGGAAGCTTGCTCAACTGCAATTCATAATAAGATTTGATACAAGGTAGACAAAACTAACACACTTTATGAAATAATTTATAATAAATGAAACATGAACATGTTGTTTTGGTTTCAGGTTTCTTTGAAGACAAAATGTTTGGGCAGAAAATTGCGATTTATCACTTTTCAGGCATCAAATTTTTGCTTTTAGGGCTATTAGAAAATGATAAAGAAGTTGGTGATTTATCGCCAACAAAACTTTACAACTTGCTGCATATGTCGTCCATATACCCGATTCTCCTATCTGGCAATAAAGGGCAGGATCATAAGAAGTTATCGTCCGAAGAAGCACATAGAAGAAAATGGGAATGAACACGAAAGAACAAGAGGAGGTATCAAAGTTTTATATAAATTTTTATATATATATCTGGCAAAATAATATAATTTAATATATATATATATAAAGCAAAAAAAAAAAAATTGGAGCTCAGAAAATTTTGAGAAGAAAAAAAATTCCATCTCTTCTCTAAAAATTAACAATTGTGGAACACAGTCACAATAATTCCAAACCAGTTTAAACTTGATTTTTGGCAAAAAAGCTTTCAGATAAAAGTTCTGGAGCTCAACTGATTTTGATATGGTGGAGCAACATCATTTTCTATATATGGACACGTGTAATCTGAAAGGCATGCGATTGATACCAGTTTAAACTGCTTTTTCATGGGGGGGGGGGGGGAATTCTGGCCTTGCGAAAAAATTTTAAAGCTTGATTGATTTTGAAATGGTTAAAAAAGCCATCACTTTCCTATGTGTTTATGACTGTGATATACGAGTCATGTGAGAACATGATTTTTCTGTTGGACTGATACCACATGACTTTAAAAAAAATTATGCTCTTGCATGATAATTTGAAATTTGCAATAGCAGATTTCAATTTTTTTGTATTAAAATTTCCATTCATATTTAATTTACCTCGTTATAATAAGGTGGATAAACTGTTAAAACAGAATTATTTTAATTTGATAATGCATAAATTACTAACATAATAAATTATTAATAAGTCCAAATTTATACTTATGACTAATTATGCACTACATTAATATACATTTCATAGCATATCTGTTTTTAATCAGATTAGAATTTTAAGCTGGAAATATTACAGGAAAAGCAATTAAAGGAAGTAAGGAAATTGAAAGAGGAAATTGCAATTTAAAAACTTGAATTCCTAAAACGTAATCAAATTTTAATGGCTGTTTTTGACATCTTGATTTAGTAATGCCTACTATAAACTGCATGTACCATTCCCTCCATTTTATAATATAATGCATATTTGGTTGTTTTATACATTTTTTTTTTTTTCTTTCATTGACATGCATTTGCAGCATATTGGGAAGCTGCTCTATCTCAATTGATCTCGCAACTTTTTGTTTCCTACAAGCCGAATGATGCATAACATATAAAAACATCTATAGACAAGAACAATTAAAAAAAAAACACTTTCAATTTTATTAGGAAAGAATAATAGAAATTTCATTTATAAAATGCAGATTTATATAAAACAGAAAATTCAAATTGTCTCAGGAAATAATTCAAATCACTGCTAATAATAATAATATAAAAAAAACACTAAAATACATTTACTAAATATTCATACATTCTCAATTTATAATCTGTTATTTCAAAGAAATTCAATTTAGACTTACTCTAGCAGTAAATTCTGGATTAGCTGATAATGTCTGCATCATGTTTTGCACCAAAGGGGTATTAAGGTTACTCAATAGATTAGGATTATCGGTCAACTGTTGGAACATACTCTGTATCCCAGGTGACCCCATGATATTAGGAGGTGGTGTGGCAGAAGGACGAGAATTAGATCCGGGACTCTGAGAGCCTCCTGGAGCCCATGGATTGGGTAATGGATCCCTATTTTCTGTTCCTTGTTGACTTGAAGTAGAATCTAGTCATGAAAGAATGAGACATTGACCATGAGTATAAACCAGTTTCATTGCTAAGGATTAAAACAATTTAATTTTTTTTTAAAAATCTGTGCATTTAAACAAGAAATACAGCTTAGTAAAATATTTTCCATTGCATCCATTCAGTTATGAAATCTAAGCATAGTATAACAAAAAAAAGTAAAATTTCCAAAAGCTTATACTGTACAATGGTTTGATTGATATTAAACATCCAGATTTCATCACATTTAAGAGTGAATCGTTCACAGTCTATTGGTAAAATTAAACAGGGAAAAGAAGAAAATACACTAATTGCAACTTGTTAAGAATGTCAGTTATTTTTATTATCATTGCATGATTTCTTATTTACAGTGTAATTTATCATAAATAAGTTTTGGTTTTTTTTCCCTCTCAATTAATCTTTTAAAAGACCTTAATTCGTCACGAATTCTATTTTTAATAAGTAGCAAACTATTATTCAAGATTAGGGTTGTTACATCCAAAATAAAAAATTAAATCAGAATGCTACAAAATAATAATAATCAATTCTACTAATACTCCACTATTACTTTATTTTAAAAATAATAAAGTTTATAAACATACCATTTATTATATATATATGGCTCAAAACTTATTTGAAATTAGATATGACACAGACTTGGAACAGAATAGTAAAAAAAGTCACATTTTAGAAATTAATAAAATAAACCAACAAAAAATTTGGAACCAAATATAAAATGTAAAAATAAGTATGATTCACTGAACAATAAAATGAATACATTTATACATAAAGTGCTTGAGAAATTAAAAATACTGTAGAATTATTACATAAAAGAAAATTCATCGATCTCATGAACAATAAAATTTGATTCCAAAATAAAAGAAATATGTTTATATGCAAATACGTCAATGTTGAAATACTTGAAAATGTGCTAATGTTAAAATTCTTAGCATAGAATATAATTTTAAAAATCTAAAGAACAACTTTTGATCAAAGACTCAATTGTAAACCTCAAAAAGATCAAAATTTTAAATACCTCCATTATCACTAACAAGGGATGCAAAAGGATTAGTTCCGAATTGCTCTTGCGCTGCATTGTACATAGGTTCTTGTAATTCAGTGTACATACGTCTTAAGGCATTATAGCCACCAGGAACACTCTAAAAACAGAAATTATTACCAAATCAGCATTAAAAAAATATTGAATTATTTTGGAATTAGAATTTAAAAATTGAAATAATATGAATTTAAAATTAAATTCATGAATAAATTGGCAAGTAGTCTTTCAGGAGAAAGATAAGAAAGTAAATAAATAAAAATATATATATATTATGTCAACCAAGTAGTACAGAGAATGTCTTATTATTATTCTTTTTTATTCAACATAAATTGTATTCTACTCTTAAAAATTACAGCCAAACAAAGCACAAAATAACGCAGTCTAAATAAATCTCACTTCTATATTGCTTAGAGCCCTGTCTTGATTCCTCATTACTTCTTGCAGCATAGCTGGATTGCGCATAATTTCCATGGTATGCCTCAAAAGGTCAGGATTATTAAAAATATGACTTATTTCAGGATTTCTCTGAAAATTTAAAATTGCACATTTTAAGTTAAATTCATACAAATAAAAAACACGCAATAGAGGGGGAAAAAATTTAAAAATGGAAATATTTAAATAATATGCATGATTTATAAAGATATGAACTGATGACAAATTTAAATTTCTCTGGAAGCTAATAATGACCAATATAAAATTCAATTTCTAGTTAAGTTTCTAACAAAAGCATTCTTTAAATATCCCTTTACTTCACAATTACTTCAGCAGATAAAATACTCAATATAGCAAAATCCTAGACAATTAAAACCTGAATTATATGAAATGGACTACGAAATCTCCAATCCAAAAAACATTTGCTGAACTGTACAGCATGTGAATAATCCTTATTTTCAGTTATCCTAAAAATTTGTTGAACAATGCAGTAAGATATACATTTAATGGAAAAAATGACAGGAGATTGTTGTGTTATCAAACAAAAATTTCTGAGTGTTTTTAATAATTTGGAAGCTATGAATTATTATTAAGCATATTATATATATATACACATATACACTTACTTTTCTGTTAAAAATCTTATTTTTATTTTAGTAGCGAGCATTAATGCAATCTACAATGAGTTTTGAATTCATTTTGCACATACAAAATTTCATAGATGTAAGACACAGGCTTGAAACAAGCAATGACAAAAATCACATAAATTAATGAAATGTGCCTAATATAAAGACTGGCAAAGTACAATCAAATACACAAAAAAATAAATTTACACATAAAGTACCTGAGGAATTAAAAATTTTGTTGAATTACATTAAAGAAAATTTACCTAAAAAAACAAAATTTGATTCAAAAAGTGCTGAAATCCACCTTATATCGGAAATGTGTCATGCCTGATTTCAGAATTACAAATTGTTATAATGAATGTTCATAGTTTAAGTAAAAAATTATAATCTGAAATGGATTCCTACTTCTTTAGTTCTTTATAATACAATATCTTTCACTATAAGACAAATATTAATACTATCAACATAAATGAAAATTTAAATTTTATCTAATTCTCATAATTTAAATAAGTGAAATGATATGGCAAATGATGGATAGTAGAAGCTGCCAAGTACTAAAGAAAACAAAATTTTAGATATTACCAAACTATTAATAAACTAGAACATGCATATAAGCCTTCAAAATAACAGTTATATAATTTATCAACCTTAATATTAAGAGTAAGAAATCATATTTTTTTAAAATCTTTTTCTTTCAACATTATAAAAATTATAAATAAGTGTAAAATTAAAATTAGGAGCTTTAATTTATATAAAACTGAAAAAAAAATTAATGAAATTTCATTTTATGCATACAAATTGAGAACCAGTTATTTCCCATTTATATTAATTAAATATGAAAATAAAATTTTATAAACTAACAAAACATTATATTATACACAAAATGCATACTTAACACATAAAAATTAAACATTATAAAATATAAAGAACAAGAAATAGCCAAAATTTTAAGAAAAAAAATCAATACAAGAATATGAACAGTTAAACCATAAAAAGATATTTAAAGTGATATACATAATTTTCAAAAAGATATTTGGAGCAACAAAATAATGTTTTTATCAAAAGCTTTCCAAAGAAAATGATGAAGTTACTTCCTTACCTCCATGATCTGTTGCATTTGTGGATGGTTCATTATCATGTCTCGTAGAGTTTCAGGATTAGAAAATAAGGACTGAACAATAGGACTGTCAAATAACTGACGCATCATTTCAGGGTTATTCATAAGCTACAAACAAGAAAAATAAATGTCTGAAAAATTAGCATAATCAAAATGATTATCATTAGCTTCAGTTTTAAATATAGTCAAAGCAATTTCAAGAAAGTATTAAAAAATCATATTTTTGTTGAAAAATACAAATAATTCGACTTAAAAAAAAAAAAAACTTGAATTCTGGTGATATTATGTAGCAAAAAATATTCTAAAAACAAGAAAAATCAATCTGTCAATTTCTTACAGTTAAACTTGCTTAAAACTTAGTTTCCCGCTACTGATATAATAAATACAAATTTTTGAAAGTTCATTTTATGTATCGGAATGCCTACTTTCAACAAAAATAACATATGCAGCTCATGATTTCAGCAAATTCACAAACTTACCGAAATTAATCCATGGAAGCAATGGTGCAATTTGAAAATTTAAATTTTTATCTTTCATACCAAACAAAGTAAAAAATAAACATAGTTAACTTTAAAAAAGATTACTATTAAAGAAACAGTAACTATAAAGGAAACAGTATAAATACCTAAAAATAATTTATTTCAATTCAAGGGTCATAGGTAATAAGAGCTTTTATTCGAAAATTAACATTTTTGAAATTTCAAATGCACTTCCTAGTTACTAATACAGTAAATTTCTAAAAACTTTTATACTAAATAACTTTCACAAGCTTTAGATTTTTATATGACATGAAATAATATTATGATGGAAAATTAATTAAATGAAGGTACATGTAATTATGTTTCATAAGCATTAAAAAAAACTTACATTTAATTATATCTGATAATTAGAATTCAACTTTATTTTAATTAATTCTTTTGAATAAAATACTGTTAAGATATTTGAAGGAAATTTGTTCAGAAATTGCCAACTGCCATTAATGAAATCTTTCATTGTTGCAGTAGTAATCTGCATCCTGCTTTTCCTTGATAGAAGAGTAGATCTGTGGGCACGGCAGTGCACCCGCCAAGTCGAGCAAAACCAAGCGGCACGGCCGCACCATCCTTTTCTCGAAGCAGTTCAGGCCATTTTCGACCCCCTATAACTTTGTTGTGGATGAAACTAGAAGCCTGAATTTTCAGTAACCAAGCAGGCATTATATAAACACTATATATTTCAAATTTCATTAAATTTGAAAGAGTAGTTTAAGAATTATAACTAGTCAAAGTTTGTGAATTTTGTCACTGACTGACTGACCGATCATCAAAACTCTAAGGCACTTCTAGCAGACATAGAAGCTTCAAATTTAGAATACAATTAGTGTTTAGTGTATAAATCAAGGAAAAACTAAAATATGCGTGTAATAATGGACGGATCGATAAATTTCTTGAAGTTTCGAGCATTATCCATTTTGTTGGTAAATTCGCCGCCAAGTCACCAAATTTGTCACCAAGCTCTGGGATCACTGGCTCGGCATCCGACAGCATCCAATACAGATTACTGTAAAACGGTCATTCTTATGACACTATTCGCATTGGGAAGCAACATTACATGTTTGTAACAATATCTAATTTGAAATAATTCAATTTGAAGCTGTGGAAGCTGCTAACGTAATGGGTGAATTTCAGATAATCAATCTGGCAGAAGAATATAAATATAACTTGTAATATAAATATATATTACAAAATATGTAATATAAATATACATACGTTACAATATATATGGTAGAAGAATATAAATATATAGTCTGGACGGCTTAAATCGATTAAATGTCGATTTTGGAAGTATTAAAGCGCAGAAATCCTCAATTTGTGAATACAACAGACTAAGAAGCATTTACCATCCAGACTTGTCAAAAATTGTAACATCAAAGCTTATGAGAAAAACCCATAGAGACAGGGAGTGAGCTTTGAGAAAAACTGTAGCTGAAGCTCAAGAAGTTGTACCGGAAAAGAAAAAGAGAAAGACTACATACAAAAATAAGAAAAGGACTATCTACAAAAAGAAATGAGATGCCATCAAAAACATAACTTGTTAAAAAAACCAAGTCTCGCAACTCAGTTCTTCTATCGTAAAAAGTTGCGAGATCTATGTGATACCAAGTCGGTCCATTTATTCAGTCCCTACTTAAGGGTCCTTCTGCCTTAAGTTATTACGTAATTAGCTAACCTAACAACATCTTATAGTGACCATATCAGTATTAAAAATCTTTTATGGTTTAAATAAATAGATTGACTTGGCAATCGCACTAAACAATCTAATTTAATATAATATGTTAATGTAATCTAATTTAATGTAAAGATACATTGTGTTTTCATGCGAAGGTTAGCTAATTATGTAATAACTTAAGGCAGAAGGACCCTTAAGTAGGGACTGAATAAATTGACCGACTTGGTATTACATGGATCTCACAACTTTTTACGATAGAAGAACTGAGTTGCGAGACATGGTTTTTTTTACAAGTTATGTTTTTGATGGCATTTTTGTTTTTTTGTATGTTTAATTCAATTACAATTTAACAAGTTTTTTGTAAACAACTGTAGTAAACATACCTCTCTCTGCATTCTCTGTTGCATATCAGCAAATGCAGGATTGTTAGTCAAACCAGCCAAGCCACCTAAGCCACCCAAGCTACTCAAGCCACTCATTCCAGGAAGTCCTCCGAAATTTCCAAGTCCAAACATATTACCAGGACTAGGAGGGTTAGCCTGACTCTGCAAAAATAAAAAAATATTAATTTACTAAATAACAAATACATAAACTTCTTACTAAGTCCATAGGAGATATAATAAATAAAATAAAAATTAAACAAGTTTTAAAAATTATTAAAAAAGGACCTTTATTTTCTGTATCTAAAATGCAATTAAAATTTTGGAGCAAATTTACAACACAATATATTTAGTAAAAATTTTTTAAAAAAAGCCATAAAATTAATAAACTTACTTGAGGTGACGTTTGGTTTGACTGTTGCTGAAATATATAGAAAAGAAAGTTTAATCTAAGCATGCTACAAGGAAACAACATATTTAATAAAAAGAAGAAAAAAATCTATTTGAAAATATTTTTAAAAAATCTATTCATTATATTAATAAATGATACTAACTTTAACTAATTAAGGTAACAATTCTAAAGAAAAATTGTAACAATGACATCTTAATCAGAAT
This sequence comes from Argiope bruennichi, assembly GCF_947563725.1. Classification (NCBI taxonomy): domain Eukaryota; kingdom Metazoa; phylum Arthropoda; class Arachnida; order Araneae; family Araneidae; genus Argiope; species Argiope bruennichi. The sequence continues at coordinate 17,627,694 of NC_079152.1, read as the reverse complement.
ATTTCTTACAATATGAAAAGTTTATAATAATTTTAAAAGACTGCATCATTTATTTAAATTAAGTTAATGGATATGGGCTTTACTCTTTTGAAAAAGCAAAATTTTTCACAAAATAAATGATATATTATAGATAAAAATATGATAAAATTACCCTATTTCCAGTTCTGATCACCAAATGAATGGTCAATCCAGTTTTGATGTCTAGAAAGGAAAATAGTCATTTTAAAAATCCACTTTAATATAAAAAGATGAATAAAATTATGACTGAATTTTTTTATATACTTAAAATAAAGAATATTCTTTTGGAAATTGATATGCAGTGGTTATATAATAAAATAACTTCGCCAAAAAAGATTAAATATAATTCTAAGGACACTTTGTTTTTTCAGCATTATTGCTCTAAAAACGTTTGCATTCTTAACATTATTTTATAAATGCTGGTTTACACTCGGCCAGTAGGCAGCACATGCACAGAAAAGGACTAATTTATGTTTGCTACAATTTCATACGATAGAATCTGTCATACCACGCTTGGCTATAATAAATTGCAGTTTTGATATCCCTGAATTTTTCTTTCCACAGAAATTATCTATATTAGTTTCTTAAAATGATGGATATTTACAAAAAGAAACATGGTAAAATAATAATTAAAAAAAAGGACAACATGCTTAAATTTGGAAAATTGTAGAAAAAAATAGCAAATAAAATTTAAAAAAAAATTGCATCAGAAAGAAAAAAAGAGCAAAAAATGTTAGAACTAATCTATAATAAATAATCAATTTTTCCACACACACACACAAAAAACAACAACCATTAAATTCTACAATGCATACACAGTAAGAAAAAAATACAATACAGCGGCCGGTTGTTGCCCCATCAGGACAAGAACTTACCATGAACTGAACAGCATTTTTCAGTCTTTCTACGTACGCGCTGCCTACTGGCCGTTATATGAATTTTTAGACACCACAAATATATATACACCAGTTTCTGACCTAACTTTTATGAAAATATAATTACGAAATTAATGCCAATAGATCGTAGACTTGTATTGCCACAATCTTTTTTACATAGAATTTGAATGCAATATGTCGGCAACAATGGACTAAGCATGGTAGTTCAGTGTAATGTCCCCCTTGATCGTTAGACCTCACTTCTTTGATTACTTCTTCCTGGTGTAAGTCACAGAAATTGCTGTTAACAGTGCCGAGGACATAATTGTATGCATCCCTGACAACTACTGAGGAAGTCCAGGACACTCCTGATAATTTTGCTAACATTAGATCTTTACGGTTCCAGAGATTAAAGCCTGCATCACAGCTCAAGGTTGTAATTTTTAACACTTTCTTTGCTGAAGATAGTTGTCGCAATACATTTGTTTTCTAACGTGTTTTTTTTTTTTTTTTTTTTGCGATATTAAGAATAATAAATATGTTTTTCCATTTCATTGTTCTACAACACAATCTGTCCAAAACCTCTTCAATATAGATAGCAGGGCTTCCTTCAAACAAGTGTTCAACACAGACTGATACAAGTTTACCCAGCATGCGACATCACAGTATCTTCTCACCACTTGTTTTGCAGAACATTGTTTGTAAACTGAGTCACTTTTATACATTATGTTTAGCTTGTTATGCAAGTCTCTCGTTCTGCGAGGTAGTCATGAAGTAATGTTTGCTTGTAATATTATTTACTATAACACATGCCACTTTTTGTATTAACTTTGAATAAAAATAAATACACATTAACAAATTATTAAGCAGCTCCGACATACATTTTCAATACTGATTAGTAAACATAAAACAAGATTTGAATTTCTCTTATGCCCAAAAAATAATTAATATAACAAAAATATTACTTACTATGGCTTTTAATATCTTCATGATCTTTTAAAATTTTACCAGCAAATATGAGGCATACTTGCTCAACAGTAGTGCTGAACTGCTTAGCAACTTCTTCTTTGAGCTGCAAAATAGGCAATAACATAAAATGCTTAATTTTAAAACTCAACCCAAAAAGTAAACACACTAAGAAATATATATACATAAAAGAAAAACTTGATATATCAATATCATTATTCACATCTTTTAAAAATCTAACAACTGTTATTTTAGCTGCCTTCCAATTGATTTTTCTCCATACCACTCAATATTGAGAGTTTATTTAAAATACCGATCCGGCGATTCTTTAGCTACACTTTTCAAACAAAGGGAGCTCTCTTCTCAAATAACAGCAACTTACACTAAAATGCCAGTTTTTTCAAGCAAAATTTCATAAACAGCATTTTATAAAAAAATGTCGTAGACTAGATAATTTAGCATTCTTCATCCCTTCAAATAATATATGAAGATTTTAAATCAATAGATTTCAGGATTGATTCAACTGCCAGCTCATGTTTTAAGATGTCTCTACAATTATTTTTTTTATAAATCAATAGATTTCAGGATTGATTCAACTGCCAGCTCATATTTTAAGATGTCTCTACAATTTTTTTTTAATGCAAATTCAGCAATACAAAATTGTCCATTTTGGAATATTTCCTCATCAAAAATAAAGAAAAACAACGACATGCATAAAAATAATCTAACAAAAAAAATGAAAGCTCAATAGAGAAGATAAATAAATGATAAGATATCGATAGCTTAAACCATTAGTTTACAATTTTTCTTCCAGGATATTATTTTCCATCCCAGCTTTAATTCTACTATTCTTTGAAAGATTTTTTATAATTTTAGATAATTAATATATAACTTCATCATTAGTTACAGTTTTTTTTAAATTTATAAAAAGATTATAAACCAATAGCTTGCTTTCTTTAGCTTTTTTAAAAATGTAAGTGAATGAATTAAAAGTTTAGGAATGAACTTCTGTACTCAGAATAATAAAATTCAACTGATTCATTAAGTTTGTTTTGGTAACAGGAAGAATACTTTTTAATTCTGAATCTAATAATGAATCTCTCCTCCCACCCCCCTCATCTTCTCAACTTCCTGCTGACAGAATGCAACAATAAGTTAATAGAAACTTTCATTTTCATAAACGAGATTAGGAAGAGATGGGGTATTAAATATCTACAATAATGTTTAAAAGAACCTCTTTGTAATTTTTATTCTTCCACCAAATAAAGTAATCATAACATTATAGTTGTTGCTGAAAATCTTTTTAATTGCATCTATAACATTGCATATTTTTAATCAAAAATCCTTATTTTTAGACAAAACCACATGGCAACCGGCTGATTCAACAGGTTACTGATAACTAAATTTTTAATTAAATATTTTATGCAACTTGGTCTTGATGTCTTTTTCAATAAAATATTTTAAGCATTAAATTTTGATACAACATTCATACACAATTTTAGAAGATATCTGCTATTCTTTTCATTTTACTATTTATTTGCCTTATGTTCTGCCAGCTCCCTTAAAATTAGTAAAAATTGGATATTCCTTGGTATTTCTAGCCATTTAAAAAGATAACCTAATCCCTAAGTAAAAACAATGCAAAATTCATATTAATAATATTTTAAATATAATTTTTTTTTCAGATTTCCCAGAATTAACTAAATATTTTGCTACTTGCTAATGTTATGATTAGTGTAAACAACAAATTAGTAAAGCAAAAATGAAAAACTCCTGCAAATTTAATGGTAATGTTTGTCATTAACTTCTAGAATTCTTGTGATTTTTTGTTGGAAAATGTATTTAAAAGCACTAGTTGGGTGCAAGTATATGTTTCATTTCATTTGGGCTTTACAAAGTATAATTTAAGAAAATTTGTTGTAAGTTGTAATATTTAAGGTGTATGTACACACTTGAAACTTCGAAAATCGTTCAAAATATCGATTTTTTTTTTTATTGCTTAATAATATTCTCTGATCTTTTAGCTTTCAGATGATACCAAGATGTTGTCAATATTCGAAATATCTCTCGAGTTATAATTATTTTTCTTGAGGTGCTTTCATTAAAAACTCTAGTTACGGTGCTTTTAAAACTCATTTTATGAAGAATGATATTTTTCCACTATGTTGCTTCATTCAAACAATCATAACTCAACAAGAAATTAACCAAATACAGTTACTTATATATCAAAATAATCTGCATGAAATAGCGGATGTTTTGTGCCTCAATCAAAGTTATATTTAAGGAAATAAATTTGAAAGCTGTTTAAAAGTTAAAATTACAGAAAAAATCTCGCTTTTTCTGTTCATCATTGATGAAAAAATCGTTTAAAAAAAAAACTATACATTTTTATAACTTACTTGAGGCAGACAACATGAAGACTAATATTAGGCATAATTTCCAACTAGAATTGTGTGTCTGTACAAATTAGAATTTAAGATATCATGTTCCAAAAAATAGGCTAATTAGCTTATTAAATATTATTTAATTAATAATTAGTGTAATGTGGGTTTTTTCTCGCAGAAATGAGTTTAAACATATATTAATAACCTACTGTGAAAAAACTGGATTTTTAAAGTTAAAATTTTAAAAAAAAATCTTCAAGTGTGTACGTACACCTTAACAGGTATATAAATGCCATACTGTTTCTGCCATCATTTTACAGCAATTTTGAAAATTAAATACATTTTCTAAAATATGTCAATTTTCTCTCTGTATATAAATAAGCAATGGGATATTTTCCTTGCTAATGAAAATGGTATATTCATAAAATTTTATCACCATGGAGATCTATATATGTTGAAATAATTTGTGAAAAATCTTCTTTAAAATTGACTCATCAGACTAATCTTCCATCCAATAAATATAATTCTAGGGAAAAAAAAATCAAAAACCTTAAAGAAATGATTGAAGAATCCTTTTAAAATCTAAATGAAGCATCTTTTTAATAATACACAAGAAAGGATGTGACAGAATAACAGAAAATTATTTTCCAGTTATTTGTACACTCTCCATGTCTGATGATAAAAATAATACAAGGAAGTGCATACATTCAAGCTAATTGCTGATTGATGGGTTACATCTTTCCAAAGAAAGGAAATATTCTAAAATTACTTGATATAACCAATCCTTTCCAATAAAAGCATACAGCAACATAACAAATCATACAAAAGTGCCAAATTTCTGTTAACATTTCACATTTTTTAAAAATAAGGATTGTTTGTGAAAATTTCAGACATTTGAAAAATAATGAATACAACAAAAAATTTATATAAAATGCAAACAAATATGTTAAAAGTACACCTAAAAACAATAAAGGGAAATATAGCAAAATTATGAATTATTTGATGAAAAAATGAAAATAATTTGAATTTCAGAGTAACAATATAAAATATTGGTGGAATTTAGATAAAAAATATATATTTAAAACAATGCCAAAAAATTTGCATCACTATTAAATTAATATTATTAAGGCATTTTTCTTTTAAATTTTCAAGTGGCATAAAATTTAATTTTATGCAACAGTTTTTTTTTTTTTTTAATAATGACAGAAGAATGCAACAACTCAATTAAATTTCTAACAAAATTTTTGTAAAAATCGATTAGCAGGGTTTATTCTTACCCTTCATAGCTGTAGGTCAAACACACGCATTAATTTTTATTAGCAGAAGTAGACTTTGGGTATTTGAAAATATTAGCATTTCCCAATTTTGAAAGTTTTCTACAAAATCTGTTAAATTATTTTGGCAAAGAATACTAGTATTTTTATACAACAAATTTGCACTTTATCCATAAATATTTGTTGCTCAAACTGTATAAAGCTTACCACTTAAATCTGAAAAATAAATTCCCTGCTTATATATATATATATATATTCAAGATATTAAGACATGCACAAATAAGACTTATGCACCAGTTATAATGGAAAAAATGACTTGAAGATGTGAGCATTGAAGGAGAAAAGAAAATTTCACTCAGAGTCGCATAATTTTTAAACATTTGACTATTACGTTTACAATATCAATTTTATTATGATGAAAAAATTAAGGTGAATTAAATCCATATAATGATTTTTTTTTCAAAAGAAAAAATTTGTTAACATATATTTAATCTTAACATCAACATAAATATATTTAAAAGATTTTTCAAAAGATTTGAAGAAGAGCCTAATCTTGATGTTTAAGTGATAAGTATAGAATGTCGGAGTGAATGATTTCATTATCAAAATTAAAACAGCAAATATGTGAACAATATAAAAATATGACTTCATCATGAGAAATTAACAAAATGTAAGTAATTATTTCTCAGAGAAAATACTACGCAAGCCAGATGTTTTAAAAAAAATTATGAATGTTTCTGATGTCAGCTTTACACTAATAGCACATAATGTTCATTAAATCAAGCAACTTTTCACCTCTGGTTATTTATAACTATTATAAGACATTCACTTAAATTCTTTGATAATATCACAATATCAGCAAATATCCCAATACATTATTATATAGCATGTGATTTGTGCATTCAAAATTTTTCACAATAAATAATAATGCACTTGAGTATATTTTTATAATTTAGTGAAATTTTTTGTTGGTTCTTTTTGGTCACAATTAAAACCTAATTGTACTAACAGTAATTATTGTAACAAAATTTTACAGTTGTGTAGATTGAATGGAAATAATTGAGAAAGATCAGCTTAAATCATGTTCTGCAAGTACATGCTTAACAAGAATTAAAATATTTTTTAATAAATTTAAAATCGCATAAAAATTGAAATCAAAATCCAATAAAATTAAAAGCAAATATAGTTTTCGATTATAGAAAGTATAAATATATCATAAAAATCCAACTTGAAAACATTTCATGATTTATAAAAGTGAAATAATGGTACCTAGTAAAAACATAGTAGCCTGTTTTACCTATTAAAATATTTTACATTTAAATGCAATAATCATTTCACGGTTTCCAAGACATTGTGTATTGAAAAAGAAACTAATAAAATTATCAAAAATCAATAATTTTAATATTTTTGTTTTCAAATTTATGCAAATGCATTAAATTATTAACAATCACAGATCAGATTTCAGATATTTAATTACAATTCTATTCAAATATTGATATAATTTTAAGTAATATACCGAAAACTAATGAAAACGTTACAAATGGTTTCAAATATTTATTACAAAATTTTTCAAGATAAGTAAGCACCGCTTATAATAAACAACAAAAACATTTAGTTAAAAACAAAATGTAGGATAAATAAGTACAATGTGAAACAATTTTAATCGGGTACAAAAGGAAAAATATATGCCTTAATAATTCTCCATTTAAAAAAAATTAAAAAGAAAATTATTTAAAACAGCATAGATAATACTCTACATTCGTTATAAAATAAATATGAATCAGCACATTAAGATAAATAAATGTAAATGATCTGAATACATAGCAATACACTTATTTTAATGTTTGCAAGATAAATTAACAATTCTGAATCATAAATAAATATTCTAACAAAAAAAGATATCTATTTGAAATACAAGGAAGATGCAAAATATAAATGACGTCAGATAAACTCAATATCAGTCGTGTACATAATTTGTAAACCAAACGAATCACTATCAAATCAAGTACTGTCTTAAATGTATGCATTGATAGTAAATTGGTTTTTTCTAAAATAATGATAATTAGCAATTAAATGAAATTATGATATTATATTAAATAACTATCTGAATACTAACAGGAAAAACGTAAATTTACGCAATATGCTTTGATACAGGTAGCAGTAAGCAACACAGCAAATGTGCACAAATGAAACTTTCAATTTTATAGCAAAAAAAAAGGAAACCTACCTCTTTTACACTAGCACTTTCTTCTATTTCAATAGACTTTTTTTCTTTCGCAGTTTTCACAAAAATCGTAATTTTTGGGCTCGATTCCTCATCCGCCATGATGAACTTTTTCACAACACTACAAAGATCGGAAGATTATAATAAGCACACATTAGGAAACTTCAGTCTAGAAAAACAGAAATGAACCACAGCGCTCTCTATCCGAGTTGAAGAACTTTAATTTTATCATGCTATTGCTAAAAATAATAAACTATTTGGTTTTGATTTATTAAAAGCTGCTATTTGTTTTAAAATCTAAAACATTTTAATTAAAATCTCATTCATGTGAAAATCAATTATGATATTTTTTACACGTAATAATTCATGCTCACAAACCATTCATTATTTATTTTTTTGAAAATTTAAATAATAATTTTTTTGGTAATTTATTTTGATGTTTAAACTCAAAGATTGAAAGAAAATAGGCGATACACTGAAGTATTACAAAAACGTCAGAATAACATCAAATTTCACTTTTCTATCCATGTTCTTTCGGCTGACCCATCACTACTATGCTACTTAAGCAGCAAATTGTTTGTTTCGGAATCAGCAACAATCAGTATTTTTTGACGATTTCTCTTCGCAAATCGATAAGCGCATATTTGCAATTCTTAGTGGACTTTGCCTTCCATCTCGTTAGATGCATTTTGTTTGTTTTTTGTTTGAATGAGGGGGATTTAGGGATTTTTAGCTACAAAGTTTGTCATCCCAGCATTCAACAATATCTCTAATTAATAAATATCAAAAAATGTCAAGTGTTGAAGGAAAATATGGAGAGATAGTTTATCTGCAAATGCTTTGCTCGTGAGTTTGAAATTACAGGTTGAAAGAGAGTTGCGGCCCAATTTCGACCAGAAGCAACGTCTGATGCTTGAGTATTTTCGGCAGTGCAGTAAGATATGATCCAAATTATTCAAAGATTGGCATGCTTCGCAATTTGGTTGATTCGACAGGTTAAAACGGTGTAGAAGGCCAGGTGTGATGAGTGTTTTGGTAGAAATTCTAGCGTAAATGATGTCTTCTCTTCTATTTCTTGTCCATTTAGCAATATTTTTTTGCATTTTCCTTCATCTCATCCTCTTTTTGGCAAAATAAATGAATGCTATTGCATTAGTAAAGGCATATGATTTCTGTATCTCAGAACTAACAATATACTGAATAAAGGTTGCATTCAAACAAAGTTAACCATATCACGTAAAAATAGTACCTCGTTGTTGCAGTTGTCGTGTCCATGGAAATGCAAAAAAGGAAGAAATAAAGTCTCAGATAATGTCATAGGTCCGAAGGACCACTGCCGCCAGCTTTGGTGCTTCAGGACTGTAAAGGATCTCCCGAAGTGGATCCATCAGCCGCAACCAGCAGAGTTTTAAGATATCTGCTGTAATAGATGGTCACTCGAAGATGTATCTCGGTACGAGCGGGCAGCTCTTGCAGTAAATATAGTGCCTTGTACTCTTTGCTGCTAGCACCACAATATTAAATAATATTGGAAAATATTGGACAATATCATCAATACTGAGGAATACTAAATACCGTATAAACAGTTTTGTATAGTATGCAACAATATCCAGACGACAATGAAAACATTGATACAAAAGTTATGGGTTTAAAAGCATTGATACAATAAAATTCTGTTCTAAAAATAAAAGTTATGGGTTATTGATGAAATTTGAGATTTTACTCTAAAAAATTAACTGGAAGAATTTTTTATTCAAAGCTGAATACTGTATAGTAGTATACAATTTTAGAAAACAATTTTGAAAATTTTGCATTAAACAAGGTTGAACTATACTATGAGAATTAGAAAGGAAATTCTACATGGAACAGTGTTGAACATTATTGTAAAAATGAATAACAAATTCTATATAGTATTATACAATTTTAGAAAACAATTTTGAAAATTTTGCATTAAACAAGGTTGAACTATACTGTGAGAATTAGAAAGGAAATTCTACATAGAACTATGTTGAACATTATTGTAAAAATAAATAACAAATTCTATATTTATCAAACGTGAATCAAATTTTTGCTGATACTATTTTAAATTACGTATATAACAATACGATATAAAAGTTTATTAATCATTTTTTATGTGTTTTACTTAAAGCAATTGGATAAACACTTTTTGGATATCTTGATTTTCATCATTTGAAAATATTTAAAAAATATAACATTTTATTTTTAATCAAATGTATCGTCCTTTATTTATTTAAAGTAAAAGGAATTACGGTTGCAAAATGATAGAGAAGTGAATAAATGAAATTAAAAGAAGGACATAACAATAATTAATTAAGCTACATGTAAAAAATTATTAAAGTAAAAAAAAACTATAACCATTATTTTACAAAGAACTTTTACTATATTTATTCTGAATATCGACGTTTTAATTTTCATAAATAAAAAAAAATATGGTTAGCAGTATCAGCTAGAGAAAATTTTTTTAATGTCTTATGTATTTAGAAGCAATTACTTTTTAACTTAACTTCTCTAATTTTTTCTAATAGTAAATCTGATTTATGAATAAAATCCTTCGTTGTCAATATTTGAGTCTATTTTTTTATGAGACTCTTGATGCTTACTCACTCTGAGATCTACTTTTGTAAAAAACAAAGTTATATTTCATTCTAGATTTATTATATAGATAGAAACACAGATTGCGCCAGAATGCTGAATCATGTTAAATAAACAAATGTATTTTTTTTATCATGTGAGCTATATAAAATGAATGTAGAAAAGAAATTCAAGAAGTTTCTTTAATCAAAGAAAGTTTTTAAAAATCGAAGATAATGAATTTAAAAAATATTCGATGTTCTCGCCAAAAATCTATTTTTTAACGCAGTTTCCTACCTAAAATAATTTTTATACGAAATGCAATTACGAGCAGGAATTCGGATGTATTTCGAATTTGAGGCAAATAAACGCGCGAAAAGAAAAAATTTACTACAGTTCGGACACGAACAATATAGAATTCTGAGAAGATGCAAAGACGTTATTTCTTAAGAAAGTTGGAGAAAATATTTTCTAAATATATGTACAAACTTACTATTTTATGTAATATATGAAAAAATATACTTGTGTAAAATGGATAACTTAAATATCAGGCTTCCTATGTATTTATCATTCAGTGTATATTTAAGATTAAAACCAGTAAGAGGGGTTTCCCCAAAACTTTCTCGCACATTCTCCAATGAACTTGTCCTGCTAGAGAACACCTTACATAACATTCGTGTATAATAGTTACGAAATATTAACCTTTAGCATGAATTCAGTCTTTTTACTGAATTTATCGTGACATCCTTGGCGAGTAAATTGGAGATTAATCTCTGGCATGCGTTTATAGTAACCAAAAAACGAATTATCGTTTTAGACACGTTTTTCTCAATTGACTGAAACAAAACTGCACTTGTAGTCACAAAATCGCATAGCAAATTTCATATATTAATTTATTATAATATTTAAGTTTTTTTAAATTGTGTTTTGAATTATCGATTTTGCATATTTCTGAAAGTACAGATCGATAAACACTCAATCCAATTTAGCTCAAAATTTGTCAGGAATTTATACTATAGATGTTCAATTTCTGTACCGAATTTTACCGACCTAGGTCAATTCGTTTTGTAATTAACGGGTTAATTTACATTCAAACAGCCGGATAGACGGACTTCCTATGAGCAGATTTTATTCGAAATTTGATAGAAAACTGAAAATTTGGTGTAAAGACAGTATCACAAATTTCCACCTTCTAGCCCGAAGTGTTTTTCAGTTATCATTGACACAGACAGATGGGTATTTTCTGAAAATGTGTTTTTTCTCTCGAATTCCTGGAGGTCTAAAACGTGAAGATTCGTCAAACTTACAAGTTCAAATGTTTTGACGATTATTATACTTTCTCTATATTATGTAGGCAAGAAAGTAAAAATAAATACATTATATTAAATATTATTTTAATATGAACTCCCCTGTCTTCGTTTTTAGGCATGATTAAATAACTATTTCCCTCGAAGCTATTGTAAGTTACTACTCTTCCCAAAAATTAATTTTATTCTCTCAGTTGTTTGCATTCGTTTTTCTTAACCCCTTTCGTATGCAATGACTAGTCTGCATCGCGCATCGAATTACTAAATTTTTAATTTTTATTTTGAAGTTAAAGGAAAATATTAAATAATTTAAAATGCAAAAATCACTTGAAAAACGTATCATTACCTCAAATGCCTTTATATTAGTCTTAGGATTAAAATAATAATCGTCCCAAATAAGATTTGTCATCTAATTAAGAAGTTAAGTAAATTCGCATGTGATGGGGTTAATGGCTATATATGGATATTCTATGGAAAAACTATTTCAATTATTATTTTATCAAGATATTTTTATCCAAAGTCAATTAAAAATTTAGATGCACCTGAAATTATACGGATTTTGCCGCAAAGAGTCATTGGAAAAAAAAATGAAAATGAATTTTTTTTAAATGCTCTCCTAATAACCTAATTGCAATAATGATTGCTTAATCTGAAGAATTTAGGTAGTAACTTATTTAATAAATTTAGTGCGTAAGTGGATAATTTCATTTAATATAGCTGAAAAGCTACCACACCACTTATATTTATTTTTTGTCGTTAATTGAAGTCAATATTTCTTTAGTGTAATAATTGTAGCCTGTAAATTAGATTGCAAAAAACAAATATGTTACTGTTAAATAAGCTTAATTAATAGCTATAGAATTTACTTATTGCAGTGATGTATAATGAAATGACAATATTTGACTACAGTAAGATAAGCTTCTTAGCATGCGTATTGCGCAAGAGCGTTTAGAGAAAAGAGTGCTTTATTAAATTTAACCTAACCAGTAAATATATTTTAGTCGAATAATTCTCACAATGAAATAAATTTACCAATTCGTTACCGAGGAAGTAACAATTAGTTGAAAAAATTGCGATTAATTTTAGAACTATTATTTATTGAATTTTGAACTAGCAAAAATAACTCTTTCGCCTTATTCATGAATAATATAAAAGTATATTTCCCTAGTAATTTCATTTGCAGGTAATCGAAATACTCGATGATAACAATTTTTTCTCTTTACCTATGATAATTTCTTAGTCGAAAGACAAAGATTTGTCGGTAAAAATGCAACGTCTTATTCACTAGTCAACTTTTTGATTATTCTGGTAAATATAACGCAAATTATAAGCTGAATAAACGACATTTAAATCAGATGTCTAAAATTCTGCCAGCTTAACACCGTCGGCATCCATCGCATTTAGTTCTTAGTCGACCGATCAAAAACTTTTGGCAAAATGCGATATTTCATTCATTTGTCACCTTATCGGTTATATTGCAAAACATAGTACAAATTTTGAACTGAATAAACAATATTTGAATCAGATATCTAAAAATCTGCGGACTTTCATCGCATTTAGGTCATAGTCGGCCGTCCAGAAATTGTCGGCAGAATGCAATGTCTTATTCATCTTGTCGGATATACGGCCAAAAGTAACGCAAATTAAAAACTTGATGAACGATATTATGATCAAAAGCCTAAAATTCTGCCGATTCACATTCTTCGACATTCATCTGCTTTCGACTGCTTTCATTGTCGGCCGATCAAAAATTATCCACTAAATGCGGCATCTTATTGACAAGCCACCTTATCTATTATTTTGCTAAATATATTCAAAAACTACTTTAACCGTTACTTAGATATTTTGACTGTTTACAACATATTAACTTTAAGGTAGTTTTTAAATTTTTATATTATAGAATATGCAACTCTCCACAACCATAATGAGGTAGTGCAGATTTTTGCCGACGAAAATCTCAATCTCTCGCCGACTGGGGGGGGGGGGGCAAGCGATTGCCGACAGGGGAGTAATTGCCCCCATGCTAACGCCGTCTCTGGCTGGAAATGTGAAATTCAATTTGTAGTTATGATACTTAAATTTTTTTAAATTAAACTTTAGATTCGATTAGTCGAAGTAATGAGACTTAAAAGGTGTACTGAATTATATGCTCTAAACGATGAAGCTAAGCAGAAGCATAATTTTGGTACAGTCGTCAATAACAAAAACAGCACAGGCCAACACCTGTAACTTTTTTTATTTGTTGTAGCGTCTTCACAAAATTGGTATCGATGGAAATTTCTCAAGGGGTCAGGTTTATTCTAACCGACAAATCGATTAACTAAATAACATAATTAATTAACTACTATCCAGAAATTTTTCTATACGCAAAATGAGCTTTTTAGCTGAATAGATTTATCAGCTTGTGATTAACTTCAAAATAAAATTTTATGAAATTCTTATGATAATTTCAAGAGTCATAGCGTTTTGAAAAATGACGCTTCCAATGTTAAATAAAATTTATGCACTTTCGGCGATACCTTGGTAATTATTCTATATTTTTCAAAACATTTTTCGTTCATTAAAAGTAAATCATCATTTTTCATTAAATAAAGAAATAAACGCATAAATAACATAAATTTAATATTTTTATGAAACTTTAAGCATGATGGTGGTAAAAACGTGAATAGTAACAAAGTAAAATTTTTACATGGGAAAAGCTGACATGTTAAAATGTCTGAATTCAAAAAATTGTGAGCATATCTCAAATAGTTTTTGAAATACAGATACATATTGTAAAATTCCAGCAGTTGATTTCCAACTCCCACTTTTTGAGGAACCGTATGATAAATTTACTTGTATTTATAGATCCACTTTTCATGAAGCACTATCTTATCACAATTAGATAAATACTAAATTTATTTTCAGATCACACGATTTTAAGTTAATATGAACTTTGTTTTCTTTTTTAAAGAATGAATATGTTTTTTTCATTCAGACCAGTCACACTTTTTTAATGTGACTACACCATATCTTAGTGATATTCACACTAGAAATATCTATATAATCTAGTCTCAGTTTTTAGTTTGGTTTGCAGTAACAGTTAAATTAATTTTTTGGTTTGAGATTTTCTCGATATGACCGCAACACATTGATAAAAGCAAATTTTTCTCATGCACGTGTAACGGGCTCGTGCACAGATTTTATTTTTAATGATATGTATGGTGGAAAAAAAAATATACTTACATTATTTTTTCAAAAATTAATCAAAAACTTAAAAAAACCCATCAGTATAAAAATGCATAATCAAAACATATATTTTTTTTAATTTTAAGATCATGTAAAATTTTGTCATGTCATTAGTTTTGTGTTGTAATATTTAAAACCAAAACAGCAATATTGCTATTGATTTTTTCGCTTATTAAAATTAAAAAAAAAATCCAGATGCTTTTTTCCAAATTCCATGTGCCAAGTTCCATGTTCCAGCTTTTAGTCAAACAATCTCCTGAATAGTTCTGTTCAGTCTGATATTCATGCATGCAAGAATACACAGGCACGCACGCACGCACGCACACACACACACATGGAGAGAGAGAGAGAGAGATAGAGAGACAGACAGACATTTTTGGAAGGAATATGTTTTTATGTTTTACTGCCCGTTATCAGTGAACGCGAGCAAGAATGTTACCAAAATCGTGCCATGAAGAACTGAAATATGGTACTTATCTAGCAGCAGTTTTGTTTTGCATTTCAAGTCGAAAATTAAGAAAAGAGTGTATAAAATGGTGCATTGCAGGTGTTGTTTATCCTTGACATACTATCGCATATATATATATACACAATTAAATCAATATTTATATTTTAAAATAAACATGGGAATGTATGTAAAAAGTATTATAAAAAATATAGGTTCGATCTTATAAGGTATCAAATAATCAATATTTAAAACTTGTGAATTTATTAACTAAATGCTTTAAAAATTGCGGATTCTTGTTGATTATTGCATGTGGAATGCTCATAGATATCAAGAGGAAAGGAATGAACAGAATTCTTAAAATATACATTCTTAATTCTTTTGAGGGGTTCAAAATTAACTGAGAATTTTAATCAGATTTGTTACCAAATTATGAAACAGATATTAAAAAAATTATGAATTCGCAAACTAATTGCTCTAAAAAATTATAGTTTATTCTATTTGCTCTGCTTTTTTTCCAAATAATTGTTTGATATTTTTGAAGTTCGAAAATTGTCAAATCTTAATTATTTAAGAAAAAAAAACCTTTAAAATTAGTTAATTTTAGAATATCTCCTACTTTGCATTTACCACTTTTTTTTTTTTTTTTTAAATTTTTGTACCCATTGTTGGCAATGAATTCCAAACCAATAACGAATAGAACATTCTGATAAAATGAGTAGAGCTTAATGCTTCTACACTTCCTCTTTCGTGGTGCCATCTATCGGGAAAAACTTGAAAGAAAGATGAATTTTCTTTAAAGGAAGTGCAAGATATACAATATGGTTTATTTACATATGTAAAATAAATCAAGTAATATCATCAACTTTTATTAAGTTGTTTATTTATACCACTGTACAAAATATAATAATGTTCATGCATCCTTAATTATTTAACTTATTTTTAAACTTCATTTACTTGAAAAAATTTTCATGAATTTTTAAATTAAAACTTCGATTTTTTGAAATTTTATTAAAACTAGTATATTTTACTTGTTAGTTTTCCTACAAGGGGGCCTTTAATATCTGAAAAATGATACTAATAGCTCAAGATTTAAGTTATTTGAAAGTAAGAACATTATATGATTGATAACATAAGAACAATTCCATTTTTCTTTTTCAAAATTACGTTTTTCAATCTGTCCTATTGTCTCCAGCTATCTAACCCCAAATATGAAGAGGATAGCATTGAAAATGGTATCAGGATTCAATTATTAGAAATTTAAATTTTTTGTTTAAATTTGACAAATAGTTTTAAGCAATTGATTCTCCATGCATTTTTTTTTTTGTTATCTTGTTAATCTAGAGTTTATTGAATCTTGCAGTTTTATCTACCGGTATCTTTTAATTTTTTGCGATTTCTACGAAATAAAATGCTTAATTTGAAACAGAAAACTTAATATTAAAGTTTCTTTGCAACCATAACGGTGGTTTTTATTTTCTACGATTTAAGTTATTATAATTATCCGGAAAGATACAGCATTCTCTATACGTTTCTTTACGGTTTTACATTTTTTTTGCTTTTTTATATATCTAGTGTAGAGAATTTACTGTAATTGTTAAAAAAATATTCAAACTCAAGATATTTTCGAATCTCCACGTTTTAGACTTACCTGAAATCGAAAAATACATGTTTGGAAAATGTCCGTCAATTGTCTGTGACAAAGATAATTTAAAAATTCTTTCAGCTAGACGGATGAAATATGTTGTACCATCCCTATGCCAAATTTGTAGTCTTCTATAAAATTTTGAGAAAACACTGTTCAGAGGAAGTCTGTCTGTCCGGCTGTTCGAGTTAACACGATAACTGTAAAAATATAAAAGCTAGATAAATAAAATTCATTACACAGGTTTAACGTCTATAGCATAGACACGTTTCAAAGTTTGAGTCAAATCCGATCAGGAATTGATCTTCTGTCAATCTGTATTTTCAGAAACACATAAACACGGTAATTTAAAAAAGGGATAATTTAAATATATCGAATTTAGCGCGGCGTTGTGTGACAACAGGTATAGTTCTAAATCAAAATTGTTCAGTCGATTGAGAAAAATGCATCTAAAATACAAGTTCCATTTTCAGTTGTTATTAATCTGATGCCGGGGATTAATCGCCAAATAACTCGCCAAAGATGACATGACAGATTTAGTAAAAATTGTAAATTCATGCCAAAAATTAATATTCCGTAACTATTGTAAGCCAGTGTCATGTAAGATAATCTCTGGGAAAACATCTTTATTAGAGATATGTGAGAATGTTTTGTGAAGACCACTCAAGTTGATTTATTTTGACGGAGAAATAATAGAACATAGAAAAACATAGAAAAAGTTTCTTGACCAGAATAATGTACAGAAATCAAATAAAAAAATCATATTAATTAATAATGTTAATTATAGAAATTTTTAATATCAAATTTAAACTAAGGGGTTTTGGTTTCATGAATGAATTAATTAAAAGGGGTTTAAATCGGGGGCAGACACTTAGATGAAACGAGTCCTATTCATACTTTAGATGTTTCTTTCAAAAATGCATTTTGAAAAATTGATATCACTGTTGAAATGAAAAGCGTCCACTAATAAATTAGCCATTCATGTTCATTTCTGACGAGTAAATTCAATTAATTAACGTTAATAAAATTAATAAAGTCAAAAAGTTAATTCTAGTGATCTTTTATTTAATAAAGAATGGATACTTTTTTATTTTCCTAGTAAAAAATATTTCGCATATACTTCTGAAAACACTTTTTCAATCTTTGTCTTAAATCTTATCTTAAATAGGGGGATCATTATCTGAATTTTCAAACTTCCATTGATGATTTTATCGGCCTGCCACAACCCAGATTCTTTTTTTCCTTCGAGATATATGTTCAGATTTATCTTAAAAGAAACCGCAACAATGATAAGAGGTTTGAGTTGTAAATAATTTATTACCTTAACATCTATATTCAAATATAAAAGAAATGTGATTATACCAAGCAACCAACACAACTAAAAGAAGGTTTTATTTTCTATATAATTAAATTTAATTGATCGTTTGTTTGCTTCGAGAAAATCCTTTTTACTTTCCCGTATACGTGGTATAAAGAAAGTACAGTAATTGTCAAAAAGTTCGGTTTAGTTATATTAACGCCCCATTGTAAAGCAACACTAAGGCTATTTTTTTGGGACTGACCTCGTCATTTTGAACCACGGTCAGATGACAAGGACTACACCTGAGCTTCACCCCCCGTCTCCACACCAACGGGAGGACGTTTGGCATGACGGATTTAACGTGCAATAGACCCCCTTACACGAGGCTCTTTGGTGAAATCGGGTCTCGAACCTGAAACCCTACTGCTCACAAGAAACGAGACCTTACCACCAGACCACCGCGGCATATCAAAAAGTTCGGAATCGATATTTTGTTCTATACACTCCCCGAGTTCGAAAAACATATTTTTGGAAAATGCCTGTTTATCAGTGCCAAAGTTAACTGAAAAAACGGTTAGAGTTAGACGGCCGAAATTCGGTATATATCTGTACACCAAATTTACAAATTTCTATCAAATTTTGATTAAAATCGGTTCAGAGGATGTCCGTCTGTTTGGTTGTTCTAATACAAATTAATTCGATAACTACAAAACGATAATGATGTCGTGTCCGCGTTACTACGGAAAGGAGGTGCAGTAGCTTCTGATGGTAAAGACTCCTGAGCACCCGAGGGCAGAAGTCTGATTTCTAGCTCATATGAAGATGAAACTCACACATTCGCTTGCACAACCCCTTTTTACAGGGGGCACATTCACACACCTTACATATAGAACAAAGATGAACAACAACCATGCCCGAACTGGGATTCAAACCCGGGACGGCCAGATCACGGGGAAGATGCGCTACCCCTATGCAAGGACGCCGGCTTTATCCAACGATGAAAGATAAATAGATAAAATTCGGTACACAGAACTAACATATATAGAATAGAAACTTGTCAAAATTTGAGCCAACTCCAATTAATAGTTTCATTATCTATAAGTCCGTACTTTCAGAAACATGTAATCGCAACAATTTGAAAACATAAGGACTTATAACAAATTTGGTATGGTATTTTGTGACTACAAGTACAATTTTATGTCACAGTCTTGTTCTAAAGGTTGAGAAAAACATGCCTAATACACACATTTGATTTTCGGATACTATTAACTGCATGCCAGAGATTAATCGCCAAATAACTTGCCAATGATCACACGACAAATTCAGTAAAAATGATCAATTCACACCAAAAAATATTTCGTAACTATTGTTCGCCAATGCCTTGTAAGGCATTCTCTGGGATAATATCCTTATGCGAGAATATTTCAGCGCGACCACTCTGGCTGGTTTTACGCTATTGTTGAAGGCTATCAAAAACAATTATCTCAGCTTTTCCAAAAATATATAAAATGTATGTATTATCTTCCCCACTGAATGTTCAAATAAATATTTTTTAAAATAAAAATCGTATTAATTACCATCAATATAGTCTTTATTCTTAAAATTGTTTGATGAAGTCTTTATTCTTAATATAGTGTAATTGAGTCTTTATTCTCGAAATAGTACGATGGAGTCTTTATTCTTAATACAGTCTAATGGAGTTTTATATAGGATATTCTCTTGAAATTTTTATTCTTAAAGTAGTTTGATAGAATCTTCATTCTTAAAATAGTTTATTGATATTAGATGGAATTAAGAATAAAGTAATTAAGTTAAGAATAAAATTAGAAATAAAGTTAAGAATAAAGTAAAAATTATTAAAATTTTATTCTTTTAACCGGTTTTGGAGATAGTGGAATTCTGCTCCTGTCCAAAATTTTGCACTTGCCTGGATAAAAATAAATCATATCTTAAAAGTTGCGTGATTAGAATGGAGAAATCAAATCATTTTTAACCTTTGAGCGGTAGCTTTTATTGCCGTAATAAGTAACGATAATGTTATCAGAAAAATATGATATGGGTTGATAAGAAATGAAAATATCTAGAAAATTCATTGAATGAAGCTATTTAGAGGTTATCTGTAAAGGTAACAAATATTTGTCTGGAGAATGTATATGAGAGAGAAGTTGCGCTTTATTTTTGAGAAGAATGATTTGTGGCACAATGCCATTTGAAGTATGTTTAAATATGAGATTTGGGGAAGATAAAAATTATAATCACATGTAATGAAAGTAGATATTAAGGATATTGAAACTATGTATGAATTTATTTATATCTTTATTTATTTGTATCTTGATGTCAAGTAGTTTCATTTTGTTTCCAGTTATCGTTAGAATATTGCTATCTTAACACTTTCTAAGGCCGTGGGAAGTATGCTTCCCACCAAATTTATCAATCTTTGTATGAATTTATGTAGGTTGGTATAAGTTCTGTCAAATTTTTTAGAAAGACAAAACTTTGATGCTTCAGTTCTTTATCTCACATAAAATGATGTGTCTTCATTTGTTACTTCATTATTAATTAACCAAATTAATTAATTAATCAAATTAAATTTATCTAATAAGCTAAATGAATCCCTTTTCTTATTCTAATTTCAAGCCTAAAAATATTTTAACATAATATGACTAGAAAAAAAATGGCCCTTTAAAGGGTTAACAAACCCTAGCAACAAATTTCAATTTCATTTTGTTTTATTCATATTATTATTAAAGGCAGAAGAGTTGTTTTTCGATTTCAAAATGCTTGACAGCACAAAGCTGCATGACTATGTTAATTCATAATTTTTAATTTTTTTCCCAACAGTAATGAAATTATATTTTTACTTTCTCGTATAACTAGTATAGAGAAAGTATAGTAATAGTCAAAAAATTCGAATTCGAAATTTTAACGAATCTCTACGCTTTAGAACTCCATGAGTTCGAAAAATAAATTTTTGGAAAATATCCGTCCGTCTGTCTGACTGAAGCAAAATTAACTCAAAAACGCTTTTAGCTAGATTATTGAAATTCGGTATATGGTCTTTACACCAATTTGCAGATTTCTATCAAATTTTGAGGAAAATCTATTTAGAGGAAGTTTTTCTGTTCGACTCCTCGTATATAAAATAACACGATAATTACAACACGAAGGGAACTATATAGATAAAATTCGATACACAGATTTAGCATCTATGTTGTTGACGCGAGTAGATTTTTGAGCCAAATCCAACAAAGGTTTGACTGTCTATCGGTCTGTACTTTCAGAAACACATTTTGAGAATTAAAAAACACAATAACTTAAATATAATAAATTCGTTATGGGTTTTGTGTCAAATTTTTGTTTCAATCGATAAAGAAAAACGTGTCGCAAATTTAGATTTTTGACACTGTTAACGCATGTTATGGATTAACAGCCAAATAAGTCGCCAAGGAAACTCGATAGATTCGGTAAAAGTGCTAAATTCACATCGAAAGTTAATATTTCGTACTATTGTGCGCCAATACCATGTGTGGCTCTCTCTGTCATGACAATTGCATTATGCGCCAATGCCATGTGTGGCTCTCTCTGGCATGGCAATTGTATTATGCGCCAATGCCATGTGTGGCTCTCTCTGGCATGGCAATTGTATTATGCGCCAATGCCATGTGTGGCTCTCTTTGGCATGACAATTGTATTACAGACTATGCGGGAAAGTCCTGAGAAGATCACTACCGTCGGTTTGTATAAATTTTGTTTTTATTTTTTACAGCATATTCATTTATTGGGTGATTCAAGTCAAGATTTAATATACTTTTTCACATTTCTAATACTATTTCTAGGAAATTATCCCACCTTCTTAATACTAGCCAAAAGCGGCTAGTATTAAGAGTGATAGAATGCCTTTTACGATGAACAACAATATAAAGTTATAAAATTAAAAAACAACAACAACATGCATTTTCGGAAAAATTATCGACAAACATGGAAGCCTTCTTTTGAAATACATGATAGAAAAATTCCTGTTTATCTTTGCTAGTCGAAGTTTATTTCACAGAAACGAAAATAGATGGCAGCCCAAAAAGTTTAAATTTGTTCTTGAAACTAATTTTTCTGAAACAACGAATCGGAAGACAATTAACAGTTAGTATTTCTGTCGGCATTTGACACAGTTGCAAATGAAGTCTGTCACGTGATTCTTTCCAGAAATTACTACCCTTTAAAAGCGCTTAATCGATTTTTAAAGTTTTCATGCAATACCAGCCATTAATGTTGTTAAAAAGACAATATTCAAAAATTTAAATAACGACCGAAGCGAAAATTTCTATTCTCATTTTTATCTTTTCTGAATCTTTACAGTATTTAATAAACAGTTTCTATTCAATCAAGATTTATAGATTTTAATTAAAAAAAAATTAGAATTCCACAAGAATTAGAAATATTGTGCAGAAACAACCAATTTCATTCATATTGAAATAGCATTATGAATAAAAAACCTAATCCTAAGATATACAACTATGTTCGGAAAAAACATTTGAAAAATTGGTATTTTTAATAGTCATTTATCATTTTTAGATGCATTATCAATCATAAAGACCGAAATGATGAAAAAAATGTTCATAAATATATTTTTTCAAAAAGGGAAATATATAGAAAAATTTTAATGAAATCTGACCCAAGCGGTTAACATTCTATACTAAACTGTATCGCTACAATCGTCCTTTTCTTTGTAAAGAAATTATAACGGATAATGGTCAGCGAAATGAAAAAAAAGAAAAGTTTGTGAGATGCAAATAAATTAGAAGAAATGTGGATAAATATACTTTTTTCCCCCCATTAATTTACACTTGAACTTTCATATATAAAGATATAAATGAAAAAGTATTTTACCAACTGCAAACTTTTTGCGTCATTTTATAACCCATATTATTTGAAACTTATTTTGTAACTTTCATGCAATTATCTTTATTAGATTTTGAGTAATCGTGTTAAAGATAATTGATTTTTTTTTTTGAAAAACAAAGTTTTGAAAAAATTGCAATTAAAGACTTTTTTTTTTTTAAAATTGAAAACATGGTTCCAATATTGAGGAGTTTAAAATTTTCTACAGAGATAGATCTAGAATTTCTTTTTCCTATTTCTTAAATATTTCCTCTTTTTTTTGGCAAAAAGAGTTTTTAGTCAAATTTTTGAATTTGGCAGAGGAATTCTTTATCCTTAATCAGTTCATTTTCAATTGATGAAGATCTACTTAAAATGTAACCTTCCATCCACAACGTTAAATAGTTTAAAACTGTTAATATAACTTTATAACCTTATTTGAAATAAAGCATGCATATGAATGACCTAATAGCTTCAATAAGGCATATAGGGACAGGTATAAGGGACTTTAGCTGTGTTGATTTTAACTTTACAAAATGCTATTATGGAATCCCATAACATATTATAAAAGTGTCGTAATTAGGGTTGCATGTAGTTGTGGTTGACTTCAATTATTGCGACATGTCAAAAAATTATTTTTATTTACTTTCAAACTTAAGAAATTAAGCTCTTCCTCGTGACCTGGGTGTTCTGGGTTCGAATCCCGGTTCAGGCATGATTGTTCTTCAACTGCTCTATCTGTGAGATGTGTGAATGTGCCCCACTGTAAAAAGGGATTGTGCAAACGAATGTGATGCGTGAGTAGGTAAGACGTACTCTTGGCACTAGTTGGCGTTACTAAAACAAGAAACGCTCGCTTCGCTTAAAATCGCTGACGAAGTCATTAAAAACAACAACAACAACAGAAATTAAGCAATTGATTTTGATTACAAGCTTCACCTTGACGAGTGAGCGAGCATTCTCAAGAAAAGGAGAGAGAATAGCTTTTTAGAAGCAGCGCGCGTGTTAATACCAGCGCGCCAGTTACGTCACACACAGCCTCGACGGAGCCTGTAGTTTACAGATTCATATTGATATATGATTTATCATAGGCATTCACTACAAAAGTATGCTTAAATATTTTGTATTTTTCTGTGCACACACTTGCATAGTAATTGTTGATTACACAATTTATTAAAAATAAGTCTTATTATGCCTATTATCTGGTATGGGGTCCTACCACCTTATCTTTGAATGACTTGCCGAGAGCCTTTCTTGTTGGTAGCGTCAACCATCAGCACGCACCTTTCGGCCATTGACAATGTAACAACGAAAAAACATTGCAATAATAGCACTTGGCATATCTTGTAACTTATATGAAATATCTTATATTGTCACGTAGGTACTTTAGAGTGGAACTCAATGACACACACAAGAATTTATTAACTCAATTGTGAACTCAGAACCCAGTGATTGACAAATCCTCTGCTTTTATACCAACACGTAAAGTTCCAGAATACTTTTCTGGAGACAGTAAGAAAAGTCCAGAACACTTATCTGGCAAGCTAAAGCAAGTTCCAGAATCTACTGGAACATGAAATAATGGGAAACATAAAATCAAGGAATTA
Source organism: Argiope bruennichi (assembly GCF_947563725.1). Classification (NCBI taxonomy): domain Eukaryota; kingdom Metazoa; phylum Arthropoda; class Arachnida; order Araneae; family Araneidae; genus Argiope; species Argiope bruennichi. Next base: position 17,602,954 of record NC_079152.1, on the reverse strand, counting down.
AATAATGTTACAAATCTGTAATTTTGCTACCCGGCATGAATAGTGTCATCGTGAGAAAGACCGTTGTAAGATCTGTGCTGAGCAGCTGCCGCGTCAATAACCTGAGAGCTTGGCGACCATTTGGCGACTTGGCGAAGAATTTTGCGACTAAATGGATACTACTGGAAAGTTCGAGAACTTTCACGATTCATCCAGTAATACCCGAGATACAGCCAGGTACGCCTTGATTGGTCTGAAGATTCCAGCCCCGCCTCTCGGAACTATAAAAAACAGACAATCTGAATCTGCAGAGGAAGTTGTGTGGATCGTCAAAAGTTGTGTGTGAGAGGAGTCGGAGTCGCCGACAAATAAGAGAAATTAGAGGATGAGACAGCAAACAAACTGCTGAACTATAGCAATTAAATGTGCTGCGTCATTACGATTAATTGACGGTATTTCTTGTAGAGAAAAATTTTTGTAACAATATTTACACAAACAGTGAATAGCATCGCCTCCAGCGTGATTCGAACTTCCGATCTCTTGATTATGAGATCAGTGCTATGACCATTCGACCATGGAGAGTCGATTGCCTCTTTTCAATGCGGCAATATGATTATATGAAATTTGGGATGTGGTTGTTAGGTTAAAATTTGTAGGTACGTTGCAAATTTTAATCGTGATCAGATTATAGAAAGTCTGTCTATCTGGCTGGCCTAGTACAGGTTAACATAATTATCACAAAACACAAAATTTTAGATAAAAAAAATTGCTTCAGAGATTAACTACGAGAAGTATAAGTATGTATTAAATTTGGAACCAAATTTGTTAAGCCAACTTGTAAATTATTATGTATGTAAGTATGTATATTTTGTTATGTATGTAAGCGCTGTAACTTAGAAACGCAAAGAATTAAATAAATGAAATTTGGTATGTGATCTTGTTATTAAAATGTTTGCTGTGTTTAAATTTTGTTTTTATTTGTTCGAAGACATAAAGGCATCCAAAATGCATTCTCGCTTTTCATCAGAGTATTTGGAGCCACAGAAAATTGATTTGCAGTAGTGAAAATAAATAGATGCTTAAGTGTGGAATGCTATTGCTACAAAATTTTTTCTTCTACTACAAAATACCGCCAATAAATCGTAATGACGCAGCACATTTAATTGCTATAGTTCAGCAGCTTTCTTGCTGTCTAATCCTCCAGTTTCTCTACTTGTAGGCGACTCCGACTCTTACCACACACCGCCTCTGACTATACACACGACTTCTTCCCCGCAGCTTCAGAGTGCTCGTCTTTTCTAGTTCCGGGAGGCGGGGCTAGAAACTGCAGACCAATGAGGGCATACCTGGGTGTATCTCTGTTATTACTGGATGGATCATGAAACTTCTCGAACTTTCTGGTATTATCCATTTAGTCGCCAAATTCGTCGCCAAGTCGCCAAATGGTCGCCAAATTTGTAACCAAGCTCCGAGGTTATTGACGCGGCACTCACTCAACATGTACGTACAATTGTCTTACTGACGATGGCACTATTCGGGCCGGGTAGCAAAATTACAGATTTGTAACACTATATAACTTATATAACTGCGTTAGCTGGCTTGTTTGTTTGGATTTTTTTCAGGCGCTTGACCCACGGGGTTGACTGTTTAACTGTTAAATGGTGACTCGCTAACTGGCAATGTGTTAACTGTTCGGTGGAAATAAGTGTAAATTTATAAACAAATCAGCGGAAGTGGTTTCCCCAAAACTTTCTCGCATACTCTCTAAAAAAGAGTTACCCCAGAGAACGCTTTACAAACTATTGGCGTATAATAATTACGAAATGTTAATTTTATCGTGAATTTATAATTTTTACTGAATCTATCGTGCAATACTTGGAGAGTTTTTTGGAAATTAATCAATTGCATTAGTATCCAGAAATCTAATTTCTATTTTAGAAGCATTTTCCCCAACTGATTGACATAAAAATTTGACTCAAAGCTATAATTGTAGTCACACAATTCTACACCAAATTTGATACATTTAAGTCATTGCGTTTTTAAGTTATCGCATTTACGTATTTCCGAACGTACAGACCAACAGACGGTCGATCACTTATTGGATTTGGCTCAAACTTTAAGTGTCTACACTAAACGTGTTAAATCTGTGTGTAGAATTTTATTCATCCTGCTCTCTTCATTTTGTAGTTATCGTGTTAGTCTATATTCGAAATGCCGGACAGACGAACTTCCTCTGAACAAATTTTGCACAAAATTTGATAGAAATCGTCAAAATTAATGTAAATACCGTATGCCAAATTTCATCTGTCTGGCACAGAGCGTTTTTGAGTTATCTTTGTCACAGACAGATAGACAGACAGGCATTTCCAGAAAATGTGTTTTTCGAATTCTGAGAGGTCTAAAACTTTGAAATTTGATGTATGTAAGTCATTGTATTTTTGAATCATGGTGTTTGCATATTTCTGAAAGTACAGACCGACATACAGTAAACCCTTAATTGGATATCTGATAAGTGTCTATAAAATAGATGTTAAATCTGTGTCGTGAATTTTATCTATATAGCTCTCTTCATTTTATCTATATAGCTATTATCGCGTTAACTTGTATTAGGAACAGTGGGACAGATAGACTTCTTCTGAACAGAGTTTACTCAAAATTTGAAAGAAATCTGCAAATTTGATATAAAGACCGTATGCCAAATTTAAACTGTCTATCTCAAGGAGTTTTTGAGTTAATTTTGCCACAGACAGGCAGATATATAGACAGGTATGTTATGAAAAAACACATTTTCCAAAAATGTGCTTTTCACACTCGGGGATATCTAAAACGTGAAGATTCGTCAAAATCTGGAGTTCGAATTTTTTGATCATTATTGTACTTTCTCTATACAACACATACTAGAAAGTAATAAAACGTGATAAAAACAAATAATAATAATAATAAAAATAAAAACTTTAATTTTTTGAATTAAATAATTAATTACATTTTTTATTAATTATTTTTAAATGATCTGTTAATAAAAAAAATTAACAGAGAATTGTAAACAAATATATACTTTAAAAACTTTGATACATTCGTTTAAATATCTTAATATGTATATAAATTTGTTATTCTGGTACGATATCAAATTTTTACCAATTATGCATTCTAAAAGATTTCTTTTCTCTTACGAGCGAGAAAAACTTTAAAAATATTTGCGAGGGTGCAGAAATAAGTGCCGAATTGCCAAAGCTTGCATAAAAAATATCGAAAGTAAAAAAAAAAAAGAACCTTGGAATCTCAACCATCAGCTATTTATAATGACGCTAAGGCAGAAACAAACAAACAAGAATAAAACAAAAAATCAATTTTAAACTCAGCCGTAAAGCGGCTGGTTGAAAAACACTTACACCCAATGTGACAACGTTTTGAAATTCAACTGCTTTCCAGAAAGGGGGGATTTTTTTTCCTTTCTTTATTTATTTATACAAAAATTCCTCCTCATCTTTGAGGGGAAATGCTAAAGAAGAGAAAAGGATTTTTCGGAAAAGTTCTCTTTGATAGATTTAAGTAAGTTAATTTGAAAAGGAAAGAGAGGCCTCGTGCGTATGTTACAAGATGTTCCTGCGAGTTTCGCCGGTACACTTGGCAAGACAGAACCGACATATGTATGAAGTGAATCAAAGCGTATTCATATATACGAAAAAGCTAAAGCTGATTTTTTCAGTTGTGCTATTTTTTCATGCCATTTTATTTCGACTAAAGAAAAATGCCCGCCGTTTTGTATTTTCGAGAGATAAAAAGAAATCAAGTCCTTTTATAATCCAAAGGGCGTTGTCTCTTCAAAACTTTCTCGCACACTCTCTATTAAACTTGTTATGCCAGAATGCCTTAAATGACATTGGCGTACAGTAGTTAAGAAATATTAACTTTTGGCGAGAATTTAGCATTTTTACTGAATCTACAGGGTGATTCAAAACTTGTCATTCAGATTTCGTGGGGAGGTAGGGAATGTCTCAGGAAATCGATTTCACACAGGAAAGTAAGTCCACAAACGTCATCTGCATGGGCAAAATGGACAAGTGAAGTGAACTGAAGGAAACATTGCAGTTAAGTGGTAACGAATGTGACTTTTATCCCAACAATTTAAAGTACATTCGTTGCCAGTAGGTTCCCCAAATCGAGGCCATTTACACAAACACAGGATTCACAGCACCGTTTCATTAATCGCCGAATATTTTCAAAAATGCCTTGCATGTCACGGACAATGTCTGCGATGGCCCCTATCGGTCCAACTCTGCAGTTCCATTGAGCTCCGAATGTTATGTTCAGGTAATCACGCGCAAACAATCGTGCTATGGACTGGAGCTCCCTGATGTTGATATCACATATCTCGGTGGATGTGCCAGTCATTTTTGAAAAGTTCGGTGATAGATGCAACGGCACTGTAAATCCCATGTTCGTGTAAATGGCCGAAATTTTAGGCATCCACTGGTAACGAATGTACTTTACCTTGTTGGGATAGAAGTCACATTCGTCATTACTTAACTTTACTGTTTCTTTGTCTTCACTTCACTTGTCCAGTTTGTGCATGCAGATGACATTTGTGGACATACTTTCCTGTGTCAAATCGGTTTCCTGATGTATTTCCTATCACCCCACGAAATTTGAACAATGTTTTGAATCACCCTGTATAGTGCGATTCTTTGAGAGCTATTTGGAGATTAATTCCTTGCATGATGTTAATAGTATTCAAAAATCGAATTTGCGCTCTACACACTTTTTTCTCAATCGATTGAAGCAAAAATTTGCCACAGAAATACACTTGTCTAATAATCTAATAATCTAATTTATAATAGTCTAAACACAAAATCTAATATCAAATTTCATATATTTAAGTTATTACATTTCTGAATTATCGCATATAAAGGTTTCTGAAAGTTCAGAATGATAAATAGTTAATTATTGGTTGGATTCGGATTAAAAGTTGACAGATGTTTACACTATAGTTTTTATATCTGTGTACTGAATCTTATCTATCTAGCTTTCTTCGTTTTTTGTTATCGTGCTAACTTATATTCGAACGACGAATGCGGTCATGGTGACCTGGTGGTGAAGTCTTGGTTTCGCAGCCAGAGAGTTTCAGGTTCGAGACCCGATTCCACCGAAGAAGGTCTGGTGCACGTTAAATCCACCGGGGCCAAAAGTCCTCTTGCCGGTATGGCGTGGAAGGTTGGAGAAGGGGTGCCAGATCAGGTATCGTACTCGTCGTCTGACTGCAGTTCAAAATTACTGCAGTCCAAAAATAGCCGTAGTGTTGCTTTAAAACCAGACGTTAATATAATTTAACTAAACCGTACAGACGAACTTGCTCTGAACAGAGTTTACTCAAAATTTGATGGAAGTGTAAAGCTGGTGTAAAGGCCGAATACCAAATTTCAACCGTCTAGTTGAAAGCGTCTTTGAGTTATCTTTGTCGCAGCCAGACGGGCGGACATTTTCTAAAATTGTGTTTTTCTAACTCAGGGAGGGGAAACGTGGACAATCGTCAAAATCTCGAATTCGAATTTTTTGACGATTACTATACTTTCTCTATACTACGTATAAGAGAAAGTAATAATGAAAGAGAATGATGGCAAATATGTGATGAACAAGAGTTTTATAGGGAAAAAAAGATAGTTATTATTTTTAGATAAGATGCCAATATTTAGATGTGCCAGTAGATTAGTTATAAGTACCAGATATTTGGCTTTTTCTAAGATTCGTCATGTTTGAACTCAAAATAAGAAGATTTTGGTGCAAAAAGTACAAAAGTACAAACTTCTTTAACTCAGGTCTCAATTTTCTTAACAAATTATTAATCCAGTTGAATTATATTTTGTAATGGTAAAAAATATTGATTTTATCGTTTGAAGTTTTTGAGTTATCCATTCAAAATAAGTCTCTAAGTTCGTACCCGAATTCGTCATCGAATTGTAAGTGCAGTGAAGGTTGGTGGGGGATACATTTGGAATACTGGTTTTTCGTGTTTAAATGAAAAGAGTAGCGAGAATTCTTTCCAATCGTCAGAACTGTAATGCGTCGCCAAATATGATAACCAAACTCTGTCTTTGGCGACTTGTCGAACATTGATTGGCAACAGCTGACAACAGAAAACGAACTCTTCCAGATTTCTTCAATCTGTGTGTGATTCTCTTGAGTGCATTCGGTAACCCAATGTTTACTTTCTGGTTGTAATTGTTTTATAGTATTGGTTAATTAAAATTTATTTCAAACATTACTTGACTAAATCCTATAAAAGCTATTAATTTGCAATGAAGGCTTAAAATATTAAAAATGGTAGCTGGTAAGAGCACCTATAAAATGAACTGTCAAACGTTAATGTGAATTCAGATATATCAGAAATGAAAATATTTTTTATCTTATTTTTTCAGTTTGCTTGAAATTTTTCTAATTCTAATTGAATAGGTGTTACATAGAAATGGAGAATGATAAAAATTTCACATTGATGTTTACATTATTGCTTAAAAAACTTGACTTCTAAGATAAACATAATTGTTAAAAAATGGCAGTAAATATTCTTCTATCCATCTGGATTTAAAGACTTAAAAAATTATACTCTAAACGCTTCGTTTCATTTCAGATGATGATGGTCAACTTGCAAAAACAGTGTTGATTTCGGTTCTCTTTTCACCTGTTATTCAATAACATATCCAAGTGCAGGCTTAGAGTTCTATTTTGGATATCCAATTGGACAATTAAAGCCAATAAAACTGCTGTTATGTTTTTTTTTGTATTTTTTCCGTATTTGGATACTATTATGATAGTTTCTTGGCAGAAACATAAGTGATACTTTAGGTTTAATATTTTTTTTCTTTCCTGAACAAATGCTTTAAATAAAAATTAAGCCCTAAATAAAAAATAAATAAATAAACAGAAGCGACGCTCTTGCTGCCACATCAAATAAGAAATTTTGAGAATTCTCAGGTTTTGTCATTAAGTATCCTTTTTTCAGTCTTAACCTTAAAAAAAAAATCTAAATTTTAAATTATTTTTATCACTTAAAATTATTTTTCTGTTCCTTTTTTTATAACAGTTGGAAAGAATTTCGAGTAATCAGTGAAACTGAAATGGCTGCACCTTGGCACTCAGTTATTTCACAAATGTCATTTAAATTGCTTTTGAAAAAGTGCTTATACTAAGTTTCTCTTTTGCCTTTTATAATTTACATGAGGAGCTAGAATCATACTTAGAATATACTGTTCTTGGTAAATGCTTGCTTTTGACAGATGTTTAGTTTAGTTATGTAAACATTACGTTTTAAAACAAACTAGAACTATTTTGGGACTGTCAATATAATTTTGAACCACGGTCAGATGACGAGGATGGCACATGAACTGTCATCTCCTCTCCAAACTTCCACAACACACCAGCAACGGGCGTTTGTCCCGACGAAGTTAACGTGAACAAGACGCGCTTACAAAACGGTTCTTCGCTGGAAATGGGTCTCGAACTTGAAATTCTACTGTTCTGAAGCCAAGTTCTTAACATAGTGCCACCACGGCCCCGATTTTGGCAGATACACGCATGCCAGAAACAGCATTTGATACCTGATTTATTATTTAAATTTTGAATTATATATTCACTTTCGTTTCCATAGTCTGTTTATTTCACTCATTCAGTGTAAAAGCATTAAGTAATCTCAAACACATACTGAAACATTCTTTGAAAATATTTCAAATGTTCGATTCCGAGAAAAACCTTTCCTGAAATAGAAAACTGAGGAACACTGAAAAAAACTATTTTGCCTTAGCGTCTAAACTATGCATTACACAAACAAGAGATATTGTTTAAAGGCTAATAGATTCGATTAATTTCTTTACCAAATGACTCTATGGATTTTGTTCATTAAAAATAAAAGAGGACCTCTTGCAGGAAAACGGACGTGTCATTTTTTATGGAATCCGTTTGTAAATTTTTATTTCCTGAAAAATAATTGAAATTTTAATTTATTTAACTGTCACAGTAATCCTTCTTTGGAAGAAATGCTAAAAACAAATAAAAAAAAACATAAAAGGGAAATTTTAAACATTTGTAAACATACCATACACAATTTAAAATATTCATTCCTTACTGAGCAGCCTCGATTGCAATAATGGCTTTCATATCTCTTAAGCCATTAATATGGAATATATTAATATAAAAGTTTAACTTAATTATTTGGAAAGAATGAAAAAACAACAACACAAAGGAGTTTAATAGAAATTAAATTTTAAACCGAAATAGATTAAATTTATTTAATCCAGCTTCCAAAACAAAGCGCTTTAATATTACACGAAATTTAAATGATTTTATAAGACCAAATTTAATAGTAAAAAATTCAGAAAAGTTCCATACAAGATAAGTAAATCTTAGAAGTAAATTCCTTAAAATTTCAAATTCTAAGCTTCATGGTTCAGAGATTTTCTGATAAATTAGTCAGTAAATTGAATTTAATATTTATGTATGGACAACAGGCTAGAATAATAATATTAATCATTTCTGTCTTAGAAGATGTACATTCAACCAAATACAGGGTGGTAAAAAAAAAAAAAAAAAAAAAAAACTTCCCCTATATATGAAACCCTAGCGGCCTATCCGCTCAACCAATCGAACCAAAATTTCAGACATGGTTGTTTCAAGGTATGCGCTGGAGATTGTGATGATTCTAAACAACGCAGAGCTCACGGTTACGGTTACAGTGAGAGAATTTCGAAATTTTCGAATGGCAACACCCACTTTTTCCTTTCGCAAATTGATCAGCGTATTGAAAAACCACAAATGGCGTTGGAACGATTAGCGTGTGACGAAAATTGCCGCCGTAAAGCATATGCAAAGAACAACATTATAAAGGAATAATGACAACACAGGGGGGAAAGAGAAAAAAGTTTTTATTGGAATGGAAAGTTATAATTACAGGTTTTCAACGTGTTCATCTTCGCAGGCGACAACGCATTGCATTCAGGAGATTGTGGACAACAATGCCGAACGTAGCATGAAAGGAAGAATCTGCATAACTTTACGTGTTATCGCATCTTGCAATTCTGACACAGTTGCAGAATTCCATTATTCCTGAATTGCAGCAACGAAATGTCATTAAGGACATTGTATGGATGCAATATGGGGCTTCTCCACACGTCGCCCAATGTGTTCGACCACTGCTGCAACAACACTTTGGTGATAGTGTCATCTCTAGTAACTTTGCAGTTTCGTGGCCACCGCGATCCCCCGACTCATTCCTATGGATTTCTGGTTCTGGGGTTATCTGAAATCTAAGGTGTATACGCCTGGTCCACGAGATGTGTCAGAATTGCAAGATGTCATAATACGTGGATTTATGCGGATTCCTCTTTTCATGTTACGTTCGGCATTGTTGTCCACAATCTCCCCAATGCAATGCGTTGTCGCCTGCGAAGATGAACACGTTGAAAACCTGTAATTATAACTTTCCATTCCAATAAAAACTTTTTTTCTCTTTCCTCTCTGTATTGTCATTATTCCTTTATAATGCTGTTCTTTGCATATGCTTTACGGCGGCAATTTTCGTCACACGCTAATAGTCCCAACGCCATTTGTGGTTTTTCAATACGTTGATCAATTTTCGCAAGGAAAAAGTGGGTGTTGCCATTCGAAAATTTCAAAATTCTCTCCCTGTAACCGTAACCGTGAGCTCTGCGTTGTTTAGAATCATCACAATCTCCAGCGCATACCTTGAAACAACTATGTCTGAAATTTTGGTTCGATTGGTTGAGAGGATAGGCCGCTAGGGTTTCATATATAGGGGAAGTTCTTTTGGACCACCCTGTATATTGTCTAAATTCATATTTGATCTGATTGACGATTTTTTTTGTACAATTGTCTGTATAGAAATTATAATTACATCCTATCCTTAGATCAACTGGCTTCCCTGGGAATATTACTTAGCTTTAGAACAGACATCAAAGATATGTTTTTATAATAGTCTTACACTTATATCCTTTATCGTGAACATAAACCTTCTTAATGGAATTAGAGTCTCATGAAATCATCGTATAAGCATTTATCTAGATAACTGATCTTCAAACTGTATGCTATTTCTCTTAGTAAAGTTATTTCACTTTCTGTATTCTCTTGTAATATGCAGAGATAATAAACGTTTCCTTTTTTTATGAGATTCCGTCATTGGGAGAAAAATTACGCATTAAGCATTTGATGAAATTTTAAAATCTTATCACAACAATGGAAATTATGTATAAATGCTTTTTAAAGATTGTCAAAATTAATGGAAAATGGTTGATTTAAATGGCGCAAGAGACTGGTTAGACTATTCTGCTCCAAACATATGGTGAAAATGGTTGATGATAAAAATTACAGATGATGATAAAAATTACATGTATAGTGAGTATGTTGCGATTTTTGAATGGAAATAATAGTGTGAAAGAAATCAACACTTTGGATACTTGATGAGATGAGCATTGTTAAATTGTTATCTTTACTTTTATGAGAGATTTATCTTTATTTATTAGAGTTGAAAAACGTTTCAGAAATTTACCTTGAGTATTACTGAATTAATTGTGATGAGATATAAAAATAGATTCAGTGCCTTGTTTATCATTTTAAACAATTTTTTTGGTGAAAGAAATCAACACTTTGAATACTTGATGAGATGAGTATTGTTAAATTATTATCTTTACTTTTATGAGAGATTTATCTTTATTTATTAGAGTTGAAAAACGTTTCAGAAATTTACCTTGAGTATTACTGAATTAATTGTGATAAGATATAAAAATAGATTCAGTGCCTTGTTTATCATTTTAAACAATTTTTTTTTGGTGAAAGAAATCAACACTTTGAATACTTGATGAGATGAGTATTGTTAAATTATTATCTTTACTTTCATGAGAGATTTATCTTTATTTATTAGAGTTGAAAAACGTTTCAGAAATTTACCTTGAGTATTACTGAATTAATTGTGATAAGATATAAAAATAGATTCAGTGCCTTGTTTATCATTTTAAACAATTTTTTTTTGGTGAAAGAAATCAACACTTTGAATACTTGATGAGATGAGTATTGTTAAAATATTATCTTTACCAGCTAAATTTAATCAATTCTTTTATTAAAGTTGTACGCATTTTTCTTGATATAACTGCCTGAGTTTATATCATTATACTTGATTTTTTGAAAATCCCATTTATACGAATTTGGACTTAAACTAAACGAACCTAATTAGAATTTTTCTATTTCTTAATCGAGGAGAACATGCAATTGTTATCAGTTCTTCGTACTTGTGAAAAAAGAATATCAAATTAAATTAAATAGAATTTTCCTTTGACTTATAATGAAGACCAAAATATCAGCACCCTCTATGTTTCAAACAGTAACGTCCCGACTTCACGAAGTAGATCATGTATCGAAATTTCACACTACTTCCTCGAACACCTTTCCCAGATTTGTCGAAACACTTATAAGCACGCTACTTCCTAGAAAAGCCCGAAATAAAATTAATTTTGCTGCTCTTACTACCGCTTCTACTTACCTTCTTTTGCGTGGGAAAAATATTGTTTAAATAACAAATGAAAGAGAAGACGATATGCGGTTACTAATAAATTACCCCTTTTAGGGTATTGTTAGAAAGAAAGGGGTATATCATCTTGTTTTTATTGTAAAGAATTGTTTTGCAGTTGGGTTGCGAAGGTAAAGTCATTAGTGGCGCCAGTGGTGGGAAGTGAATACTTTGTAATAATCATTATTTCTTTGAATTACTTTTCGCATTCGTTGATCTATAGCTACGTAAATTACCTATCATTTTATTATAATTCATTTTTCAATAGACGTACTTAATCTGAGAATTAAAATCAAGTTTAGTTTAGTTGTATTAACATCCCGTTTTAAAGCAACACTAGGACTATTTTGGGACGGAACTCGTAATTTTGAACCGTGATCAGACGACCAGGGCAATATCTGAGCTGGTACTCTCTCTCCAAATTTCAACACCACACCAACGGAATTAACGTGCACCAAATCTGCCTACACGACGGTTCTTTGGAATCGGATCGAAACTTGAAATCCTCCAGTTTCGAAGCCGAGATCTTACCACCGCGGCCGAATTAAGGTCAAAATGAATTCTCTTTTGCAAATGAGATCTTCCAAATTTAGCATAAGATGCGATATTTGAGATATTTGTAATAAACTAATTTATGGCTGGTGTGATTAAGTAGTTGTTGACTATTTTCTTGATCTTGTATCTTTTCTTTTATTTTTCCATTCTAATTCTTTCAGAATGAATCGTTGAAGAATTCTTTATTTCGTTTATGATATCTAAGTTATTAATTTTTAAACAGCATTTCTTTTGAAAAGGCGAATATACTAGTCTTTAAAACTGGAAAATTGGAGACAGAGCGTTATAAGTTACTTCAAATCCTTGTTAAATTGGTTTGATAAAACATATGGGATATTTCATGACATTAAATTTTTTGTTGAAAAAAAAAATTACTGTTGAAACTGAAATTTTACTAAAGAAAACTGTTAGAAAGTGTACTTCGGAAAAATTAGGAAAGGACAGCAAGACAAATTCAGAGCCAAATGCATCATTTATTATTATTGTGAATGTATTCTCTTCAAATTACTTCGATACCATGATCAAAAACCAAAGCACATGTTTTCATTTACTTTATAGTCTCTAAGGCAGTGGTTCTTAACCTTTTTAAGCCGCGTCCAAAATTTGAGAAATATGTTCCTGTCGCGACCCAAAAAAATGTCAACATTTTTTCATTGCTTTATTTTAGATCATATTTTTAAAAAATCTTCAATCCTACGATGATGATTTTTTTTTAACTTACAAATTTTTTATTTTATTTCTTTAATAATAAAGATAAACAAAAGTACTTTTCGATCCAAGGAAAATTTAATTAATAATCAAGTGTTTTTAATAATTTTTATTGACCAAATTAAAATATATTTATAACTTTCTGAAAATAATTGACATTTTAACTTATTCCGAAAAAAAGAGAAATATCAATACATATGTTAAGTCTTTTAAATTTTAAATGCAAGTCATACAGTTTTAATGAAAACTTTGTGCTTGAATACATTTTGAAAGATCTTCACACCTCGGTTGAATGCTTGTCAAGCAGCACCTTATATCTATTTCAGGATTTAACTTGTTCCAGTAATTGTTTTTGATTACACACAGAGCCGAAAAACCAGCCTCACACATATATGTTGTTGCAAAGGGCAATAATACTTTTAGGGCTTCTTTAACAATTATTGGCTTTTCGGTTTTTAATTTTAACCAGAAAGCACATAAAGATTCAGTGTTTTTGTAGAAAATTGTATCGAAGTGCTTGGTCACTTTGTATTTCTATTAATTGTTCTTGAAATTGATTAATATTAACAAATTCCTCATGCAAATCACTTACATCAAATCTTGTTAATCACATTCATTTTCTATTGTTGATATTTATTCAACATAACAACAACATTTATTCAACATTCAGTCATTTCTAAAATGTTTGAAATTTGGTGTATTACTAACTTTTTTGGTTAGCGCGACCCAAGAAATATGCTTCGCGACCCAATTTAGGGTCGCGACCCATAGGTTAAGAACCGCTGCTCTAAGGTGATTGGAATAAACGAGGGTAATTTTTAAGTTTCCTGTGATTGAACTGATTATGCACTCGTATAAAATATAGACCTGTCTTCCATTATATGCGATTTTTCTAAGTGGAAAAAAATGACAATTAATGTGAAATTCATTCCCAATTACACCAACTGATTTCATAATTGGGAAACAGCACAAGACATTTCAGTCAAGAATCGATTCGTAATTTATAAAATTATCTGTTCTTAAAAAAATCGATTCAAATATTATTTAAACTTAAATGACTGAATAAATAGTGAATTAAATCCAGATTCCTTTGGGAGATATTCATTATCAAAATGCAAACTTTATAAAGTATCATTTAATACCTTTTCTGAATTAATTAACTTATTATTAATGTTATAAATATATAATAGCAAACTTAAGATTATATACGAGTGTCAATGTATATAAAGTTTTAAAAGCAGCATATTGTAGTTTAAAAAACAACCCTATCTATCTTAATTTTTCAAATTTTAAACAGAAAAAAATATAATTTTCTCAACCAATAAAAAGTAGCTCTGATTTTTTTGTTTTTGCATTTGATATGAAAAGGGCGAGTTCGCAAATTGTACAGACTAAGTCTACGGCAAAGGATACCGACGTGCTCTGATTGGTTTAAGCCTTGGCATCTTTTTGGCAATGTTTTGCACTCATAATAGTGTAGTTTTCGCTTATTTGGCTGAAACCTTGTACCTTTCATTAGTTTTATAGAAGATACGAGTGAATATCAACACGATCTAATTTTTATTAATATAATTGTTTTTTCTAAATATTACTAGTAATACTACTAATACTAATTAATAATCATAATAATAAATATCACTAATAATACAAGTAATACAAGTAACTAATGTTGTTTATGCACAGAAGTATAAAAACTATATGAAAGTAATTACTCAGCATACGATGCAGCATTGAAATAATTCTTATTTTTCTATGATTTTCGTACCTTTATTAGATAATTTATGCAGTCATTGAAACTTGTTGCTGAACGTTTGTTACTTTCCCATCAACTACATATGGGGAGATAATTATTTAATACCCAAAACGTATAAATATGTAAGCTTGAACGGAATAATTTGATTTCGTAGCTAATTTTTTTAGTTGTATCAAAATAATATTAGGAAGAAACACATACAAAAAATATTTTTAATAAATTGTAATTTTTATATTTCCTGAATTTAGGTTTTAGGATTTGATCCTTTCTGCTGTATATGTGTTCCAGATTAATATTACATGTAAACCGTAAAAAATAGGGGGCGGGATAAATTCACAAATTTTATTTATTTTTAAAAAAATATATTTCGGTATGGCCTCTTTTTGGCAAAACATTGCCAAAAATATGCCAAGGCATAAACCAATCAGAGCACGTCGGTATCCTTTGCCATAGACTTAGTCTACAATTTGCAAACTCGCATGAAAAGGAAGCTATATGCTCAAGTTTGATAGAAAAAAACAAACCTCAAAAACATTGGTAAATAATTGCAAAAAAAAAAAAAAAAATCAATTTAAAAAAAAAACGAAAACTGAGATAGATTATTGATTGTTAATAAACATAGTATTTTTCCTTTTATTTGAGAAACTTTTTTAATGCTTAATTTAATTGATTAGATTTATGACAAATAAAATAGTTGGCATGACTCCATTTGCATTTATATCAGATACATAAAATGCCATGAAAAACAATTGAAATATGTATGCAAAATGATTTCCAGAAAATTCTACAAAGTTTAATCACATAATACCAATATTATCAAAAATAGGATACCAGATTATGTGTTCGACAGCTGCTATGGGATAACAACCTTAACCGATATAGCCCTCACTGTTTATATTCAAGTTTATGTGTTCAAACCAGTTGGAGTGGGCCTTAAAACCCATCTTGCATACTCTTAAATAAATTTGTCATGCCAGAGCATGCCTTGGATGGCATCGACGTGCAATATTAACGAAATATTAATTTTTGGCGTGAATTCAACATTTTTACTGAATCTGTGGTGACGCTTTATAAGCCAGACAACAGCTACGAGACATGAGAAATTTCTTTTGTCTAGTGGTCTTGTTACTCGGCTACGAACCCAAAGGTTGCGAGTTCGATCCTCGCCTATCGCCAATCGCAACATTGGTGACCCGATGACGAAAATACACAACCTTCATACAACTGTTGTGGCGCCCTCTACCAGAGATAAATAAAAAATCAAAAGCTGATAAATAATCAGCCAATAAAAAATGGAAAAAAAATGAAGCTGATAAACAATCGGCCAATAAATAAAATGAGGCTGATAAATAATCGGCCAGTAAGAGGAAAAAAAAATGCAGCTCATAAATAATCAGCTAATTAAAAAAAAATGGATAAGGCGCAACAACCAATATATCACCACTAATAACAGCAAAAACAGGACAAAAAAAAATCGTTCGTCTCACCTCCGACGAACTGAAGGAGGAGTAATGTGGTGACGCTTTATAAGTCAGATAACAGCTACGAGACATGAGAAATTTCTTTTGTCTAGTGGTCTTGTTACTCGGCTACGAACCCGAAGGTTGCGAGTTCGATCCTCGCCTATCGCCAACAGCAACAAATCTATCGTGTGATCCTTGGCAAATGTTTTGGCGATCAATCCCTGATATACGGTTTATAGTATTTGAACATTGAATTTGTGCTATAGACATGTTTTTCACAACAATTGATACAAAGATTTGACCCAAAGTTGCACTTGTAGTCACAAAATCCTATACAAATAAAAAAGTCATTTCGATTTTGAATTATTGCGTTAACATGTTTTTGAAAGTAAAGACCAACAGACAGTCAACACTTTTTTAGTTTTATCTGAAACTTTGGTGGGTGTCTACACTATAGATGTTAAATATGTGTACCAAATTTCATCTACATGGCTTTCTTCGTTTTGTAGTTTTCGTGTTAACTTATATTCGAACAGCCGGATAGACAGACTTCATCTGAACAGATTTTACACAAATTTTGACAGAAATCTGCAAATCTGTTGTAAAGTCTGTATATCAAATTTCATCCAATATACTCAAAGAATCTGAATTATCTTTGTCACCGACAAACAGACGGCCATTTTCAACAAATGGGCTTTTCGAATTCAGGGTAGTTAAAACTTGGTCAAATCTCAAATTTTTTGATACTATACTTTCTGTTTACTACGTATACGAAAAAGTAAAAAGCAATATAATATAATGTTTTAACGAACGAAAGAAGGGTAAAATATAAAATTCTAATCACGCCTTAGCAAAATCAGACGATTTCGAATATAAGGTGCTTTTGTGTCTATTTTTTGCCAAATATATTTCTTCAATTTAGTCCTAAAAAGTTATAAAAAAGTTGATTTTTATTGCATTCAATAATAGACACACATTCAAAATATTCATTTTTACACTGGATATTATATAGCTTGAAGAACATTTAAATGAAATAAACGAAAATAGTTTGAACGAACAGTGAAAAAATATAAACAGTGAAAGGAAGAATTCACAAGTAATTTATGCAGCACCATAAGTTTAATATGTGTTAACTTATCGGAGAAGCGGGGGGGGGGTGATGCTTACCCACAGAAATTTAAAATCAATATTAAAAAAATTAAAGAAACAAAACCCCGGCTGAAACACATCGCCCAAATCTAAACTCTTAAACCCATGATGCATTCGCTCAAATTTCCCAGTTTGCGCATAATTTTTCTATTCAGCCAACACATTAAATTGCTATCAAACACGTGCTCTACAAATCCCTGCTTTAGCGAAGAAAAAAAAGTTTAATCGTAATCGCGAAGGGGTAAAATAAGGAAGGAGAATTGCAAAAACTTGAATGCAGAAAGCTGAAAAGGGAATAATGAAAAACCTCAGAAATCTCCCACCATCATTTATTTATAAAGGCACCTAAGCGGAAACAAACAAATGCGAAAATAAAAAATTCCGATTTTTAACGCAGCGAACTACATTTGGATCAAAAACGCTGTAAGTCGTGCAGCTGGTGACAGTATTTTGAAATTCAATAAGAAGGTAGTTTTTTTTTCTTTTATTCTTGTATATAAAAGTAGAGCACAATTTTTTTCTGCACCCATAGTTGTATGTACATTTTGTTTTTAAAAAAATTCCTTCTTACAGAATTATGGCTGTCTTACTAATAACGGAGAATCGTGTTTTGCATTCCTTGGAAAGTAGACTCTGTTACTTTTTTAACTGCCAAGTAACATGTGATGTTCAACGCAAAGGAAATCAAGATATATTAATGCGTCAAAAACCTGTGACAGATTTTTCACTTCTCGGGCTTTACAATTCTTTTTGTTTGCCAAAAGAAGAAAAATGTTTGCTATCCATATTCTCATGAGATGAAAAATCTTGTATAAAAATCTTTAATAGAAGCATTGAAGAAGTATAAAATTTTTTTTTCTTTTTAGAGAATATCAAATACTGCATATTCGAATTGAATGAGCAACAGTATAAGAATAGACTTTTGTATAAAAAATAGACTTTTTTAAAGGAATAAAAAAATGTATTCATATGTTCTAACTCTTTAGAAATAAATAATTTTTAACTTGGAATCAGAGAAAGATTTCATTTTTTATAAACAAGTTAATCTCATCATAAATTTGATCTTAGAATACTTTGAAATGATATGATAATTGAACGTTTTTGTTCTTTTAAAGAAAAATACTCTAAACAAAAGAATGTACAAAAAAATAGAAAAAAAAATTAAAAGATTTGTAACAGATAAGACTCTGAAATCTCTTTCTGTGAGCCAGGTTATGAATTACGAATGAATTCTATGGAAAAGACTTTAATTCTAAGCTCTATACATTGTTTTTATTTTTCTGCAGCAAAAGCTAGAATACAAACGATATCTATTTTAAGGCTTTGGGGTTTACTTGGGAATTTTTAGATTAACGCCAAGATCGCCAAACTTCATTATTCCTCACATGATAAAATTTTGCCAATATAATTTACATTATCTGGTTTATTTGGTAATTTTCAGATGATTGCGCCAAGAACAAAGAATGGATTAACTTGGCGATTTTTAGATAAAAATGTTAAGAATACCAAGATAATGGATTAACTTGGCGATTTTTAGATAAAAATGTTAAGAATACCAAGATAATGGATTAACTGAGCAATTTTCTGATTATATGAAATTCGCCAAGTTGACGGAGGTTTTAATTTTTTGGCGGTTTATCGGAGGGACTATGAAATTGAACAAGAGCTTGGAAGAACTGTATAAAATCTAGTCATTTTCCCCGGAACCATTGAGGATTTTAGTTTATCTACTAATTCCTATGATTACGCTGAAATTGAAGCTGGTCAATACTCAAAAATATGCAAATGTTGCTATTTTTTGTATCTTGTATCTGTATAGCAAGTAAATTCAGAAATACGGAAATATTGCTACTTTATTCTTTTTATTATTTGTATAATGTAGAATTGTTAGTTTTATATTTAATTTGAGAATTTAAAGAATCAAAAGTAAGAAATGGTAGATGTTTGGTGACAATTATTTTGGGATTATATAGATTTTTTTCACTTATAGAAAAACGCTCAATATTCTTTGGAATTTTTCTCAAAATAAGACCTTGCATTTTGCTTCAACTGAGAACGCTAATTCCAAGCCGGACTTAAATACAATATAACATTTTGATTCTTGCAAAATGAAGATAAAGCTTCATCACTTTCTATATACCAAATTATGATTTCGAAATAGACTAAATAGATTATGAAGATATCGACATGGTCCTATCAGAAATTCTGAAAAATTAATTGAATGAAATTCTACAAACCACATATGTGGCAGAAATAAAGAAAACAAATTCTTATTCATTTTGAAAAGCCAGAAATGAAATTAATTTTAATTCTTCGTAACCTAGAAGTTGCCAGGAAACTCTGTTTAAAATAAAATGAAAAAGATTATTTTCAGATTTTAATAAATTGTTTCCTCGCTCAGTGAATATTAGCTAAAAGGAAAGCTTCATTGTGTTTCACGGCAGAGAGCCACTTTATGATCAGGCTGCAAAAGGTAATTTGAACATTGGATGAAAGAGAGAGAAGCGATCGTTGAGTTAATAAACCCAATTTGTTTGAATGCTTATTAGTGTTTATTATTTTATTTTCTGGATTTTGCATTTTGAAACAACGGAATATCTTTATTTTTATTTAATACTACACGACTCTGATGATTAGTTGGTTTGTTGGAAATATTGGTTACTGGAAATATTGGAAATTTTAAGTAAATCGTTTAGATATAACCTCATGCTCATGATTTAGCTAAACAGTTGAACATTAAGGCGATGCTATTTTAATCGCTTTTCTTAAGTTTTGCTTATTGTGTGCATGGACTTTTCTAATGGAGTCAAGTCCCATGAGATCATAATGTTATTAAAAATGTAAATGTCCGATTATCTATTTTAATATTGCAGTTTCCTTTTTTTAAGCACACGGACATTAGATATGATTTCTCGTCTTTAGCTTTCAACAATGGAAGAAAGTCATGCGATTAAATATTTAAAGAAATAATGTAATATAGTGTTGGAAATTATGCTAAAATGGTATAATTAAAAAGACAATTTTTAACATTTTTAATTAGTGTGAATTTATTTTTTTCAATAATATATCTGAAAGTTATCAATTATTGGCGGTAAAAATGACAAAATTCGGCTTAATTTTTAATGAATTAAAATTTCAAAATATCATTCTAAGGTGCACATTCCTACACTCCAAGTTATATATTTGTCAAATTTGTAGATTTAAGGCTGACTCATACACACAAGCACACCCAAATCTTTGTCGAAATTTGTCAATACGATTCTGATTGCCTATGTAATATGAATGTTAAAACTGTTATTTGAAAATGATCTGGTTTCCACTTTGTGTGGGAGTTGGAACAAAGATCGTATGTTATCAAGCAAATATTTAAATTATAAGGACTATTTTTTAAAAATTTTCATTTGGTTTGAAACTTGGAATTTAATTGAAAAATGGCAAACTATATTAAAGAAAAGGGTAAAATACTTATATTTTATATGTATGAATACAGATGAAAAGAATTAAAGTTGTTGAAATTCAATTATGCCAATATTTAAATAATTAATTTGTCGTATATTTTAAATTTCAAATTATATAGTTAAATGTTTTTTTTTTATTTTTTCTTAAACAAAGATTAGAAATTATTCGAATCAACAAATAGTAAAAATACAAAAAAAAAAAAAAATAATTAAAAAGTTGAAATTTTATAAATGGTCTTTACACAAATTCATAGATTTCTATTGACATTCGTGTAAATCTGTCTTTCTGATCCTCTGCTTAAATATTAAAGCATTTACTTAAAATTAGGAGAAACAAAAGAGTGCCTCCACAATGTTTGCAATAATAAAAAAGGAAAAGAGATTTAGGACAAAAAAGTGGAAAATGATTAAAATAAAACCATCCCAATTTTCATTACTTAAGTAAAAGTGTCTTTTCAGAAATGAGTTTTCTCGAATTTATTCTAAACTGCTGCTGCACTATTTAGTTAAGTAAATCATTGGATATTTTATTTGGAGAAAAATTAGCGGTTTCAATCAAGTGCGAGTAACATGCATGTTTTTATATTCTGCAAATTCGATACCATAAATAGAATTTAAAAAAAATGGAGAATGATGGACCATTATTTAGTAAAAAGAAAAAAAAAAAAAAAGAAGAATACAAGTAATAAAAAAAGCGTATAGTGTCGCACCTGCTATTTGGGGAAATTTATCGTGAATTTATATATAAAACAATTAATATAATTTTTTTTAAAGCCAGTTCCTACTTTCGCAAGAATTGAACTCGCATTCTTCACCTTCACGTGAAAAATGCCGAAATCCTTGTATTTTACTGATTGAGCTACTGCCC
Organism: Argiope bruennichi; assembly: GCF_947563725.1. Taxonomy (NCBI): domain Eukaryota; kingdom Metazoa; phylum Arthropoda; class Arachnida; order Araneae; family Araneidae; genus Argiope; species Argiope bruennichi. Next base: position 17,581,458 of record NC_079152.1, on the reverse strand, counting down.
GCAGGGTTCAAACGTCATCACAAACTGCTAAAACTTTATTTAAAGTATTAAAAATTAATTAAATTTAATATTTGAAGAAACTGTATTAACATCAAGTGTCATCCACTACAAGTTAAAAAATGTATTTGAACTTGAGTGGATAAATAAAAAGTATTGTATTAACGATTGAAAATTTGAACAAGATATATAAATATATATAGGGAGAGTGTGAACTAATAGTATGAATTAAAACACAGATAAAGGAAACAAAAACAACAAAAATTCAAAAGCAGTCTAAAAAAATTGCTTTAATTATATGTTTCTAAAGCGGTGCATATTTGAATAAATCTTCCATATCCATATGGTTTTATCTTACAAAGTTACGAAGTGGCTATGAAAAAGGTTTGTTTCGTGTTTTGAAATATCTGCACTTGAAAGAATGTAAGAAATCTTACAACAGTCAGAAAAACAAAACAAAACGCGATAGCTTGCATAAAAACATAAATCCTAACCATCACCTATTAGGATGTCTCATAATTTTCCATTTTTACTTTTCATATATGCAGTTTAGAGGAAATACAATAAACGTCAAAAAAGTCGAAATATAAATTTTGAGGAATCTCCACGTTTTAGATCTTCCTGAGTTCGAAAAATACATTTTTTTGGGAAATGTCCTTCCGTCTATGACAAATATAACTGAAAAACTCGTTAATCTAGACGATTGAAATTTGGTATACGGTTTTTATACCAAATATGTAGATTTCTATCAAATTTTGAGTAAAATCCACTCAGAGGAAGTCTGTCTGTCCAACTGTTCAAATATAATTTAACACAATAATTTCAAAATGATGAGAGGTAAATAGATAAAATTTAATACGCAGAATTAACATCAATAGACAATTAACAAATTTTGAGATAAATCCAACAAATGGTTGATGGTATGTACTTAGAAACATGTATACGCGATAGCTCAAAAACTTATTGCCTTGATTATATAAATTTGGTATGCGATTTGTGCTTACAAATGAAGTTTTGTGTCAAATTTTAGTTCAGTTGTTTTGGAAAAACAAGTCTGTAACGCAAGTTCGATTTTCGGATATTGTTAACCACATGCGAAGGATAAATCGCCAAATAACTCGCCAAGGATCACACGATAGATTCAGTAAAATTGATAAATTCAAGCCAAAGGTTAATATTGCGTATCTGTTGTACGCTCTTATTATGCAAAGTATTCCCTTAATAATATCTTTATCAGAGTGTATGCGAGAAAGTTTTGGGAGACCAGTCAAGCTGGTTTATAAGAAATGAATACATGAGACTGTTGCTGAAAGTTAACTCATTGCGTTATATACTAAACGTTCTTCTCTGTCATCTCTCTGGAAGTATTATTATTCGTTTCTAAAACTGTTAGGAATTACTTGCAAAATATTGCTACAGATATGTTTTCATATCATTTACGGATTGTAACCATTTATCACTAAGAAAACTTTTTAATGTCAGCAACAAGTAATAATCTAATCAAGTAAGTTCTGCGGAGCATGGAGCATGTGTCAGAATGTCACAATCCAATATTAACATCTTTTCTTTTTGTTACAACCAATGGGACATGATGTTTTACATTGTTATAATGAAAAATGAAACTTTGTCTGTTCTTCAATTCTGGCCTTTTTTCTATTTTGAAAACCACTTTTCTATTTTTCTATTCAATTTATCTAGCTGATAGCAGTATTTGGTAGAATTGATGATGTCAAATTGAAGAAGGAGTTGTTCACCACAGTCTTCATCTTTTCAGAGCCACCAAATGGACAAATGAACTTTTTTCGGACAATGTGCTTTGAAGTTTGCGAATTTTGAAAGTCTAGTGTCTTCAGGAAAAGTATATTTGACACAAAATGCAAGTTTTGTTTCCAGAGGCAAGTCTCTCAATGAAAGGATGTCTTTCAAGTTGTTGAAGAAGCAAATTGTAAGCAGAGACGCGTTACATAAGGCCAGTCTTTATTAACAGATATGCAGCCGATACTTCATGTTGGTTGACATATCTCATTTTAATAAGATGATTATGTTCAGTAATTCTGAGAATGTTAGGGGTATCCACTTGGTCTTTTGGCGGTCCACTTGGCGAACTTTCTGCCAACAGGGCCTTGTAATAAAGGAGCTTTCTTTGGATGACGTGTAGGCTTTGCGAATTTTAAAGTTCTATTGATACAAAATGCAAGTTTCATCTCCAGTGACAAGCTTCTTTAAGAAAGGACCTCTTTCATATACCAGGAGAAGCAAATTGCAGGTAGAGATGCTTTACATAGTCTCTGTCTCTGTCTCTATGTATGAAAACCTAGACTTTATGGTGATTGACAAGTCCCATTTTAACCAGGTGATTTGTTCTGTTGTCCTGGGAATGTTAGAGACATCCACTGCATGGTGAATTTTCTGACAGCATGGTCTTATTAATATTCGTATCCGTCATTTCTGGGCGGTCGATTCGAGTTCTTCATCGTTTAAGTCAAAATTGAGAGCTCTAACTCTCTTTAGTCATTGCAGATGTCTCGTAGCAGTTGTGGCATTAATTCCATAAACGGTACAAATCTCATATGCAGTTTAGCCTTTATACTATTACCTATTTTATCCTTTGCTCTGTTGCCTTTTACTAATTATTCTTTACGATGATATCTTTTACCCGTTATACTTTATATTGTTACATTTCACTCAACGTCCTTTACACTGTTACGATTTACTCAATATCCTCTACGTTGTTATCTTTCAGTAATTATCCTTTACATTGTTACCTTTTAATCATCCTTTACACTGTTGCCTATTACTCGTTATACTTTATACTGTTACATTTTTCTGAACATCCTTTACATTGCTTCCTTTTATACAAGATCCTTTACATTGTTACTTTTTTTTAAAAAAAAAATATAGAAGTATAATATGGTGCAAACATTTTTTTTTGCCCATCCATATGGAATGGCCCTGGCGTCCTGGCATAGGGGTAGCGAATCTTCCTCGTGATCTAGGCGCCCCGGATTCGAGTCCCGGTTCGGGCATGGTTGTTCTTCATCTGTGCTCTATCTGTGAAGTGTGTGAATGTGCTCCCCCTGTAAAAAGGGGTTGTGCAAGCGAATGTGTGAGTTTCATCTTCATATGAGCTAGAAGTCAGACTTCTGCCCTCGGGTACTCAGGAGTCTTTACCCTCAGAAGCTACTGCACCCCCTTTCTGTGGTAAAGCGGACATGACATCATCATCATCATATGGAATGGTGTAGAAAAAGATTTTAAAAGAGATTATATCACCCCAAAATGCACTTTAAACTAGCTCTAGAACGGCTGAAAGCAAATCAATAACTGGAAAATAGATATATTTACATGTTTATAAAAACGTGTCTACTTAAAATCAAATGTAGAACGAAAAAAAAAATATTGCATCTCTATCATCGATAACGAATATAACAAACACAAAATAATAATAAATAAACAAACACAAAAGTAATAAAAAATTTAAATTTTGAATATGGATAAATGTATTTTGTTAAAAAAAGGTTTTAAGTTTTATAGGCAGTGATAACGTTTTGAAAATCAATTTTTCTTGAGAAAATATTTATTTTATTTTTCTGTTTCAATATAAATATATAATCCCTTTTTATGTCTGGAGCCATATAAGGGGAGTTGTATTTTTAAGAAATTCCTCCAGTTATGGAATTGAACTATTTATTCTAAGGAGGGAAATCATTATAACATATTCTTATGGTTTTCCATTCTGCTAAATTTTAACAAAACCTTACCTATAAAAGTGGAAGTACTAAAATGCATATATTCATATATACGAGAAGATGTCACGGATAATTCATTTGGGTTGCTCTCCGATTCTATTTATTATTTAAAGGATAAGATATCACTCACCACGTTTCAAATTAATATGAAAATCTTGTATGGATATTTTTAGGAGGCAAACAGACAATATATGTAATATATATTTTGAACAAAAGTTTTTTTGAAAAAAAATTTAAATAATTGAGCTGTACTCTGATGTTTAATTCTCATGGGGCTTGAGATGTTCTATTCCGATACCAGGGAAGAATTTGTCATTAAAAATGTATCATCCTTCCTTTTTGAATTCTGTCATAAATTGTTTTAAAATTGAGAAACGATGGCAGTTTCTTTCTTCTAAAAGTATTTAAAAAAATAAAATACTTAATAAGAGAAAGGAATGATGGTATTGTAGGTAACAGAAAAATTTGTGCCTCTCATTTTATCATGAAAGGCCTCATATTATTTTTTAAAATTTTACAAGTTTTTTAAGTCATTATTAATTCAAAACCTTTCTTTAGAATATCGATATTTTGATATTGTTCTCTTAGATTATTTTTGTGGATACTGAAAAAAACAAAACATTTCATGGAGAAAAACTAAGTGGCAACTCTTTTGTGCTTTGCTTCATAAACATTTATTAATTCGTACATTTCAAATAGCGTAATTATTGTACAGTTTGTCAAAAGTAACAACCATCATTAATAAACAAATATAGATTGACATGAAATCCAATTAAATATTTTAAAAAGAAAGAGTGAAAGTATTACATAAGAGACATTTCATGTAATAAAGATGCTCTGATTACATGCTTGCAAATATTATATTCATTAGGAACTTTTTTTAAACAATTATACTTAATTTTGCAAATCACATTTATATATATATATATATATATATATATATTTAAAATTTTGTTGAAGTTGATAAAAATTGCAAGAAGCTAAATAATTGGAAAAATATATTTTTGAATATCATCATGGTATAAGAGTTGTATTCATAAGGCGAGTTTTTTTTTAATGTTATTATCTTGTAACATCGAAATTTTGCGTCATTCTTATTTAACTAACAACATAGCTAAAATTGCCCCTAGGCTCACATTTGTGCTCCCCAAAGTACAAAGATCCACCAGATCTGCTTTCTCTGAATTAAACAGTCTTTCCGAAACACCCATTACATTCCATTTTATTATTTTAGTATAACATAACACATTAGTCCTAATTAGTTCTCAATTACTTAATAGTCTAATAAATATTAGATATAGATACTCCTAATTAGAGTTAGAAATGAAAGACTGTAAATGCTACTACTTTTTTATGTTCTTTGGGAATGGGATATTGAATTTTAAATTTCTTAATTATTTCTTGAGAAATTTAGATAAATCTCTCTAAGTTAATCTATTAGATTTATAGTGAAACATATTCAACATTCTTTATGAATATCTTGTTCTAATTACTATTAAGTACTTTTTTGTCCTATAAAGTTTCCTTAGATATTTTCTAATTTATGATACATAACATATTTTATATTTAAATATGTAATGATATTCCTTAATTTAATTTATATTTTAATAAATTTCCTATTTTTTAAATTAAATTAGTCCATGTTACTTTATTTTAAGATTTTCAATTATTTCTTAATCCACTTCTTTATTTAATTATTTCCAACACGCCTTCTAAAAAAATTGCTAAAGCTTTAATTTAATTTGATTAAGTGTTTTGGAGTTATTTTTGCCAAATGCAGCCACACATACCGACGGACATTTAAAAAAAAATGTGTTTTTCAAATTCAGAGAGATCTAAAGCTTGGAGATTCGTTAAAATGGAATGTGAATGTGACGATTACAATCACTAAAGACAATAACCCATGATTAGTCACATCATTTTCCAAATAGTAAAACAAGCCATAACAATAGGACGATAAACAGTTGTTAGATCTGTGGTGAAGCTTATAAGCCAGTTAACAGCTACGCTACCCGAGCAATTGCTTTTGTATTGTGGTCATGTTACTGGGCTGCGAACCACTAGGTCCCCGGTTATATCCTCGCCCATTCCAATCCACCACATTGGTGACCTCGGACGATGAACCTTCAACCTTCGTACAGCTGTTGTGGCGTCATCTACCGACAGCAAACAAAGTCGTCAGATTCACTTGACGCAGCAACCCAAAGTCGTCAAACTCACTTGACGCAACAACAGAATCAACAAGCAAATACTCACCCACACACGCTCGCCATAACGCTTGGCGCTACTGAAATGGATACAGGCGCATTAGTATCAACAGCTAATATATCACCACTCAACAGCCATATCGTTCGAATCACTGGAGGGAGAGTCTGTGGTGAAAGTTTATAAGCCAGTTAACAGCTACGTCACTCGAGCAATTGCTTTTGTATTGTGGTCTTGTTACTGGGCTGAGAACCACAAGGTCCCAGGTTCTATCCTCGCTCATTCCAATCCGCCATAGATCCCACACGTGCAGATTGGCTATATGCTTACACTTCATTAAAGTCACAATTTCTATGTGTTCACGGTTTACAGCATGTCGTTTTTTCACCTGGTCAAGTACCAAGCTACATGGTTCTTTCAAACCGTTTTGTTATGTCATGTAGAATGATGCGTGTCACTGCTCCATGGCGTATCTACTGAAACTGCCGAAATTCCCTTAACGCAGCGTGGACTTTCTCTAAATTTTAGCCAAAATTTTTTGTCTGGGTTTGTCTTTTAGCCTCAGCATGATGTAACAGCAAACTGAATGCAGACTTTTGTGCATTGCTTGTCTTACATTTTTATCAGGACTGTCTTTTGAATATGTTACTGTTTATGCAAGTGTTTTTTGTGTTAAAGTTCTACTTATCGGTAAAAATCATCTTATAGTTTTTCATTTCTTAAATCTAGGGAGCGAAATATTTTTTTTAAGCAATTATATTGTTACGAAATTTTAGGGGTTCGTTTGGATAGTGGGAGTTATATGGTGTGGAGAACACTCAATCAGCAGGCGGCAGTAGAAAAAGAAACAACGACGTTTATTTACAAGAAGACACACAGAACAGCACAAAGACGACAACTATATACAGCACAGAAGACGATTATCTTCAGCCGAGACTTGCAGCATACAAAAAGGATCTACTGCAAACAGTTGCGCAAGCTTAGTTCAGCACTAGCTTGACTCCGTCGCTGCTCCGCTTATCCCTTTAAGACCAGTTCTTCACCGTCGCTTCCGACTACTCTTCACCGTCGATCCCGACTACTCTCGACTGTCGCTTCCGACTACGACTACTCTGGAAGCTGCGGCTGCCTCCTTTTATAGGTCTCAGGAGGCGGGGCTAGAAGCCTCTCAACCAATCAGGAACGTTCGCGGCGTATCTCGGTTCCTAATGGACGGATCGGGAAAATTCTCAATGTTTCGGGTATAATCTATTTTGGCGCCAAGTCGCCAAATGGTCGCCAAGTTTGTAGCCAAGCTGTGGATTCTCCTATGGAACCAACTATGCTGGGAAGCCGCATCACAGATTCGTAACAGTATGCTATTTGGTTTCAGACGCTGAAGTTCTGTGGTATTGGTACACAAACCTGCGAATCTCTTGATCAAGTCGGAATATACACACATAATCTGTTGAGTTGACTGTCCATATTCCATATCATTATGATCCGTGCAACAATCTGCAACGCTATTATGTGTGCCAATTTTTTATTAAATAACTCTCGAACGAAGGGTTTCAAGTATCTGTGATTCAAAACTCAAATCCTTCTGGCCAACATTAAGCTCTTTACTGTCTTCTAAATGGAAAGTTTTATTTTATCAACCTTGTATATCAAAGAACTAAGCAATATAATAATTATCTTTTCCTCCGTTCGTTTTTACACATTTTTATTTGACTAGACATGTCTCTAGGTTGCAAAGACAGAAATTTTAATCTTTATTAAAAAAAAAATATTTTTGATGAGACTGAGGTTTGAAATTTAGAAAGAATGTCTTTCTCGAATACGATGAATATTTAAAAACTGAACAGTAATTGAAACTTTTAATTAAAATTTTTCACATATATATGGCGCCATCTGGTATTAAATGTGAGAAAGATTAGGCATCTAGATAAAATAATATTTTGAATAATAAATTTTAAATTAAATATTAAAATTGAAAAACAGTTACGATGAAGAAAGCTAATTTTTTATTTATAAAAGTAAGTTATAAAATTCTGATTTTTTAAAAATTTAATATTTTAAATTATTGTGCAAGTTTTTTTCAACTCATAAATCAATCATTAAAGATATAAATTTTTCAAAAATCCTGCAATTATTTACTGCATTTTGTATATTAGATATCAAGAATAAAATTTAAAAAAAAAATGAAAAACTGGTTAAAAAAAGAAAAATAAATGCAGGTAAAACAATTGCCAGGTAATGTATGAAGTATCAAAGCTGCTAACTCTTTTGGGGAAAGTTGATGTAAATTTATGTCAGCAAAAACGAAAAGAAGATAAAAAAAACAATAAGAAATGAAGGAAGAAACGAAAATTCCCAGAAGAAACACGTCAAAATGCACACCTCTAAAATAATGATGCATTTGCTTAAATTCGGTATGCGCATAATTTTGCTATCCGGTTAAGACATTAAACTGCTATCAAACATATGTTTTGTACCATCTCCATTCTACAAAAAAGAAAAAAAAAAGTGCTTTATAACAATCGGAAGGAAGGGGAAAAATGGAGAATGGGAAGAGTTGCAAAAAAAGAAGACAAAAAAAATCTCAACCATCCCCTACCATCATCTATTTATAATGACAGCAGATTTAAAATAAAGAAATAACACAGTAACAAATTTCAATTTTAAACTCGGTGTAAGGCATTTCGCTAAAAAAAAGTGCTTTAAGTCTTGAAGCTGAGGAAAATGTTTTGAAATTCAATTGCTTGCAGAGAAGTTTTCTTTTTCTTTATATAAATATGTATCATTATTTTTGTTTGTGCGGATGTAAAAGGGAAGGTACATCTTCTGCGTTTTATAGATTGCCATAAGTGTTTTGGAAAAGGAAGTATGTGGGTTTTGCATTCCGTACAATGTATTTCTGAGTGCCCTACAGCTGATAAGTTTCAACGAAGCGTGAGTGCGAAGGAGGTAACATCAAAATATATATTTCTATAAATGAAATAACTGTTATAGATTTTTGCTTGGTTTGTTTTATGATAAATTCTTTTACACACACGCACACACACAAACATATATATATATACATATTTAAATTATTTATTGCTTATTTTTCTAGAAAAACAGGGGCCACAGTGGCCTGTTAGTAAGGCCTCAGCTTCAGAACCAGAGGATTTCAAGTTCGTGACCCGATCCCACCGTGGAATCGTCGTGTAAGGGGGTCTGTTGTACGTTAAATCCGTCATGAGCAAACGTCCTCCCGCTGGCGTGTTGTAGTGTGAAGAGGAAGGTGCCAGTTCAGGTGCCGCCCTCGTCATCTGACCGCGGTTCAAAATTACGAGGTTCGTTCCAAAATAGCCCTTGTGTTGCTTTAAACGTGACATTAATAAAACTAAACTAGAAAAACAGAAATAAATTAAAATGGTTCTTAACATTATAAATTTATTAGTGTATTAAAATTATTAATGTAATATCCTTTTCATTTTTACTATTTCGACTGTTTTTTAGTATATATAGTATATTATTATTAAGAATATTACTAAAATTCGGAAACAATGTTGTTTTTAAATTCCTTTTAGAATAAAGCCACTCATCAAAGCGAAAAGTTTATGAAACGAATAGATTTGCTGTTCCTTGATATATTATATCTTAGTCAGAAAATTTATGTTTATATCAGGTTTATATCAAAGTCATAAGAAATTTTTTTAAAAAGATTTATTGTTTTTTTTCTCGGTACATTATTTATTTTTTTAACTAAAAAATAAAATTCATCCAGTTTTATATCTTAGTGACAGGAATTATTTTTCTGCAGAATCTATAAGAAAAAAAAGAACAAAATTAAAATAATTCTTAAAAACAGAGCATTTATTTGTGAATTAATAGAGAGAATCTTTTATTTTATGTTGTTGTTTTGTTTAATTCATTATTATAAATATTACTGGAATTTTGGATGCATTTCTTTTTAGAAATTCATTTTCGGAATATGTCATTATTGTGAAAGCAAAAATTTCTTAAATTAATATTTTAAACGATAATTATTAATTCTAAAATATTAAATTAGTGTGTTATAATTAAGAATAGATACATGTTCAGAATTAAAAAATTTAAAATATCGTGAAAAAATGCCTCCTTTATGAATACTATAATATAATAATAATTAAATGGGTGAAATAAAATTATGTTAAAAGAGAAATATCAAAAGAAAAATGAGAAGTAGCTTTTGGCGTATAGGAAAATTCCCTTACTTAAATGTTAAAAATTTCAAAAAAAAGTATGCCATTTAAAAAAACAAGAGTATGAGTTATTTTGCATACACACATATAACAAAAAATTTAAAAATGAACAAATAGTAGAAGTAGCTCTCTCTAGATATTAAAAATATTTATTTTCAGCCGGCCAATTGGCACAGTGGCTAATCATAGTCACTGCAGTTTAGCTAGTGTAATAGGTAATTGTATGCAGCTATGAGCAGTTATGTAAGAAAAAGAACTGAAATATTGTTTAGAAGTGCTAATTCTGTGTTAGCGTATTGCATCGATTTTAATAAAAAGAAATATTTTTTTTTTATTTTTACCAAAAATTTATTTTCTTCTAACTTAGAATTTGATGCTGGTATTTGTTTTAAATAAGAAAAAATATGCCTTTTATTCGTTCTTTCTTCAATTCTCTAAATAAAAGTTAATTATTTGAGAAGAATAGAAAACGATAGTTAAAAGTGCAAAAATTTATATATAGTTAAATTTTTTATACGTCGTGGAACACAAAAGTTCATTTAAAATATGAGAGTTTGATAATTTTCCCCCAGTTATTATTATTGCAAGAACATATGAATATTTGAAAGAAGTATGCCAATTTTGAACTGATTTTTTTCTTTTATTTTGTAAAAAAAATGATGCTTGTCTAACTATGAAATTCTTTATACTTTAAATGTCTTATAAATGTTAGTTAATTTTCTCCTTTCGATGCCTTCCCCCACAAATAACGTGTACTCTTTCTTTCAAAATTTTACATATATAATTATGATAAGAGCCACAAATACACATCAGTATGAACTTTGTTAAATATTTTAACTCTGTAAAGAAGTTTTCCAAAAACATGGACACATTTAAATATATTTAAAAAATTATTTAACATGTATTTTTTCGTTGAAGTATGGCTGCAATGTTTATTCCATAATGGATGTTTTACATTATTCCCGACTTTGAGTGTTTTATTCAGAATGATTCTGACATCGAAAACATCTCATAAGAAATAGAAAATAGAAAATTTTCTGAAGTAAAACATTTTGTCTAGACAATGTTTTGTCCACTCTACAGTTTAAATAATTCAAATTGAAACGTTAATGTATAATTTTTAATCTATACTATATTGTTTTACTTCAAAAAAAATTATATCTATTATTTGTAAAATAAATGCATTTATTTGAATAGAAAACAATCGAGATACCGATACCCGTTGCACTGTGCCTGGTTACAATTTTAATAATTATATTATTATATATTCACTAAAGAACTTTTGGAAAGATCGATTTGGAAATAGAAATATATGACTTTTTCAAATTTCTAAGACAATTCAAAGCAAAAGATTACTTTGTACAGTTATTTTTTTAAATGTCCTTTCAAAATTAGAGTAATGATAATGTTGAGCTTTTGAAAGTTCGATGAGAAATAATTTGGCACTTAAATATTAGCATTAGAGTTAAAATATCGAGTGTTTTGTATACTTTAAAGATTATAGATAATCGTATTCCAATGTTATATCTGTCTTAGGGAGGAAAGTCCAAAGTATCGAATTCTTTTCCCCGGAAATTTTAAAAGACATAGCCTTGAGTTGGAGCTTTGGACACATTCTTTGACGTTATACGTGTCTTTGGTGGGAAAATCCAACAGAAAATCCAACATTTCAGATTCTATTCCCTGGAAATTTGGGATTCAACCCATGGATGACACTTGGGATATATTCTCTGACGTTATATTTTTCTTCGGTGGGGAAATCCAAGATTTCAAATTCCATTCCCCGGAGATTGGAGAAACAGTCCATTAATGGCATGGATGCATTCTTTACCATTATACGTGTCTTTGCCTGGGAGGTTCAAGATTTAAATTCTATTCCCCAGAATTTGAGATTCAACCCATGGATGGCACTTGGGACATATTCTGTGACGTTATATCTTTCTTCGATGGGGAAGTGTAAGATTTCAAATTCCATTCCCCTGAGATTGAAGAAGCAGTCCATTAATGGCATGAATGCATTCTTTGCCGTTATACGTGTCTTTGGTAGGGAGGTCCAAGATTTTAATTTCTATTCCCTAGAATTTGAGATTCAACCCATGGATGGAACTTGGGACATATTCTCTGACGTTATATCTTTCTTCGGTGGGGAAATCCAAGATTTCAAATTCCATTCCCCTGAGATTGGGGAAGCAGTCCATTAATGGCATGAATGCATTCTTTGCCGTTATACGTGTCTTTGGTAGGGAGGTCCAAGATTTTAAATTCTATTCCCCAGAATTTGAGATTCAACCCATGGATGGAACTTGGGACATATTCTCTGACGTTATATTTTTCTTCGGTGGGGAAATCCAAGATTTCAAATTCCATTCCCCTGAGATTGGGGAAGCAGTCCATTAATGGAATGGATGCATTCTTTGCCGTTATACGTGTCTTTGGTAGGGAAGTTGAAGATTTCAAATTCTATTCCACGGAAATTTGAGATTCAACCCATGGACGGCACTTGGGACATATTCTCTGACGTTATATCTTTCTTCGGCGGGGAAGTGTAAGATTTCAAATTCCATTCCCCGGAGATTTGAGACACAGCCCATGTATGACATGGACACATTCTTTGTTGTTATACGTGGATTTGATGGTTAAGTCCAAGATTTCAAATTCTATTTCACGGAAATTTGAGATTCAACCCATGGATGGTACTTGGGATATTTTCTGTGACGTTATATGGATCTTCTGAGAGGAAGTCGAAATTTTTTAGTTCAATTTCCTGGAAGTTTGATACATAGCTCATCGATGGTACCTGGGATACATTCTTTGACTTACTTCATAGTTATATATGCACATTTGGAAGTATACTAATTCATGAAGTTGTCTTTAGTATTTGCGTTTACTGCTTGCGTCAAGAGCATTGTACATGTTACTTCCGGCACCTCATCAAAAAAGTCATCCTATCAAATGTACAGCTTTGTAAATTCGATATTGAGCCATAATATATTGTTTATTAATCAATAACTGCCAACAGGGTTTAAATGCCATCATATTTAAAATATCTTTTCAATTTCGCATTTTGGTTTATGTTTGATATTACTGAAAAGCAGGGAGAAGGAATGAAAGAAATTCCAAAGAATTCCATCCTTTGAGCGACAACAAGAAGACCAAAGAGAATAAATTATAACGGCATCGAATGTTTTTCATATGCATCTCGGAACTTAAGCACGATGTTATTTTTATTTTCTACATTCCACTGATACTCATTCATACTACCAAAGAATCGCTTTGAATCCATGAGTAAGCTCTGAATGTGGAAATGTTAGTGCTTGTTCTTGCTCATGGGTTTTTTCCCAATGCTTATTCTCCCAGATAATTGATTTTTAGTCTGTTAAATATTAACAATGAATGCATATTTTTAAAAAGTTCACCATATTATTTAATAAGACATGAATATATGAATATTATTTAATACATGAATACATGAATTTAATACATGAATACATGAATTTAATACATGAGTACATGGATTTTATTACTTAATATTTAATACATGAATGTTATTTAATAAAACATTGATTTAACTGACTAAATTAAAGCAAATTATGACTCGTTCAGATAAAAATGTTATTATATTTCTGAATTAACTTCCAACGAAAGCAATTTTTTTAATCTTAATTGGCAAAGACCGCAATTGAATGTTTTCATAGATGTGTTTGGTTTTCATAACATTAAAAATCACGTGTTGCTCAATAATTGAGTAAAATTGTTCATTAAAAAATTAAAAAAAATATATCAAAATTAAAAAAAATTGCTCAGAGATGAAACTGAAATAATTAAATCGATATATTTTTTTAATGCAAAGATCGTATTTGTGAGATATAATTTCGGGAGATAGGTCAACACTTTTCAAAGATAAGACACAGCTCGATCTTGTAATGGGTAAGCACAACTTTGCACTAGATTAAACTTTGTTAGGTGTCTGTTTCTTGATTACTTCTGAATGAATAGAGTTTTTGGTGAACCCTATCCACAACATTTCTAATCATATTTTGCAGTTTTCATTAATTAGTGAAGCTCTAAATGAATTGTAGCAATAAAATCATTCAATGCTGTAGTCTGAAAGATTCGTATGATGATTCGTTTATATTTGATTGTTACCATTCGCCAATATGTAATAAGAAAGATTTTTTGTCAACTACCTTAGCATTATATATATATATATTACGAAACTTCTAAATTATATCTTATGTATATAAATAATAAAAACCATTGAATTTTAATACAAAACATCAGTTAAGAATAAGAAATATCAAATTAAGATGCTAAAAATATGTATTCATAATCAAATTTCAATTGATAATATCAAATAGAAAGCAAAAAAAGAAAAAAAAAGATTAAGAATAACTCATTATTTGGCATGAAATCTTTCAAAAAATGTAGGAGTGTCTTCTTGTCTAATAATTATGTATTTTTTTCTCATAACATTCAAATGGAGAATACTATATTAATAATTACAAAAAAAAAATTTAAATAAGAAATTAAGGCTATATAAACGTAGATATTTACAGAAAAAAATCTTTAAAAAATTAAGCAGAGCAAGAGCTTTAAAAATCAGAAACATATCTGGAACGAAAGGCAAATCTGAAATGTGAAATTTTTTTCTGGCTTTAAATATGGGTGGTCTTTTACCGAAGACAATACCCCCCTCCCCTCCATCCCCGAACGCAAAATCTGTATCGCAGCCTTCTCTGAAAAATATCGTTATAGCTTTCCCAAGGATACCATAGGCAGCAAAACAGAAGATAAGTGAACGGAGAAACAGATGTCAAAGACGGGCGGTGTTTCTTAATGAAACCACCCAGAAATAAACCACTTTGGTTGGTTCTTAAATTAATTAGAAGCTTCAAAAGAATTATGATTTAAAACCTCATGGATATTGTAAGAAAGCGGGTGACTGATTTTGATAAAATTTCACTTCTTAAGAACTCAAAAAAAAAAAAAAAATCCCACATTTCAGACAAAACATCGAGGCATTTTTAACATAAAATTAATGCCGAAAAAACAGTATAAAATTGCTTGGGTTTCAACTCATTAGAAAAGAAACCAATTGCACTTTTACAACATTTTTTTCAGTTTTAAAATAAATAGTTTTTTTTTACAGAAATTTTTAAAACTGGCTCCTTTTTTGCGATCACCGCCACTAAATGGGTTAAGAATAGGTGACTGTAGTTCCACAGCTTGGCCAGTATTGGCCCTTGCGCCATAAAAAAAAACAAGACTGTAGTTCAATTATTACCGTTTCCCACTTAAATAGGCCTTCTTTTCAAATGTTAAAGTAGTAACCAAAACAGATATGGACGAAAAATAATATGTTTTCAATCTCAAGACAAATTGCAAAGTGTCATTATTTCCTACATAACAAATTTTAATTTCGTAAATTTCATTTCGGATATTCTACACTCAAAGATTCTAACTTTTTTTGTCTTTACAAATTTTAAGAAATTTACTTTTCAAACGCTATTAACCATGCAAAAGCGAAGAACGAAAAACAAAATGGAAGCCTCATTCTTTTAGCAGAAGTAAAATTAATTTGTCCTCTTCTACAACTTAATAGTTGCTTTCGAGCGAGGAAAATATTGTTTACGTAACAAATGAAAGAAGAGACAATATGTGGTTGCTAATAAATTGCTTCTCGCAAATCGATTGTTAGCAAAGAAGAAAGGTTTGACTTATTTCACTTCCAAAGAATTGCTTTGAAATTTGGTTTCAGAATATGATATGGAGAGTGGTTTAAGTGGTGAAAATCAAACACTGAGTAGCAATTACCTTCTTTTTTATGTTTGTTAGCGGTTATTGCTATTATTAAGCATGTTTTCTTTTACAAGCATTGCATTTCGGTAACTTTATTCAATATTTAGTTGCGGATACAGACTGAATTTGTTTTAACAGTGCTAATGAAGAAGATGAAACAATATTTGTGTTTCTTGATGTTAAATGGACTAAAAGTATTGGGATAGCGTGAATATTAATAATGAGATATTTTTTATTTCTTTCAAGAGAGCTATTTAACAAATAAATAAAGGAATGAATTGTGGTTAATTTCTTTTACTTGACTGTTCATCTAAAGAATAAACCTCAAAATAAATAATAATGGAAGAATAAAATAATGTAGCAACATAAATATAAATATAATAGAAGAATAAAATAATGTAATAACGTAAATAAAAATATAGTAGAAGAATAAAATAATGTAGTAACATAAAAATAATGTAGAAGAAAAAATAATGTATTAACATAAAGAGAATGTAGTAGAATAAAATAATGTAGTAACAAAAAATAATGCAGAAGAATATAATAAAGTAGAAGAATAAAACAATGTAGTAACATAAATAAAAATAATAACATAAAACAAAATAAATAATAATAGAAGAACAAAGTAATGTAGTAACATAAAAATAATGTAGAAGAATATAATAAAGTAGGAGAATAAAACAATGTAGTAACATAAATTAAAATAATAACATAAATCAAAATAAATAATAATAAAAGAACAAAGTAATGTAGTAACATAAAAATAATGTAGAAGAATATAATAAAGTAGGAGAATAAAACAATGTAGTAACATAAATTAAAATAATAACAAAAATCAAAATAAATAATAATAGAAAAACAAAGTAATGTAGTAACATAAAAATAATGTAGAAGAATATAGTAAAGTAGAAGAATAAAACAATGTAGTAACATAAATTAAAATAATAACATAAATCAAAATAAATAATAATAAAAGAACAAAGTAATGTAGTAACATAAAAATAATGTAGAAGAATATAATAAAGTAGAAGAATGTAATAAAGTATAAGAATAAAATACTGTAGTAACATAAACAAAAATAATATGATAAATCAAAATAAATAATAATAGAAGAACAAAATAATATAGTAACATAAATTATGAAAATATTATAAAAGAACAAAATATTTTAGAAACATAA